>NC_056525.1:39349540-39480036 GCF_019175285.1 Sceloporus undulatus | reverse complement strand
ATTATTTCCACAAGTTCTTCAGTTGAGTAAAGTTGTACCAGTAAGATGGATGAAGCTGGAGATGTCCACCCTGTTTTTTCCTACCCGGAAGAATTTCCTAAAACATTTTAAAGCTCTTGAAACAATTCATAGAATTCAGGATTATTGATTTGAATTTGTTCTTAATAAGGGATCACTCAGAAAGAGAGTTGTGGGAAAAGAGGGTAGTTTTTGTATGTGACAAAAAAACTGTCTTCCTTAAAACTAGAACAAGCTGATTGTTTTTGTTTTTTAAGTACTCATAATGCTCTGTCATTAATAATCCTGGCAGGAACAAGGAAATGACAAATTGTACCTCATGGTGACAGCAGTTTTGTATCCTCAAAAGAAGCCAAAGGGAAACTGAGAGATACCATCAGTCCTACAAGAAGAAGTTGCTATTCAAGGTTTCTGCTTCAACTGTGTCAGCAGGACTGGAATCATGTCCGCCTTTCAAATGTTTATGGACTGCAACTCCCAGTGTTTCTCACCACTGATTGTGCTTGGCAGGGCCTACAAGGATTTACCAGGCCCACAATTTCCCTGGGATTCTTAATAAATATGAATTCCTTAGGGGATGGTATGAAATTTGAACTCATCATTTTGAAATCTTTTCGTTTTTGAAATACATTCAAGTAATTGTGTTGATCAATACATGGAATCAGTAGAAATACATATGAACTGCCAGATTTCATTTAAGCATTTTCTGTAGCCTGTGAGACATTATTACATTTTTCATTATTATTATTTTTAAAAAGCTATTTCTAATCCTAGGATGTGGGGAATGAAAACAATGACATGGGATTTGGAAGCAGCTTGAGGAGGGATGAGGGCAAACATTTTCAGGCTTAATCCAGAAACCTTGTTGTGGATATTTTGGATAGACTGACAAAGTTTGAATAATCCAGATTGACTGAAAACTGTATTGTAGGACAAAAGAAAGCCAAGAGTCAGTGAAAGAGAAGTGACTTTTTCCTTGCCTCTCCACATGCCACTGAAGCACTTCTCTTCCTGAAGGAGATGTTCGTAAAAGTGTGTCTTTTGTCATATTGGAAAAAAACCATTTGGCAAATAGCATGCTTTTATGACCATCTCCTTCTGGAAGGAGAATGGAAGTGCTACAACAGCATGCAGAGAGGCAAAGAGAAAGCCACTTCTCTCTTGCTGCCTCTCGGCTTTCTTTTGTCATGAACAGAGGCTCTGACAAAGGTGTGCAACTCACTCTGGATGATTTATTACTTCCTCCAAAGAGCAAGGGATGCAACATGGACATTATCTCAGCAGAGACCAGGGAGGTGCAAGCAGCATCAGTAGTCAGTACTTTTCATCAAGTTTATATCCTCCATCTGTAGCCTTTCTTACAGAAAGGTGATGTTGACTCAGTAACAATGTCCCAGTTATATTCCTGCTTGATAACACACTTTACATGTAGCTGCCTTTAAAAAGTACTTTGGAAATTACAACTGATGCAGAATACAGCCACAAAAATGCCTGTGAAGGTGATTGTTCAACTTATATCACACTGATTTGGTGGCAGCTACATGGTTCAGGTGTTCATTTTGAGGCCCAATTTAAAGTGCTGGTATTAACCTTTAAAGTCCTAATGTCTTGGGACCAGATAATATGAAAGACTACCTGTCTGATTTTGAAAGTTAAGCAAAGTCAGTTTTGGTTAGTACTTGGATGGGAGACCACCAGTGAATGCCAAGTACAATAGGCTATGCCACTACTGAGTTTTCCTTGCCCTAAAAGAAATAACCTATGAAATCCATGGAGTCACCATAAACCGGCAGGGATCTTGAAAATCCATACACATGCACCAATGGTCCAACTACCTCCCTGGCTGGCTACATGCTCATGGTGCATGTAATAGTTGTTTTATTGTTGGTCTTAATGCTATTAGTTATAAGATCTTCAGAATCCTTTAATCCCCAACTTTCCACTTTCATTTATTTTCTGCATGTTTGTGTTCTTTGAATTTACCTCATTTGGGTAAGCCCTCTTTTCGGCCCAATGAATTAAAATATGGTGTATAATTGATAAGAAATATATTGAGAAAAGAAGATGAGTAGCTCATAACCAAATGATTAATTTTATTAGTATTTCAAAATGCATATATGTTTCAGGCTAAGCCAGTACATATCGAATCATTTGTTGCAAGTCTCCCCACAAGACACCACTGATAGTTCGGCAGAAAACTTGGGTTTATTCAAGACAGTAATTAGTATATGAAGTTAATCTTTTCTAGTCCAGGAAAGAAAATAATTCACTATACTTTGAATCTCTGGAAGAAGCTATTGTATAACACCTGTGAAACTGATTAAACATAAATTACAGATAAACATTGTTCTTTGTATCAGTTTCAGAAAGCAAAAGTGAAAAACGCTTGGGCCCTAGGTGTCGGCTGAAGTTTGGTTTCAGAACCCCTTATGGATACCAAAATCAGTAGATATTCAATCCTCATTAAATATAATGGCATAGTAAAATTGTGTCCCTTATATAAAATGGCAAAATCAAGGTTGGCTTTTTGGAATCATATTTTTGGGAAAACATATTTTCAAACCATGGACGCTTGAATTTGTGGATAAAAAATCTGTGGATACAGAGTTCTGACCATATTCGGTGTCGATTTTGATAGGTTGCAATGCCTTCTCGTGGAAAAGGTTATTAGTGTTAGTATGGTCATAAATTGCAATGAACAGCATCCTCCACAAAAGCAGTTTTTTTCTGTCAGAGACAATTTATTCTCTCCAAAAATATACCACTTGGCCTGTTCTAAAGCTGCCTAACCCTTTTCCCCTATATTGTCACACCATTCAGGATTTTAGCTCATTTGTGATCTATGAGCAAATTTAAATGAATATGTCTACAACTAGTCATCACAGAACTAATGTCCCAGTGCGAATTTGTACAGATGTGTGAGGCAAAATGTGTCTTCTGCTTCCTCTTTATACCTATCACAGGTGTAGGTTCCATTATTCCTATCTGCAGTATAGGAGTCAGAAAGGAAAGTTCTGGTTTCTCTGTGTATTTAAATGCTGTTGGGGTGCAAGTTTCATTTACTCTCCCAAAAGGTTGATATTTTTGTGTACTTCTTTCATTCATTTTTGATACTGACATCCTACAGGAAGAAAATGGCTCCTTGACCTAAACCAAAACAATGAACGTCTTGTATAAACAGCAAAGTCAGGATCCTTGATTTACAGGGAGGCGGAAATGAATCGAGAAGGCCCTTGAATTTCACTGCAAATTAGAACCAGGAAAGAGACGATATTACACATTCCACGAATAGATGGCTTGTTCTTCTTGCGGAGAAAAACCTTTGAGATGCTCTTGGTCTGGTATCACCCTCCCTCCTTTTTTTCACATTAATTTGCTTCCTTGGAGGTGGGGGTCTGATGGATTCAAGGTGCAGCTCACATTTTGATTCTGTTCACTTATTCTAACGAATTTGATTGTGCTTCCTTCCCCACTACTTTTCCCCTTGTCTTTTTCTCTCTTTGCCCCCCCCCCCCTCCACCTTCCTTTGTGCCAGGCTTTTTTGGTTTGGTTTTTTTTCTGCCTCTTGCTGGGATCCTACAACTTCGTAAAAGGGGGAGCTAATCCAGATAAATAGGGAGAACCTGTCGGGTTTTGTTTCTCGAAAGGTAGAATTAATAGAGGCACTTTCTTTTTCAGGTAGGAACAGATCTTGATGCATATTTGCTTGCCTTGCAAAGAAATTCCTTTCTCTCCCTTCTCATGATCCCCTTCCCCCTCCCTCCTTTTTTTCTTGGTTCAAACATCTTTCCTCGTAAATGTTTCCAACATCTGTATTTCCTGGGGCTTGCTGTTTTTCTTCTTATTGACAACTGAGAAGGTCATTCATCAGATGCGTAAAGGAGCGCATTTCTACCTTGCCTGCCTTGGGTAGCTTCACTTTATTGGTCTAATCGTTTGGGTTTGTTTATTTCCAGGCTAGTTTTTGCTGTGATTGTGATTGATAGGCTCCCTTTTGAGGGGACCCCCAAGGTGGATTTCTATCCTTAGGGTTTGTGGACCTGTTCTTCCTGTTCTCTAGAAACAATTTGCGCTTTAAATTCTGAAGATGCTGGAGAGGACAGAGTGCGCGCACTGCAAAGTGATGCTCCAACACCTTCAAGGAGCAAGGATTGCTTTGTAGTTGGGGGTCCGATGGCTGCTTGCAGAAGATCTATTTCCTACCAGGATCCCCATTCCTTAAAAATAATACTAAAAGGCAGATATTTGCCAAGGCAATATATGTCTGTAACGTGTTTTACCTTCAGAGGAATGGAAACTCTGTGGCACTCTTTCTGGAATTTCCTAGTGCTCAGGGAAGCACATTCCTCACCATCTACAGTTTCTAAATGCTATGCTTTCTTTTCTTTTGGTAATAACCTTTTTAAAACTTTTGATCCTGCTATTTTCGCCTGTGATTCTGTTCATCTCTAGCTTGGTCCACCGTTTCTACAATAACTGAGACACACGTATGTACATCCCAAAAGGTCTAAATGATTAAGAAGTAGGCATGGAGAAAATGGCCTTGGTATGAATTCTAAATGACGTGGGACAGATTGAATTTTTTACTCTATTCATTTTCTGATTATTAATATTATTATTACTGATAAGATGTCCTATGTTTGTATTTTAGCTGTAACCCAGTTTGTATCTGCATAGGGGTTAAGAAAGTGACATCAATTTTTGAAAATTTATTTCTAAGACACATTTAGTTGGTAAATGGTTCATTTCCGCTAAAGTTATTTTCAAACCAACGTGTTTTCCACTGCAGCTTGAACACTGAAAACATGGAAATAAAATACTGAATTGCAGAGCATTTTTTAAAATTAACAACACATCCTGTTGTTGCTGGTGCTGTCACGATTGTTAAGGCTTTCAGAAAGGTCTGAAAATGTGTTGGAAAAGCCTTGAAATGAGTTGAGAATGTGCATGAAATTACAGTTTTAACTGAGTAAGTTACCATAATATTTAAACCATGTTTATAAACAAAGTTTTCCCATATGGAAAAAAATTTCATTGTCAAGACAGCTAATTGTAGAGAGTAAAACACTCCATATTTGCAATGAAAGCTTTTTATTATTTATTTTTCAGTAATATTGTGGAAAAATAATAAAAACTGAATGCATACTGACAATTATGAAACAATACTATAATATTTAAAATTCTACTTGTCAGAGAAAAGTGCTCTTATATAGTCAAATATAACAAACTGTATTAATTCTGAAGATTTTTTAAAACTTTATGAATCTTTTCTAGTTCACATAGAAACTCGTTTGGTAGTGAATGCCAGAGGTTTAGCTGAATAGTGATTTAGCAAATCTTCACTTTTAATTTCTAATACTACATCAGATTTGATCCTAACCACAGTCCTTAAAAAATGAAGACAGATTGTATTTTTCAATAATTAAAATATGATGATAGATTATATTTTTGTTTATTTCTGTTAGCCTTCAAATTGTTGTTATGAATTCTTTATATTATACATTAATGCAAAGTGTGTAGTTATCAGAATTAATGTGCAATGCAATGCAGTGTGTGCCCCAGAAGTAAATCCCAGTGGGTTAACAGGACTTATTCTCAGGAAAGCATGAATGGATTTGCTTCCAAATCACTAAAACTATCTCATGCTTAAAACTAAATTTAGCAAAGATCTAATAATATTCAAACATATTGGCTAGTCATGTCAAAACGAATTAATCAAAAAACCTTTTCAGATCCTTTAACATTTTCCAGACTAACGTAAACTGCACAAAACTCACACACAAAAGCAGTTTTGTATTTAGAATATAATTATGCAATTTCTTTTTTCCAAGGCTTCAAAACACCGTTTGCTTACACATTCTTTCAGTTTTTATCCTTCACGTCTGCATGTGGTAATGATGATGATGATGATGATGATGATGATGATGATGATGATGGTGATGATGATTCACTTCTAGATATATAGTGCAATATGTGAAGTAATCAGGACATTGTGCCCCAGAGGCATATAAAATCATTTCCTTACGTTAATAAAGTCATTAACAGAAACAATAATCCCAAGGAATTCACACCAAGCATATATTTGTTCATTCAAGCCTGTACTTATTTAGTTTAAATTTTGTTTGTTGTTGTTGTTTTGGCACCAAGAAGAATATCTTGAGAATAATTAAGGGATACCCATCATTTGTAAAGTGTAAAATTATTTGAAAACATAAAGTAATTTTTAAACGTGAACAACAAGGCTCTCAAACATGTTTTACTGTAACATACTATATTTTCCTTACAGCCATTTGTTTAGATTGTCCATTTCTCTTTCGTATGCTACCTGTTCTACAAAATAGTTTTTTCTTTTATATGAGTTAGATCCAAATAACATTAGTTATGGTCAATCATACTGACATCAGTGGGACAAGGTAGTCATGATTAATTTAATCTGGGCCTAAGCCAATGTATTTCACAAGAATGTAAACTCAGTATAAGACACATTCATGTGTCTGTAAACTGCAAGATATTTTACTGTTGCTTAGAAATTCTTTGTGCTATATTTTGGAAAGGATATAAAAATAATGCAACTTAAAGATCAAATTGCACATTCTATAATGATCCAGAAATGTGGGTTGGCAAGATTTATTATTATTATGATTGTGCTTTCTTTCCTTTTCTTTTTTCTGTTCACTAAAAGAGCCAGCCTTTACCACATTGTAATTCCCCAGTAAACACCCCCCCCTCCAAAATGCAACTGTTAGGCCCACTGAGATGGGGTAGATGGTAGGTGAAATTAACTGGAGCCTCTTCCCTCTTCTTACATTTTAGAAAGGGGAAATGATGCAGGGGCATGTCTTAACCACCTTTCCCAGTGCTTCTGTTCAATCAAATCTTGAGTCTTTACAGATGCTTCAGACTTGAGCAAGTGCTTCATTGCAATTGATGAACCATATATGAAAATAGAACTTGAAAAAATTACTTTGTTTACATTTTGGGTGATGGAATTGCCCAGGAAGTACAAACAGTGGCCATTCTGGCTGGAGGATTCTAAGAGTTATATTTCTTTCTGTGGTCTTCGTGGATGTTTTCTGAATTCTTCACTAAAATAAATACAGAGCAATGCAAACTTTATGACTGGCTTATTTGCTTTTTGTTGTCGTGTGCCTTCAAGCAGTGTCCAACTTAAAACAAAATGGTGTTTTCTTGGGAGGGTATCTTGGCAAGATTTGTTCAGAGGAGGTTTGTCCTTGCCTTCCTCTGAAACTGAGAGAGTATAACTTGCCCAGGATCACTCAGGGGCTCAACAGATGACCCCGAAGGGGCGGCCTGCAGCCGCCCATTTCCTAACCAGATTGGGGCCATGACAACCTCATGCTGTGGCCTTGATCTGGCCTTTTGAGGGCACAAAAAGGAGCCACTAAAAGTGGCTCCTTTGGTGTCCCTGAAAGGGTGCCATAGCTGCGGCATCATGGCTATATGGTGCTCCTTCAGCGCTGCATCGTCTGGACACAGCATCTGAGGTGCGCCATGGTTCTGTGTGCTGTCTGGAGCGGCGTGTGGCATCAGGGCTTCCTGGGAAGGCAGAGTCGGGCATGTGTCATCAGGACATTATACCCAGACTCTTTCCCCAGGTCAGCCTTTCAGGCAAGTCTGTAAAGGGCCTCAGTGGGTTTCCATGACTGAACAGGGATTTGAACCTGAACCTTGGTCTCCAGAGTCTCTGAGGTTTATCGCACCGGGGATAAAACGTTCCCCGATGCGTTCTAACGGGCACGAGCGGGGCCGCACACGGAGTGTGATGGGAACTCGATGGGGCCCAGAATGCGACTTCACCGCACAGGGAACGCCGCCGCCGCCGAACCTTCCCATCGGGTTCCCATCAGGTTCCCATTGGGTTCCCATCGAGTTCCAGGGGGCACCATTTCTGGGAACTGTTTCAAAGTGTTCCCAGAAATGGCATTCCCTGGAACCCGATGGGAACGCAATGGGAACACGTGGCAGCGGCGTTCCCTGTGCAGTAAAGTCGCCTTCTGGGCCCCATCGGGTTCCCATCATGCTCCGTGCGTGGCCCCGCTCGTGCCCGTTAGAACGCATCGCAGAACGTTTTATCCTCGGTGCGATAAACTCCCTAGTTTGATACTCAAACCACTACATCACACTGGCTCACCCAATTTATAAATTGACTGATAACCAAGCCTAAATTTAGAACCTATTGTTTGGATTATATGCCAAGTCATTTATTCTAAGTGTTTTTATGATGAAATTAGTCTAAATTGTAGCAAATATAGTTTTCTCTTGCTTTGACATTTCTCATTGTAAAAACGTCAACATTTCAGTCTATAGTGTATTTTGTTTTTCTTGAGGTATTTAATATTGACATTTCTGTAGTGAAATATAGAGGTTTCTCATCAATTTTTAAATTTTTGATCCACTTTTATTTTATTTGTTCCATAAATATTTCAAACTTTTTAGTAAAATTTGTGCAGCCCAATGTTTTCTTGCATTTATAATCATGCAATAGAGATTTTTTTTTCATTTCCTAGAAATTTGATATGTGTTTGTATACATTCAGTAGCTGGAATATATGAGAAGGGGGCTATTCCTTTACTTAGAGCATAGAATTAAGCAAAATAAATTTAACTGAGGAAAAGAAATTGTAGCGTAAGCTTTTATAGATTTGGTCTACTTACATGGGCTTCATGCATCTGAGGAAGCAGACCAAATCTACAAAAGGTTGTGGTACAATGTCTTTCACTCAGTTAGTCTCAAAGGCTCTTTGCATACTGCTATTCCTGATTAACAAGGCTATGTCTCTTAATTCTATCTCTTACATAAGAACTTATCACACTAATGAAATCCTATTCAGAAATGGGATTTATACTAGATTTAATTTTTTTAAAAAAACCCAGCAAATGCGGGAAGTTTTTCACATGATGTTATTGCCAAAGTGAAATAACACAAAAACAAACGAAAGGTAAAATGGAGAAAAATGGCAGCCTTTTACTTTTGTGAAGTTCCAAAAGTAAAAAAGCTGTGTTTTTTTCCGTTTTACCTTTGGTTTATTTTCACATTATTACATAGTAATGTCATGTGATAAACTTCCCGTATTGGCTGGTTGTTGTTTTTTTCCAATTTAAATCTAGTTTAAATCCCATTTCTGAATGGGATTTCGCTAGTGTGATAAAATTCTTAGAAGTAAGCCATATTTTTTTAAAAAAAATTAACTTACTCTCAGCCTTGCAGCAATCAGATATGGACTTGCTTGAGAGTAAGCGCATTTTACTCAAGAGGACCTATTTTTAAAATAGTGCTATGTAGTTAAGTCTCTTTTATTCTTCATTAAAAAAACTTTTATTCTTCATGGAGTTCAGGATCAAAGCCAGAAATATCCATTATGCGCCTAGCTTAATTTTGAACATGTGTTTGCAAGCAGTTTGCAGAATGAGAATTATTAAGAGAAGAAATTTATAAAATACTTTTAAAAGGCGTGTTGGATTAAAATTAAGCAAGAACACATTCAAGTTCATCATTTGCTTTGTAGTCATGGTATATGATGCATGGCCTTAAAAAAGAGAATGAGAATTTCTTCCAGACTAAAATTAAAGACTTGTTTGATACCATCATGACTAAAATATCTTCCTTTAGTGTTAGCCAATAACATTACAATAAGTAATATATTTACATTCAAACTGACATTTGTGATCTTTCCTTCTCCCTCACAAGCACTCTGTATGAACAGACTGGACAGGTCGGTCTCTCTCTCTCTCTCTCTCTCTCTCTCTCTCTCTCTCTCACACACACACACACACACACACACACACATAATGTGATGGCAATACAACACCAATGATGGTAGTTAGCATTTTGCTGTAATGCAATGCCATGTATTGGTGTATTTTCTCCAGCTGTGAATTACTGTTTTCAGGGGAGGTCTGTCTGAAGTTGTGTGTTGCAGTGGTGTGATACTGGGTATCCCCCTCCTTTTAATGGCTTTGCCTCTCCTTTACCACCGATTTGGCATTATGATTTCCAGCAGCCTAAGAAGAGTCAGTTCCATTCAGATCTACACAACGCCATGGCAAGCCCAAGTGTTAAACCACCTGATTCACAATGCACTGTATCTGCAAGCAACATCACTCTAAATATAATCCCCCTCAGAGCAAGGGATGCAACAGAAAATAAACTAATTCATTCAGCAACAATTATCCATACACAGCAGTGCAGAGGTGGACTGCTGGATCAGCTCTTGACTACAACAGCTTGCAGATAAGACTTAGATTGTACCACCACCTTGTCACATTTTTAAAATTAACTGAAATAGTCATCTTCTGCTGAAATCTTCCCATGTTTTCTATCACTTTTAAAATATTCCTTTCCATAAAAAAATCCATTAAGGAGAGGACAATATCCTCACAATGCAGTTTGATTGGTAGAAGTAAAAGACCTCTTTTTGGAAGCGAACTTATTAGCACGCCATTGTTTAGTCTCAGTGTTGCTTATTATACACATTGTATTGCGTATCAGTACATACTGGCCTTGATACACACAGCATTACCTTTGAGGAACTATGTTGGGGGAGATACCCTTCCATAATCTTGTAGAAGAACAAATATTGTGATGGACATTGTCAAAAAGGGTAAGATACTGATTTTTCCATGATAAAACTAGGAAGTAATATCTTCTATCAGGAACATAATGAAATGAAATGAAATGAAATTTTATTTATATACCGCCGTTCCTATGATCACGGCGGTTTACAACAAAATAAGATACAGCACAATACAGGTTACAAACATCATAAAAACCATATACTACTATACAACAGTAAATCCATCCTTATTCAATCAAATAATAAGACAATCTAAAAATACAATAAATAGTATACAAAAGCAAGGAAAAGACAGGACATGTGAGGGAGGCATTACAACCCATGTCCCAACAGACTCTTAACAAAAAGAAACTAACTACACCCCTCTCCTCTATCTCCCTCCCTCTAGAGAGTCCACGACAGCGGGACCAGGCAACAGTCCTTGGCGCTTCACCCTGATGGTATAGGGGTGTGGACAGAGAGCTCTACAGGGGAGCTGGCGGGCCGGCTTTTGTAGGGGCCGCTTCCACCGGCCCCGCCCCCTGGAGAAACGCCGTGGCGGCGGCGGGCAGAGTCCTCTGGGCCACTCCTGCCCAGATGGAAAAGGGTGGGCAGCGGCGTCCTCTTCGGGGAGCCGGCGGGCCGGCTTTTGTAGGGGCCGCTCCCACCGCCCCCGCCCCCTGGAGAAACGCCGCTGCGGCGGTGGGCAGAGTCCTCTGGGCACAGATTTCATGAACTATCTGGGATTTAGCTGAGGTTATGGCATGTTCTGCCCTGATTTTATATCAGAATTTGCAAGCTTCCTTTAAATCAAAATTTAAAAAAATAATGGAATTCATAAACAAAATCAAATTATATATGAATACAGTCTTAGGGCCACAGCCTCAGAGTTATAATTATTAAAAATAGTAGATCATATTCTTAGAGAAAGAAGGGAGATGATGAAAAAGAAGTGTAGAATTTTCCAGATGCTTCTGAGGATATTTAAAGATGGTGGCTTTTCCTTCTATGCATACATACACATCCTGAATTTTCTATAAGCATATTTAAAGCAAAGTCTGGATCCAATATGAAGAGTAAAAGGACGTCTATGCAAAGACTATTGAATCTTCTATGCTTTTCTTCTACCATTTAGTTCCCTGCAATCCTTTAAAAGAACCAATCTATCTGAACCAAGATTATCAGTGTTATTCTGAGAAAAAGGTGATATTAGGACATAGATTCTATAGAGATGAGGCAAGATCACCCCAATTATGCACACTTTTCATTCTTTTCTGGTTTAAACATGCAGACCTACCAGCAGCCTACCTGGTTTAGTTTTATGATAACTGATAGCTATCAAACTAAAACTGATTTTTTAAGGGATTGATTTTGAAGAAGCCTGGACAGGAAGGATATATCTGTTGAGAATTTGAGGTCATGAGGTAAATCTGCAATTACTCTGCAGTGTAAATCCTTTAAAGACAACAAAATATCTGAGGAGAAAGTAATAAGCTCTCACTCTCAGCAGAGAATTACTTACCAAAGAGCTCCTGTTGATTTATATAACAGCAGTGGAGATGAAAGTGATTCCTGCTGTGTAAGCTTTTGGTGGCTATATATTTTAGCCTCAGGTAATGTTGATATCTTATAAATTTTTGTCTTGGACTGTAGGAGCATACCCTTTCATGAACTAGAGCCTACTTCATCAGAAGCATAAAGGATTGTCCTCAGTTGACCAATATATAACACAATGGGTATAGAGGGGGGAGAAATACAAGTGTAGCTATAGAGCTCACTCAGGTGCTCCAATTAATATGCAAAAAGAGAGTGTGAGAATGAACAATCTAGCTGTTCTGTCATTGCCACCACCACCCCTTGCCAATCTCATTGACTTCTTCATGTTCAGCGTAATTGCATCTGGATGTGTGTGTGTGTGTGTGTGTGTGTGTGTGTGTGTGGCTTGTGAAAAACCATTTTTTAATCTTTGGAAATTCCTTGTGCAATTTAGCACACTGATTTTCCAGAGTTTTAGACCATGAAAGGACCATGGATAGAAGACAGCCATCTTCTCCAAGTTAAAAGTGATGAGAATGGCATTACAGGGATGAGCTCCAGCATGCTGCATCTCCTCACCTACAGAATGCCTATGTGAGCCACACAGAAAGCACCTGATTAAGGCTTCAATCCCATGTAAAACTTGTGTGTGATGGAGAGAAAGCAGAAGTGGTCAGACAGTTTATCACAATGTTTACAAGACTTTTATCACTCGTTTATCCACACAATCACTGACTGATTTCCAATCAAGATTCCCACATCAATAATGTGGCCAGATATTCTGCAACTGCTAGTGCCAGTTGTAGATCCTTGAGTATATCCTTCAGTAATTTGATGCAATCCTGGTTGCTGGACAAAGTAAGATAAAATATGATTCTTGTAATATTTGAGTAACATATTGTAAATTTTGTAGTATCATTGTTATTATACATCTTATATATTCTGGGCTTCAACTATAAAGACATTTTACTTAAATGAAACTATGGGCCTGAACAGACAGGCCAAAATAAAGCTGTTTTGGTTCACCATGCCAAAGCCACTCTCCAGTCCTAAGGACTGGAGCGTAGCTTTGGTGCAGCGTCTGGCCTCTTAGGACACATGCAGCATTTAAACAGCATACCTCCAAAGTGACCCGAAACAGCTTTATTTTGGCCTGTCTGTTCAGGCTATATGTATGCGAGGTAAATTCTATGCATAATTGTTACAAACAGTATCTTTTACATTTTAGAGCCACTTGTCCTTAGAGTTTATTATTAATCTTCATTAAAAAAAAAAACCTAGATGAAATCATGTATGAGATTATTGGGTGAAACAGACTGCCCCAAAAGGGTGGATTGGGGTCACCCTGCCGCTGCTCACCCTGGAGCCACAGCAACCACATGCCGTGGCCCTAATCCACCCTGGAGCCACAGCAACCACATGCCATGGCCCTAATCCACCCTGGAGCCACAGCAACCACATGCCATGGCTCTAATCCACCCTGGAGCCACAGCAACCACATGCCATGGCCCTAATCTACCCTGGAGCCAGCCCCAATAGAAGTGGGAAAGATCCACTCTTATTTGGGCCAGTAAAAAGCCGCATTAGGCAGCCCTGCCACAATCCCAGGGCAACTTCAAGCTCCAGGTGCATGCGGCATCAAAACGCCGTACCCCCTAGCCACCCAGTCTGTTTGGCCCCTAAGTCTTCATAAGTGGATTTATGTACATGGGAATTAGAATTAGTCAGTTTTGTAATGTCCATGTCCAATAAAAGGCCTGATGTTATCAGTAACATCACTAGGGTTGATGGCACCTGATGCAGTAACTCAAAGTGTCACCCCTCATTGACCTAATCCCATGCCACTTAGTAATGTTTTTTGTACTAATGTTACTCATAAATTTTAATTCCCATATATCACTGAATGTAATGGTAATAGTCCTGACCTAAATTTTAATGGTTTTTACTGGTTTTAACTATGCTGTTTTTAACTTCTGTTTTCATATTAGAAAAAAAATTACTTTTGTAATCAGTGTTTTAGCTCTGTCTTTTTCAGTTATTGTAACCCACCATGAATCCCATTGTGGGAGAAAGGTGGGATATAAACCCTTGAAATAAATAAATAAACAACTAGCAATATTAAAATTATATCTTTATATTGCAATATTATACACACACTCTAAATGCATTTGCATGTACATAGTTTTCTGTGGTTAAAATGAAAATTTAGTAAAATGTGATTTTACTATCTGACTCACTATGAGGGATCTGAGCTGGCTGAATGAAAGATCAGGAGAAAAAAAAGAGTTGAGTCCCTGGTTGGTTAAAAACACACTAGAACAAAAGCAGTCTGGGTTTGATTTGAATGTCACTAGACTGGGAGCCAGATGAATCTCCTCAAATAAGATTTTTGTTACCAAGCGGAGGCTGCCATGATTCCTACCACCCAAGCCTCAGACTGTTTACAATTATTTTTCTATAGCCATGTTTGTGTATCAATGATAATACTGCATGCATCTGATAATGTGGCTTCTAGTCCACAAAAGCTTCTGCCACAAAATGATTTTAGTTGTCAATGGATTCTTTTGTTTCTGCTACAGGAGACTCACATGACTATCCCTCTCTGGAAGCAATTAGACTTTAATGTCTTCCAGCCCTTCTAGGCCATTTAAAACATTATTAGGAATATTTAAGAAATTCTCCCCAGGACTGGTGTTTTTGAATTAGCTGGTCTGGTTTGTGGCTAGCTTTCCATTTCTAATTTCCAAACTTTGTTTGGAGAATTGTCCAAGCACAGAAAAGAAAAAGAAGAAATTGGAAGCAGTCTCAGGCAACAATAGTAATACAGAAAAAGGAGAGAATCTACACTTTATGTAGACTCTAACATGGGACAGTCTTGCACGTACATACAGAGCTACAATTATCTCTGGCGACAAACTGTGGTCAGCCCATATTTACATGTCATTATAGTTTTATTCTCTTTCTCCAGATATTACTTCCTTTATTTGAATATAGAAGTCCAGAATTTGTGGGATCCTGGCACAATGTTAAACTCTAAATGTTAAAATATGTAAGTATCTCAGGTGTTACAATATATACAATATATGTATTGTGTCTCATGGAGGGGTATAATTTATTTCAGAGAAATAGACCAAACAGGAAAGAAGGAGAAGTAGCATTACAGGTCAAGTTGGTTTATTCTTGTGAAGGGACCCATACCCTTAATTCTGAAAGCCAGGTTGAGAGCATCTGGATGAAAATTAAGGGAGACAAAAACAACAGGAATGTCAGTGTAAGGTTTTACTACAGACTCCCCAACCCAAACCGAGGACTTGAATGATGCTTTCCTGGAACAGATGAGCACACATCCAGAAAGTAGAAAAGTAGTAGTAATGGGAGATTTCAACTATCCTAATATTTGTTAGAAGTCAAACTCTGCCTAGAATATAAGGTCTATCCAATTACTCCCTTGCCTTGCAGACAATTTAATTGACCATCAGGTGGAAGAGGCAACAAGAGGATCAGCAATTTTAGACTTGATCTTAACCAACAGTGATTACCTGGATCCAAAACACAATGCAGAAATAATCCAGTTTGAGACCACTTTAAGTGCCTTGGCTAAATGCTAAGGTATTCTGGGAACTCTAGATTTGTGACACATTTAGCCTTCTCTGTCAGAAGCTCTGTTGCTACAATAAACTACAGTTCCCGGGATTCCCTATCACTGAGCCAGGGCAATTAAAGCAATCTCAAACTGGATTATTTCTGCAGTGTGGTTTGGGCCTCAGTTAATGGGATGAAAGTGGCAAAATCCTTAGGTGGGAATGATCATGTTTTCTTGGAGCAGTGGCATCCCTAGGGTTAGTCTCACACACACACCCCATTGACCTCCTCCCATTTCACACCATACAGAATCCTTAGTAATGCTCTTTTTTTGCAGTAATGTTACTTATAAATTGTAATTCCCATATACCACTGAATGTAATGCTAATGACAACTAGCAAAATTAAAATTATACCTTCAAATTACAATATCATATACACAGAACCTAAATGTATTTACATATACATAGTGAAGATTTGGTTGGACTGGATGACCCTTGTGGTCTCTTTCAACTCTATGGTACATATACTATATCACATGCTCTGCCCCTTGCCCCATGCTCATGCATTAACAGCCACAGACATTTTTATGGTTGTTGTCTCCTAGTTGGATCATCAGTGCCACCTTGGACCTTCTTAAGACCTCTTTGGATGGTCTTGGTCACCATCTCCTGGCTCTCTGGTTGTCTTGGTCTTATTACACAACCCTATATTGTGGAATGCTTACAAACTGAAGATTAAAAGTTTTTTGGTAAATACTGAGTTGATATTAGGAAGTCCTAGCCAGAGGGAAAAGGGATAAGATTGTAATATACCTATTTGACTATTACCTTAAGTATTTTACTAGTTATGTTACTGATGGTGAGGGTTTGATACTTAATGCAATTTTTGTCTTACTCTATTTAAATGTTTCTGTCAGTGTATTAATTTGTTTTTTGAGAGAGGGAGGGAGGGAGGGAGGGAGGAAGACATATGCCTGAAGCTTACAAAAATGTTAGTCTTCTTACTCTTAATTTGCACCTGGAACCAATTCTGTGAGTACCAGCAACTGCTGATATGTAGTTTCTGCATTAAGACCTGTAAATATTTCCAAATGTACATGCAATTATCAAACACACACACAGAGAGAATTGTGCTTAATAACTACTCTTGTGAAAAATTCATTGCACCATCAAAAGATGTGAATGGAAGCTTCCAAATTATTTCTGATGAATTAACTGGGAAAAGGAAAAGATTAGATTTAATACCTCTCCTGGTTTTCAATTTAAGTAGATAGTTTCTTTTTAAAAATTCAAGTTAAATAAGCATAACTTCAGCACATATATTTATCATATAAAGAAAAATCAAACCAGTGCTGCCAATAAGTATTACCCAGAGTTTCAAAATGGCAATGTATGCCTAGATTCAATTCCAGTTAAAGAGAACTGGTGAAAAATTAAGAGTTTATGTCAGCCCCCACTTTAAAGCAAAGCTGGGTTTTTGATACCATTCCTGGGGGAGGGGAACAGTTGACACATGTTTAAGATGATTTTTCATGAAAAGAATCAGCTATACCAATCTCCATACTGAATCCCACCAATCCATGAAATGTACTAGGAGAAATAGTAATTTTAAAGGATCATTATCTGATTACCATGAATGAGTATGGAGCTGGACAGAAAAAGATTAATGATGCTTGCAGAACTGCTTAACATTTCTTAATATTTACTGTGACCCAGAGTCTCGAAAGATGGGGTTTTTGTTTGTTTGTTTGTTTGATTGTTTGTTTTTGACAATGGCTCTGACAGTCTCCCAGATAGCATTGCCATGAGCTAAAAGATGAAAACATTTCTGAGAAGTGAGAAACATTTTGGTTTGTTGGGTTTTTGTTTGTTTATGCTTCAGTCAAATGGAGCAACAAATTCATTGATCATAGATATGAAATGATGAGCGTTCATTGTTTTTGTGTTTTTCTATTTGAATAGTTCCAGTTTTAATAAAGCTCAACACTCTTTTCCAGTGAGGTTAGTGGGCAAGCTAGATGTGTATTAAAAAGTAACAAAAACAATTAATATAATGATACTTCCACATAGAGAATTCCTAAAACTACCAGTCAAAATGTGTTCTTACATCTCTTCTTAGTGAATTTTCTGTGTTAAAAAAGGGGGGGAGAAACAGGGGCAAATATTTGGGGGTGGAAATATTGTCTGGAACCTCCTCATTTCTTTATCCAATGAAAACCTCATCTGGAAAACATCCTGAGACTGAGTGATATAGTTCTCTGAAAAGTGTCATTGATATATCTCTTTGGGGATCTGATTTGGGTCACTAGATTAGATTTGCTGCTTGTAGATGCAGTTATGCTGTATCCTTTACCTACCATCAACTTGAATGATGTGTTACCCAAATAATACAGAAGTCATTATGTCAACAATTCTCTTTCTTCTAAGGGACACCATACATGAATAAGTACTACCCTTACAAGTTCTCATTCTTGAAGAAATTTGGGAAACATAACAATTTCATTAATGTGGGTGGCCATGGAGCAGTGTTACATAAAATACAATAAAACATGAAACATGTTGAAAGTATCTGACCACCACTATAATAAAAATTCCAGTATGGATATGTTCAAAGCGTTACCCTAAATGTCCTCCCCCCCCCCCCTGAACAGTGTCAGTGTCTCCTTCATATTTGGAAGAAATTATTAGCTCAAAAGGAGGAGTGCAAGAGGAGGGCAGCATCAGGGATCTTTTCACATAGGTATACCAGAACTAACTTCAGAGAAACTCTGGTTTTGGTAAATATAAAGGTTTTGTTTGGAAGTGTGCAACTGCAACCTCAAGAACCAGATGAGGCTAACAGAAAGGAAGGAATGGAACGCTCACCAAAGTGAGACATTGGTCTTTAGAAGGAGTGATCATTACCAGTCTTCAAAATAGGTCCACAGAAAATGGAACAGGGCTCAGACAGTGTTTGATCGCTACACAGAAAGGAACTGTGTCTGCTGAACAGAGACCTGGTCTGGGAACCAACTGTGTGTGCAATGGCCCTGTTTGGGGCAGATATTTATATCTGATTTCATACCCTCGGGGGGTGCTTGACACTACCACATGGTATAAACAAAGGCTTTGATGGGTTTCTCATGGAATTGACAAAAGGGACTGAATTGGCTGATGGCTTTAACTTTGGAGTGACAAAACAGTGATTGGATCTAGGACAACTTCAAAATAGTTGGACAGGAAGGGTGACTTGGAAAATAGCATGAAGTGCAGTAGAAGATAGTCTTTAACTGCTTTTGTGATGGGACTCTCTTTGTCTCCATTGCAACAGGAAATGCGAAAAACCTGAGAGAAGGATGGAGTGAGGAATAAACCCATTTAACTTTTATTTAAGTGCCTTCTAGGTCTCCACCAAGTCCTTGGACCAGCATGCCTTCTCACATGTGCAACTTCCTAGTGTTCCAAAGGTCATTGTGACCTCTCAAAAACATGCTTGATGCCAGATAGCAAATATGAAAACCTATATCCAACTTGAGGATAGGGTATGCTAACAAAAGGGTGCCATCTAAAATAGTTTAGAATAGGCTCCTCAATCTTTGATCTTCCAACTGTTTTGTTCTTCTGGAAGCCTCCACCAGCATGATGATGGATTATAGGAGCTGAAGTCCAACACATCTGAAGAATCAAAGGCTAAGAACCACTGATTTACAACTTTGATTGTTTGGCCTCTGCCTTCAAGAAAATTCAAATTGAAATCTCCATTTGCAAGATAGCTGCACACTGTAATGTTGTGATATTGGTCTGTCCGTCAGCATTCTTAGAATATATGTTTAGATGCTCTCATCTCATTCTCTGAGTTGTTTGCCAGAGTTACAACACTTATCCACATTTTGTTTCTTTTGGAATGAAGTCAATGGAATGTTTATTAGTATTTTAAAATGTCTCTATTTTCCTTCAAGTTGCCTGTCGACTTATGATGACCCCCATGTGGTTTTCTTAGGCAAGGAATATGCAGAGGTGGTTTTGCCAGTCCCTGCTTCTGAAATATAGCCTGCAGCACTTGGTATTCATTGGCAGCCTGCAATTCAAATACTAACCAGGGCTCACTCTGCTTAGCTTTCAAGATCAGAGAGGATCTGGTGCCTTTAGGTTATATAGGCCCCTTGCATTTTGGAAGGTCCAAAAATGCAAGGATATACAACTGAGCACAAACGTTAGAATCATACAAGCCATTGTATTCCCTATTACCATGTATGGATGTGGGAGCTGGACAGTTAAGAAGAAGGATAGGAGGAAAATCAACTCATTTGAGATGTGGTGCTGGAGAAGAATGCTAAGGATTCCATGGGCAGGCAAAAAGACAAACAGATGGGTCCTGGAGTAGATCCATCTCCCTGGAAGCCAAGATGACAAAAACCAGGTTGTCATACTCTGGACACATCAAGAGAAGGCATGAATCACTGGAAAAAAGCAATAATGCTAGAAAAGGTAGAGGGAAGTAGAAAGAGAGGAAGGCTGCATGCGAGATGAATGGACTCTTTTAAAAAGATCATGAGTATGAGTTTGCAGGAGTTGGGCAGAGCAGAAGAGGACAGGGGGTCTCATCAGCAGAGTTGCCATTGGTTGAAATTGACTCCAGGGCAGTTAACAACAACAATCTTTAATATGCTGAGGAATGTTATTTTGTCTTCTGAGAGGGTGGTTAACCTTCAGGACCAGAAGCACCTTTTTATACCTGTACTAACTGACAGAGACACCAGGCAATGGTGAACTAAGAGAACTTTTATTTGGAAGAAATATGAAAAGGCATGCACACTAGAATAACTCACTTTTAATGTCCAGCATTCAGAACTAACTGAAAGGAAATGTGAAAGAGGATAGAGGAGACTGAGGATTGTTTTGAGGGTGTTATCTACCTGTCCCAAATACTGGTCCATGTAAAGCTGGAGCAGCCCAGACAAGAATCTGTGGGCAACAGTCATGCAGTGAAGACTGAGGGCAGGGCAGACTGCACACAAAGAGGATAGGGGTTTCTACTCATATTTATACCTTAAAAGTAGCCCCAGGCTAAAGTTAATTTCATGAGAAACAGAGAATGAATATGAAGTCGAAGGCTTTCATGGCCAGCATCCATAGTTTTTTGTGGGGTTTTCGGTCTGTGTGGCCATGTTCTAGAAGAGTTTATTCCTGACATTTCGCCAGCATCTGTGACTGGCATCTTCAGAGAATGCTGACCTGGAAGAGAGTGGGTATATAGAGAATGAATAGTCCTTCGGAAAGACAATAAAGGGGATTTTGACGTGGTGAATTGTTTTGATATTTAGAGGTTGAAAAGGGTTTAGATTTATTGATGGTGGTATCATTGACTAAACCAGGGGTAGGCAACCTTTTTGAGCCGGGGCCGGGTTGCTGTCCCTCAGACAACTGGGGGGCCGAAGCCAAAAAATAAATAATTAAATAATTTTTTAAAAAATTAAATAAATAAATAAACCGGGACAAATGTAGGACAACATTTTCAAATGGTGGACACTTTTTTTAAAAAAAAAAAAGTGGAGGACATGCAAAAAAAATTGCTGATTTTTTAAAAAATGTTAATATAAATGCACGTTTTTGAGGCTCCTATAGACAATTGCCCCTGTGCGAGAGGCCAAAGGCCCCGGCGGCAATCGGCGGCAGGACCGGGCTGGGGCCGGTCCCAAGGCCTCACCGGGCCGCATCCGGCCCGTGGGCCGCAGGTTGCCTACCCCTGGACTAAACAAAGGAGTGATAGGATCTGCAGCACTCAAAAAGTGTGGACAGGAAAGGAACACAGTGGGGAATAAAAGGGGGGATGCATTCTTGTTTAAGCTGTTGGTGAGAACCCATCCTTTGCTTTGCATTTTGATAGGAAATGCAAAGAGTGAGGGGAAAGTTGCATTTGTTAACAAACTACTTCCATCCTTTGTTTTTCTCACCTCACGTCTCAAGTCTATGTGCCTCATTCATATACTACTTTTTTGGTATTTAAAAAGTCATCACAACCTCAAAAGCACATGCTGGCTTCCAGATGTGCCATATAAAAATATAAAGGTATCAAAATGCATCATGGGGATATCAGAATGCTTATAACTATATCAGTTAGCTCTATAAACAAAGACCTTGTAGAGAGAATACCATTTGTGATATTTCAAGTGTTGCCCAGTATTTTATGCCTTAAGATTCATTTCATTTTTGAAAATGAATCTTTCAGTGTCTCCCACAAATAATTTCCTATTTCAGCAGATGAACAGATGCACTGAGAAAGCTGCAAGAGAATCATTTTCCTAGCAGAAAATAGAAACAGGTCAGCAGCATCTAAATCATTTAATATGAGCATAGAAAGATGTAAACTTCCTAATTAAAATACAACTGTAAAGAAAGTGGGAAGGAGTTATTAGTAAACAAGTAGTAAATTAATAAGCACAGGAGAAAGGAAGTATCCTTGAGTAATACTGTAGTAAGTACAGTATACAAAATCCTTTTCAAATGTTTAAAAGCAAATATTTGAACAGGCTTTCATTTATTGTACTTACTGGACAGCTGTCAAGAAATGAGAAAGACTGCATTTGGAGATGAGAGAGGTTGGTCTGACTCCAAAAGCATTATCATTTCCACAAACTGAGGATCAGACTACACATTGAATGTGTATTCCCTGTGATTAACCTGCTTACCCTTCAACAAAGGGATTTGTGCAGAGATACATGCCTCAGCAATCAGACCTTGTCTGATTTATTTTGCCCTTGAGAACTATGGTGCTGTCTTTCTCACATATGCTTTTACATTATAGGACACTTGGGATAACTCTGTAAGTCTGAACTGGAATAACTCAATTGGAAGCGCCATTTCAATTCCAATTCTGCTATTCCATGTGTTTGGCATTTATTTCCAGCTGTAACATCAGTGACATGATAGTTTTAGTGCATAGACTATATTCTCTCTCTGAATTCTGTTAAAGATCTGGGATGGGGGTCAACCACTCTGCCACCAATAGCTCTGTAGTGGTAAAGCTGGGCCTAACCACTAGATGGGACACTATACCATTATCTAAATAATCACGTAGAAATTGAGTGAAGTCAGAAAGCCCTTAACACGTGTTGAACCAAAGGGTTTTTGTTGATAATTGAATTACAAAAATAAATTCCACTGTTGAACAGTCATGGGCAACTTATAGCCCTCAGAGTAATTTTATGCAGCTCTTGGCCTAGTTACAAATGCCCTCTGTGAGCAATAAGTTAAGATGTCTGGCAAAAGCAATTTGTTCCACTCTTGACAGGTCAAGGGATGGGGAAGAGGGTCAAGGAAGAAAAGGGGGTAACAGAAATAGTGACAGAGAAGACAATAGGTCTGCCCACTATCTTGATTTGAACCCAGTCACTGCTGGCATGCAGCCATTAACTAATTAGTGCAAGGAAAATGAAACCCTTAACAGGGAAAAAAAAAGATTCCAGACAATAGTTTTATAAGCTGAATATAAGACTGGGTTATAGGGCTGACATTAAAAAACGAAAAAACTAGAAAATGTTAATGTGATATAGTTGACCAACAAAAAGGTTTCTGTTATTTATTTCAAGTAGGTTTTAGATGCAACAACAATAATAATAATTAATAATAGAATCTGAACACAAAACAGTTTATTAATCAGTCTGCCTTCAAATATGTATTTCAGTTTATATACCGATTCCCAAAAGAAATAAAGCATGAAATAATGTTAACACTTTCTATATTTGACATCATAGTTTTGCCATTTGACTCTTAAGACCATGATTTTCTCTCTAAAGATATTAATGTATAAATGCTAACAGGGACCTAGGACTCTCCCTCCCCCCACCCTCAATTTGCAGATAAAGTTGCAGTTTAGGAATCATGTCTGTCAAAACTCACTGAAATAAAGCTAAACTTTATTTTACTTATAAAACTGTCAGGGCTGGCTTTTGAAATTGAATAGGCTATCAAAATTATGGCTTTGTGGGGATGACCTGTTCAAAAGAGAGAGTAAAAAATCCCATTAAACGTGCCAAATGTTTGGGCAAGCCTATTGTTGCTCTTTGAATACTAGCCTTCAGCATCAAATTTAAGTAGTACTGAGCTAAAGCAGGGGGCAGAGTTCACAAGCATTTTAACCTCACATGAAACATGCCTCCCTCCTTTTTGGCCACTTTGAAATTTCTTTTGGATAGAGGCATGACATTTGCAAGGGACCAGATTTTCAGAGGGCAAGCATGTGTTCATTGTTTGGACAATAGAACCCATGCTTCCTCATACCCTAAACTACTCAGGAATAGGAAAAGGAATAATTGTTGATTTCACTTTTCCCTGCATTTATATATATATATATATTTAATCTCATCTTTTCCATTTTGGATATAAAGAATCTCCTGCATTGAAATTGTTATCCAGTTTCACTGACCAAAATGAATAGTTATAGCTCTTTCCAGCTGAGAGAAGACCATGTTATGCCTGTCTATTGTAGAAGTCTTAAAAAGGAATTACAATATACGGTTCAAATCTAGTTGCTAATCCTAATTAAAACAGTCTCATTAAATCTGTAGGATCTACACACAAGTGGATCTACCATTCAGCATGTCTGCTGCAGATGGGACTAAAAATTAAGACATTATCCTTAAACTGGTGTTGGGCCTCTTCAAAGGTAGCTCAGAAAAAAAAGAGGTGTCAGCACTACAAGGAAGATAAGTACACAGGAGGTGTATCTTTACTGAAAAATAAAGAGGTTTGACACCACTGTAACTGTTATGGCTCCATGTTGTGGAATCCTGGGATTTGTAGTTTGGTGAGGCACCAGAATTCTCAGACAGATCAGGCTGAATACCTCAGCAAACTACAAATCCCAAAATTCCACAGAATGGAGCCATGACAATTAAAGTGGTATCAAACTGCTTTATTTTTGCAATTCTGAAATAACCAGGGATTCAAAGCCAGACTTTTAAAAGCTAGCACTCTTGCCTTTTTGCCTTGATGGATGAATCTGCCAGTTGTGGTTTCTCCCACACTGAATACTTCTCATTCCTCTTTCTTTCTACCCTGAATGAAAGGAAAGTTGGTAAATTTGTATGAATGACCTGAAATGGAATTCCATACCAACAGTTGGAACGGTGGCAGTACATCCAGTCTTGGTACACTGAGTTAGCAGTTTCATACCAGCATAGGGTATTATGTTATAATGGAGTATTATATGTTATAATCAGAGTGGTTGGTAAGACATTGCCAAAAGCAGGGGAGCAGAGAGTTACCCCCAAAACTGAATACTCTATGTGCATAGATCTGTGTTTGAAAACAGTTACTCTAATTGGAACCAAAACACAGCACATCTCACTATTGTGGGAAACCCAGTAACCTGTGTGCCTGTTCAGTCAGCTTTCCAAGTGCTGATTGCAGATGGGTTACTTTAAAGCCCCTGCTCTCCCTCAATATGGTCCTTAACTGCAAATGGGAATTGCATTATACTGTCCTTCCTGCACAGGACATCTAAAAATGTGAGTTTGTATTGTAATAGCCCATTTTTAGGCCTTTTTCTGCACAGGCCATATACAACAGCCTCCCCCCTCCCCCCCCCCCCCCCCCCCGTCTGTTTGGTGGGGAGCCTGGATGCTGCAGAGCCCAGAGCTCAGTTCTAGTGTGACCAGACAACAGCTGGCCTGTTCAGCACCAGAACCAGGTTTTATCCTTCATGCAGTGTTGAAGTTATTTTCAAAAGTCCCCAGCAACTCCAGATACTTTCAAAAGTCCCCAGCAACTCCAGATACTTCCATTCTGATGCAGGGCAGCTACCTGGTGCATCTGCCAATGCCATGGATCACTTCAATCTGAGGTTAGAACAAGGTGCTGTGCTTCATTCTCACCTCAGAGTGAAGCTACCCACAGTGGCAGCAGCACTGGGTGGCTCAGTGCAGTGGCATCCCTGAGGCTGGTGTCATCCGGTGTGGGAGAGACTACCTTGCCTCCCCCCCAGCCACCTAGACTGCTGTAGTCCCCCCCCCCCCCAAAGCTGGAAAGACTCTAAACGCAAACCTCCCTCCCCATTCAGAAAGGCCTTCAGGTCCAGCATGGCTGCTCTCTGATCAACTGCTCTGGACCTGAAGACACTGCATTACCCCAGCTGCAGCCACTACTGAGGGGAGGGCTGCTGCAGCCTCTACAGACCCATTTAGGGTTCTTTGCAGCTGCTGGATGAGTGGAAAGTGCCTTTCTTACTCTTGCAGTAGCTGTGCAACTCCAGGTGTACACCCAGTGCAGTCTGCACCCTGTACACACCCTAGTGATACCACTGGCTCAGCAAGTTGCACATCAGTCATTGCACTTCAGTATGGAGGGTTTTGCAATAGAGGAGGGTCGGGGCAATTCCTAGGGCAGGATACTCTGCATTGCCCCACCCCATTGCAGACAGAAGCTCAGAAGAACACGCTCTCCTCTTCATATACTGAAGTATAGATACCATTTTTTCTTATTACAGGTGTTCATGTTAGTTGCTTATGTAATCAAACCTGCACCACTCATATATCAAAGGGAAGTGTAACCTAGCATAGAAGAACTCTAGCATGGAAAAACATTAAGATTTAAAGTAAAAAAAAATAGGGGGGGATTATAAAGGTATGAAACCCTAAAAACCAGTCCAATGAAAACTGTGTCTGTTCAGTAGCCATTGAATGTTAATTGAAAATCGTAGGGAAAATAAAAAAGGGAGGTGCAATGAAGTGTGAGGAAATGGCTAGCTTGCTCAAAATCTTAATAGAAGCATTTCACGTTGCAACAGTTCATTGAAGTTCCCATCTGTATATTCAGTGCTCCCTTGACTTACGCGGAGATATGTTCTGGACCCCCCCCCCCATGTAAGGCAAATACCGTGTATGCTTGAGCCCCACTGAAAATAATGGGGCTCATGTATGTGGCGTGCATGCCATTGCCTGTTTTTTGTGGGTTTTTCGGGCTATGCGGCCATGTTCTAGAAAAGTTTATTCCTGACCTTTCACCAGCATTTGTGGCTGGCATCTTCAGAGAATGCTGAAGTGGAAGAGAGTTGGTATATATGTATTCTGTGATCCTGGGTAAGGGTAAGACCCATTCTCTTCCACTTCAGCATTCTCTGAAGATGCCAGCCACAAATGCTGGCGAAAATTCAGGAATAAACTCTTCTAGAAAATGGCCACATAGCCTGAAAAACTCGCAAAAAACTATGGATGCCGGCCATGAAAGCCTTCGACTTCACATTGCCTGTTTTGTTGTGCAACTTTCAGCATAAGCTGAAAGCTGCATGTAGTGCATCTGTGTATGATACAGGGGCACTGTATTACTTAAGCACTCAAAAATGGCACTCACATAAGTCTTAGCACTACCTTAAATATCAAGAAGGTTTAGCTATCTGGAACTGAGAATGTTTTTATTGTTAACCTAATTGTTTAGTAAATTAATTTGTTGTATTGAACACTTTAAACATTTCAATTTATAAAACATGTCCTATCCTAAATGTTCTAGGAAGCTTTTTAAAGATACTGTTACTAGATATATTACAAACAATTACAAAAACTGTAGGTGGCAGACAACAGCTTGGAAAACACATTCACTTTTCTCTCTTCAATTGTGTATGTTGCCCTTGCTCCTGACCATACACTTTCAGATGTATATCTGTATGGAACCATAAATGTGTGAAACTCTATTTATTTGAACTCTCTCCATGCAAGTCTCTTTTGTCCAAGATTTTGTTGCACAGAAAGAATTATACTTCTATAGGCTCTGTGTAAAGGATGCTACAACCTGGTTCTAGGGTTAGGCTATCCAAAAGAGATTCCATATGGGTCTATGAGATCTTCAGACAAAGCCCTTCTCTTGGCCTCATTAACCTCAGAGACATATCTGGTGTAGATGAAGAGAATATTTTCTCTATAACTGCAGCACACTGGGAAATGCAGATTCCTGGCTATTTGATGCATTTTCCCTCTTACAATGGGATTCCCTCAGAGATATAGCAAGCTGACTCAAAAATCAAGCCTTTCTCATGAAATACTGCCTCCTCTTTGGCAATGAGGGTATGATAATACAGCCTTACCCAACAGATGTGATGTAAGCTACTGTATATGTAAAAAGAAAATGTTTGCAAAGCACTCCAGAAAAGCCTTCCCTGACCTGACATCCTCCAGATACGCTGAACCACTTGTCTGCCTTCATGTCGTTTCTGACTTGGCATCCCTAAACCTATCAGTGCATTTTCTTGGCATGATTTGGAGGGAGTTAGCCTTTGCTTTCCTCTGAAGCTGAGAGACTGTGACTTGCTCATGGTCACCCACTGTTTTCCATGGCTGAGTGGGGATTTGAATTCTGTTCTCCAGCATCATAGTCCAGTGCTCAAAGCCCTACACCATACTGACTCCCATAGGGGCCATTCACACTGAAAAATAACCTGGTGTGGAAACCGGGTTATTTCCATGAAATGCCATGACCAAATCTCTCTGTGGCATTGATTTGCCATGATTGAATTGCTCCATGGCATTGATTTGCCATTATCGTGGCATTTTATCCCGGATTCTGTTCAAATTGGCAACAGGATAAAATGTCATGATCCTGGCAGGAGGGGGAGGAAGAAGGGGAGGAAGAGCAAAGGTGCCAAAGGGAGAGAAGAGGAGGAGGGAGGGAATCAAAAGTGCCAGGGAGAAAGGGCAAGAATGGAGTTGCCAAGGGGAGAGAAGAGGAGGAAGGAGAGAATCGAAAGTGCCAGGGAGAAAGGGCAAGAACGGAGGTAACAAGGGGAGAGAAGAGGGGGAAGAAAGGAATTGGATGGGATCAATTTTCATGTTCCCATCGGCAGCCCTCGCAAAAAAATCAGTTTTTTTTTTAAGAACCTCAAGAAAATCCATTTCAAAAAAAGCCGGGTTAAGGGGGATTTACACTGTGCCCCCCTAATTCGGATCAGAAAACCCCGGGGCAATTGAGAACAACCCCTTGATTCGGGTCAGGAAAACCCGGCTCAAGTGAGAACATCCTTAATTTAAATTGAATTGGAGCCTGTGTTAAAATGCAGTGTGAATGGGGCCCTAGTGTTGTAGCAGTGTTGCATCATTTTGAGCCAGCAGGCCTTGTGGGCTATAGCCCAAGACATCTGGAAAGCTCTAAGTCAGAGAAACCTGTTCTACAATGTTCAAAATCCAGCATGCAAGTACAGTATTATGTGAACGTTCTCTCACCATCCTGTCTTGGAAAAATAAAGTACTATGAAGCCTCTGAATCTGACTGTGTACTGAATCTAGATGTGTGAAAAGATAAATCTGTTGCATGGTGTCAAAGAATTACAGAGAATGAAGTCCTAAAAGAAGAAGATGAACAGTGTTCCTTCCATGTAAACAGAAGGAAGGGAAAATCAACCAGATGACTTTTTGGTGGTGCTCTTTGTACTGCAACAGTGGGATGCTTGCTCTTTAATTCTGCATCTTCTCTTCCAGATTGGAGAAGGCTGTTTTCAGGGTACTTTTCCCTTACAACGTAGTAGCTATGAAGGCATCCCCCCACCCTCAGTTAAGAATTCTGCCCCCAATTCAAATTTCCTTCAGTCCTCAAATTCCTAGCATTTCAATTATTTTAAACATCAGTTGGGCATTCAGAAATACAGTGTTGGCATCTGAAGGAAAGGGGATGGCAAAACTAATATAAGAGCAAATATAAGAGTTCTGAGTGTAAACAATTGTCAAATCTCTCTACAACGACAAAAATTTAGGGACTGAAGGAAAATTTCATGGAGACACATGACTCTTATTTTGGGGGTTCCCTGCTCCTATTTTGCCATCTCCTGGAGCAACACCACTGTCTACAACGGTGGTTTCCAAACTTTGGTCCTCCAGGTGTTTTGGACTTTGGCTCCCAGAAGCCCAAGCCAGCTTGACCCATGGTCAGGAATTCTGAGAGCTGAAATCCAAAATATCTGAAGGAACAAAATTTGGGAACCACTGGTCTACAATATCCCATTACCTGCTAGACACAGAGCTTAATGTGTTTTGTTTTCTTTTAGATTGACCGTACCTTCTCTCATCTTCCCATCCTTCCTCCTTCCATAACTGCCAGCCACTGTTCAGCCCAAACCTACCTCCACTTCACACCACCATACAGACTCTTTCTTCCTTCCTTTTTGAAAGGGGAAGTAAAAACTTGCTGACATAGCAGTCATTAAAGGAAGTAGGTGAACATGGCCAAACTTCATTGTCCTGAAAATGAGTCACCCTGCCCCATTTCCCATTTGGTCCATTTCACAAAGTCAGCACCAGTATGGAGAAAAATTGTTTGCTCCCTAGTTTCTATAGCAACCTCCTGCTTTTCAAAGTAAATCAAGTATCACAATTAATTAAAATAAATCAGAAAACATATAGCTAAAATCACTGATGGTAGAATTCAAAGATACAGCCATGTTAGTCTGGAAAATCAGTATGTGCAAAGATCTTGTAGCACCTTTGAAACTAAATGAAAGAGGGAATTGGTAGCACGGGCTTTCATAGTCTGCATCCGCACTGCAGAAATAATCCAGTTTGACACCACTTTAACTGCCATGGCTCAATGCTATAGAATTCTGGGAAATGTCATCTACAATTTCTACAATGTAGATGCATATAAATGAGGCCATTGTTCCATAGAAATCTGCTGTTCCTGTACAAACACAGAAGGGTGGCCAGGCGTGAATGAGAATGACTACCTAAACTTTGGTTGCCATTTCCACTCATCAAAAATAACTTGTAGCTGATATGAAAAAAATTAATTCTGGTCTCTTTCTTTCGATATATACACACGTATGCACACACATATATATACAGTCACTGGATATGAAGGAAGTTACTGAACACCTGGCAAACAATGACCTTGCCTATTTTTCACCTAAAATTTATCTTGAACAACAAATGGCAGCTACTGAAGAGTCCAGTATGCCCCTTGTGCAGGGGAGAAGAATGATGGGGAAGATCAGGAGAAAAATAATAGAAGTGCAAAAGAGTTTTGCTGTTGATCATTTAGTACAATAAATAGAGACAGAATTACAAAAGCACTGTTGATCAGCTCTTGCTTCCACATAGCCCCATAGATACTGAACTATCTATAATAACTGATAAACTGGCTGGAGTTGAAGATACAAGTAATGAAACATTTAATCTGGGCATAATGAATGAAAAGAGACTGACAAAGAACGATCTTATCTTGCATTAAAGAAATGCAAGATAAGCTAGAGGCCATGGAAAACAAAAAAGAAAAGCATGCCATCCAGCTACATGGTGTGATAGAGAAAGTGGGAAAGTTTACCTTCTTGCTCAATATTCTTTGTGCAGATATAAACTTAACATAGCCAACATTGGGAAGAGTTTATTGGGGTTAATGTTAAATGCAGGCAACCACATAATATTATTGCCAGATTTGTGAGGTATCCAATAAAATAAAAAGTGCTCCACGCATTGAATAAACATCCTAGTCCTAAAATTGATGGTTACAAAGTGATGGCATTCCAGGACCTTTCTAGAGAAACATTTTAAAACAAGAGATTAATGACAGAATTTATAGGAAGACATAGAGTGGATGGAGTAAAATATAAATGAGGGCTTCCCTTTAAAATTATCATCCATAAAGGCCAATGCTCAATTGCATGTTCCTGTCTGAACAACTGTCTGACAGTGAGAAGTTCCAAGTATTTGACCTTCATACAGGAGGAGGAACCAATAATAGCTACAAAGAAAGAAGAAGTAGAGGTGCCATTACAGGCTGGAAAACATCCAGAAAACGAGAGGGAGAAATCATCACTTGAGCTATGAACTTGGTCTACATTGATTAATTTGAGCTACACAGACTAAAGGACTATGGGTGTTTAATCCAAAATTGGTTACATTTTATGAAGCTTTTTTATCCCTTATAATTTCTTCCTTCTTCCTAACTCCTTTTCTCTCTCTTTTAAAATCCAACTGTCTTTCCTTCTTTTCCTCTCTTCTCCTTTACTGCTCCTGAGAACAATGTGACTGGTGAGCTGGCTAGGAATAATTTGTATGTTTAAGAGCTTGGAAGAGATCCTGTCCTAATCCCTAAAGCTCTTTTATTTATTTTTGTGGAATTTTTGTCCAATATACATATATTATTATTACCTTTCTCTTCCCTTAGTGGAAACAGATGGCCATTTACTATTATCTCTCCCTTGTGCTGAGGTTACCTTTTCTTTTAGTGTCAGTGATGTTGATTCTGACTTTTTTCATGTTGTTTACTTTTTCCCAGTATTTGTCTATTTTAGTTTTCATAATTTAGCTTATACAGACATAAAGGAACTTACTTTACAAATATTAAGTGGTAAACTAATGGTTCAGGTTCTCAGGGAGCATTTAAAGAATAAAAAACTGATCAATAGAGAGTAATTTTTTCTAAATGTAAATGATATGGGTTCTAATAGGAATATAGAATTATGCAGTTAATAAAACATCATAAACCTGGCATATTATTCTTGAAAGAGACACAAGTAAGATCCAAAACAGAAAGGGGATTTTGTTGTTGTATGCTTTCAAGTTGTTTCCAACTGATGACAACCCTTGGGTGAACCTATCATGGAATATTCTGGCAAGATTTGTTCTGAGGAGGTTTGCTGTTGCCTTCCTCTTAGGCTGAGAGCATATGAGAGTCACCCAGTGGAGCAGGAATAAGATAACTACAGTCACCTTGTCATTACACCCCCCACCAAAACTTGACTTTTCCATGAAAGCAATACTTCCACTGAGAGAAACACATGGCTAAACAGCACTTCATCAAACTATTATATTTTTTCAGCATAAAGAAGCCATGGTTGATATCAAGAGCTGAGTCAGAATAAATTGAGACAAGTGCATTGCTTGGATTGCCAATAAGAAAGCACAGATGAATAAACCAATTTCTGCAGTACAACATTTCCCTCATCTGGTTTCCCTTTAAGTCATCACAGTGGAAAAATGGATTGTTAAGATCACTGAGCTAGCCCAAATGGCCAAATTAATGTGGGTTCTTAAGGATAAGCCAATTTTAGAGGACTGGAAATTGTTTATAGACTTTTTGAGCAATAAGAAATCTGATGTAATAATCTGTGGTTATGGATTTTAGTCATTTCAGTAGGATTATCTAGTTGGATCTGCAATGGTAGAATAATATTTTTCCTTTCTTCCCATTACAGTCAGGATAAAGGGCAGAGTTCTATTGTTTATTAGTTATTTGTCCTCCCCCCCACCTTTCTTTTTCTTTCTCTATTTTCATTTTCTCAATGTATATTACTTTGATTGTTAATTTCATTGTTCATATTCATATTACACTAAATAAATTAATAAATAGTTTTTAAAGAAAACCATACCAAACCCAACCATCCATTTCAATTAAGCATGTACAGATGTGCCCATACAACATGTGGTCAACACACTGTCTTGGGCTAATGTGAAATGCAACCTTAATGCAGCATCAAGTCTGTCTCATGTTCCAAGAAATGTGTTCTAATGTCATACAACTTGTACCCTCAAGATGTTCTTCCTAATGTTTATTTGAAAATACTTTATTTTCCTAATTTGAATGTGTCCCATAACGTCTGAAGCAAGAAGGAACAAATTTGCATGACAGCCCTTTAGATATCTGAAGATGACTATACCTCTTGTCTATCCATTTTTGTTGTTGTTGTTGTTGTTGTTGTTGTTGTTGTTGTTTTGGCTAAATATATCACCAATCTTTTCTCATGGCCTTTTTTTTTTTTTTTGTTTTCTGTTTGCACACACTGTTTTAAAGTTCGGGATTGCTTGCCCATTGGGTGGCGTTTCCAAACATCTCCCTATCGGCAAGCGTTCCACAACGTCTCATAATGGGCAAGCAATCCCCAACATCTCCTTATAAGCAAGCATTTTCCAACGTGTCTCTATGGGTAAGCATTCCTCAACGTCTCTCAATGGGCAAGTGTTACCCAAAATCTCCCTATAGGCAAACGTTTCCCAACATCTCCCTTTAGGCAAACATTTCCTATATCTTAACCAATCCTGTCCCTTTATTTGACTATCTCTATAAAGACCCTCATGCGGTGAAACTCACATTGGAATTTTAAAACAAATCCTTTTTCTGTATTTGTTCCAGAGGGAAGTTCTTACATAATGATTTTTGAAATCACGGTTCGCCTTTTCTTTCTTATAGAATAAATAAGAGCGCCACCCAAATCTTAGGACAGCTCCTTCTAATTTTAACAAATCTACATCCGTTAACTAAATCCAATCTCTTAACCAAACTAAACATGATGCATCATAATATAACTCGAGATTTGGTAGAGCCAACCCACCTCTGTCCTTCGCATCCTGTAAGTATTTTATTTTTATTCTTGATTTTTTTTTTTTTTGCATTCCAGATAAAGTCAGATAATTTTTTTTGGCAATCTTTGAATGGTAAGGCATTTTTAATAATTGGGATGGTTTGGAACAAAAAAAAGTAACTTGGGAAGACCATTCATCTTAATGGATTCAATTTTCCCTAGCAACGAAAGATCTAATTTTTTTCCATTTTTTCAAATCATTTTTTATCATGCTCCACGTCACCTTGTAGTTGTTACTATACAACTCTGAGTTCTTATTAGTAATCATTATACCCAAATATTTATTCTTTCTTTATGTTTTTAACCCAGTTGTTGTTTCCAAAAATTTAATCTCCTCTCGTTTTAGATTTTGTGTTAGAATTGCTGTTTTTTCTTTATTAATTTTTAATCCCTATATCTCTTCGTATTAAATTAAAGGCCCATTCAGACTGACCTTTTTGCACTGGAAGGAACTGGGAAGCTTCGATTTCCTCCTCCCCGAATCCCTCCAGAAGCAAGTGCTGACTACCAATCAGGGTATTTTAACCCTGAATGGCCTCTCAGAGAAAGTGGGTTAAATTGAAGGCACCTTTCCTGTCAATCAAATTTAGTTCTGCAATCATCATAGGTGACGATCCTGCACTCGTTGGCCCATCGGAAGTGTCCTTCCCCCCTCCTTTTTTTTAAAGGCACCTGTATGCGCAGATTCTGTCAAATTAAAAACCTCTTTTGTGTGTGTGAGTGAGTGAATGAGTGAGTGAGTGAGTGTGAGTGTGTGTTGTGGGTATTTGGGTCCCTTGGCCCCCTTTTCAATCCCAAAATGCAAGCTAATGCTATCTCTGCATCCTGCATCCCCCCTCCTTGCCACCACAGAATGCCTCATACACATGTATTAATTAATTAATTCCTCACCTAGGAATGCAAGAAAAGGATGCGATGCCATGCATTCTTTTTTGCTTTCCCTAGGCTACCCCTGAATTCCTTAGAGACAGTAGCAAAAGCTGTTTCAATTTGCCAATTTGCCAAATTGGAAAGAGAAACATTGTAACATTCGCATTATAGCATTCATTCGCAAAGGAAAAAAGGTTTTTTGCAAAGTGCCCTTTGCAGCATTTCCTTTGCTGGAAGCGAGGAAATGAAAGGGACAGTGAACAAGCAGCTAGCCACATTCTATCTAATATATATCTACCTGAAGCAAAAATCATGTGCATAGACTGCCAAAAATATTTTTTTAAAGCGGGGGGGAGGTGCCTGGTGCAAGCTCCGTTCGTGCCCTCCCTCTGACCTGCCCTGAATTGACCCTTCGTCCTGCTTACGTTCTCTTCAGAGGAGGTTTGCCATTGCCTTCCACTGAGAGAGAGTGACCTGTCAGTTCCAACTAAAGTAGACCCATTGTATCAATTAGAAATGAAAGGGAAATGTAGTACAGTGGAACCTCACCATACGCGGGGGATCCGTTCCGGATCCTGCTACGTATGGAGATTTCCGCCTATGCTCGAGCCCCATTGTAAACAATGGGGCTCATGCATGGCGGCGCGGAGGTGCGCGCGGCGCAAGGGGCGTGCACGCCCATTCAACAGAATGGGACGCGCCGCCCCTTCCGCCCTGCGCGCGCCCAGCGGCTTGAGCACGTACACTCAAAGCCGCTTATAAAAAGTCCGCATATGCGGAGGCCCCACTGTACAGGCATTCTGATTGTAGCATCCACATATAACACAAATAATAATAACAACAACAACAACAATAATAATAATAATAATAATACAGCCTCTTATAGTGCTGTTCCAGGAGAAAGAGGAAATGAAAGTAGCACAAGCACACACACATTCTATGTCACCCAAAAATCATGTGCATAGACTATCAAAAATAAAAAATAAAAAATAAAGAGAGAGAGAGGCTCCTTCCGCAGCCTGATTTCCCTACATCCCTCCTCCAGCTTGGCCCCGCAGCCCAATTTCCCTTGGCAATCCTCCTCCTTCCTTCCGACCCTCCCCTCACTCTGACCTGCCCTGAACTGACCCTTCCTACTGCCTCTTCCTTCTCCTCCTCTCCTGCTCCGTTATAAAATGCCCTCCATGGCCCCCTTCTTCTCCCCCCCGGCTCCTTCCTCCTCCTTCTCCTCCCATCACTTTCTCCAGTTCCCCCTCTGCCCTCCCTCTGACAGCCCTTTGCAGCCCCTGTCAGTCACCCCAATTCCCCCTTTTTTGCCTCCTGTCACCCTGCCTCCTGTCAGATTCTCCTTTTTTCCATCCTTCCTTCGGCTCTTTCCTCTTCCTCCTCCTTCCCCGATGAAGGGGAGAGAAAGCTCTACCCTCTGCCCTTCCTCTGACCTAAATCTCTTCCATGAACTGGCCCTGATCATGATCGGGGACAAGTTCATATTTGCAGAACCTGGTTTTTTCAAAAAGAGACGGCATTTGCCCCAATTGCAAATGAACCGCGCTAAGGGGCATTTGTCACAAAACGTTGTGATTGCCTCAACATGGATTGTGAGAGATTTGTAGCCAATATGAACTTCCAGTGCAAGAATCGATTTCTGATCTCGGTTAAAGTGTAGTCTGAATGGGCCCCAGATTAAATTAAATTAATGAGCAAGCATAAAAATCACTACATCTCCACAACTTCACTCTGTCACACAGACAAACAAGACGGGAGGGGGGGGGGGCATAGCTGGATGCCCCTTTCAATATGTGCAATTATGTGAAGATTTTCACATGATGTTGCACGATATTGCAAGGACCAGATTAAAGAGCAGATATCCACTCAGTCTCTGTATATTCATATGTGCTAAACTAGGCCTACATACTCAACTGTTCACATAACAGCTGGAACAAATAGGGAAAAAACCATCTGCTTCATCTTCATTCTGCAGCTGGCAATGTTGACTTGCATGGCTAGCCTTGAATATTATATTATATATATTCCTGGGAAAACTTACAATATTGGTGCCTGTTCAATAAACAATATGCATGTGAGTGAGCATGATCAATTCCAGGCAAGCAACATCTTAAGCTTATCTGTCAGAGAGAAATTACGCCAACAATTTGTGCATTGAAGTTGCAAAATGGGATGCAAATTAGATTTTTTTAAAAAAATAAATAAAGTATTTTGAAGTGGAATGATGAAGGGTGGGAGTGGGCATCACAAATGTTTTGTGGTGCCATTTCATCTGGGGCTGGTCCCATGCAATAGCAATACCTGGTCTTGGAGAAGGTCCATTTAGAATAATAACCCATGCAAAACACAGTGTTAAGGTCCTCCTAAAGGGGGTAGGTTATTTGTAGGCCTAGAGCCAAGACGCCAGACTGGCTGGAGCAAGGGGAAGCCACACACACAAGCCATTAATGGAGAGAAAAGAGCTGCAACTTTTTGGATAGAGTGGTTTAGTGTTCACATGACATGAGGCAGAAATCTAAGCATCTAATTACCAGGCTATCATCCAGTAAGCCCATCATCTCCAATCTGCCAAAATATAAGAAAAAAAGGAATGGCAGCATTTGTTGTTGTTATTAACTGCCCTCCAGTCAACTCTGACTCATGGCAACTCTGTGGATGAGAAAGCTCAAAGACTCCCTATCATCCACTTCTCTGCTTAGTTCCTGTAAATCCATACCCATGACATCCTTAATAGAATCCATCCATCTAGCATGCTGTCTTCCTTTCTTTCTATTACCCTCTATCTTTCCTAGCATTATTGCATTTTCTAATGAGTCATGCCATCTCATGATGGGGCCAAAGTATAATAGCTACGATTTGATTATCTTGGCTTCCAGGGAGAGATCAGGACCGATCAATTCAAGGACCAATTTGTTTGTCTTTTTGGCTGTCCATGGTATCATCAACACTCTTCTCCAGTGCCACATCTCAAATGAATTAATTTTCTTTCTGTCAGCTTTCTTCACTGTCCAGAGGCCCCACAATTTAAGAAGGACATTGAGAAACTAGAGCATGTCCAAAGGAGGGCGACCAAAATGGTGAAGGATCTGGAAACCATGTCCTATGAGGAATGCCTTAGGGAGCTGGGGATGTTTAGCCTAGAGAAGAGAAGGTTAAGGGGTGATATGATAGTCCTGTCTAAATACTTGAAGGGATGTCATATTGAGGAGGGAGCTATCTTGTTTTCTGCTGCTCCAGAGACTAGGACCCAGAGCAATGGATGCAAGCTACAGGAAAAGAGATTCCACCTCAACATTAGAAAGAACTTTCAGACAGTAAGGGCTGTTCGACAGTAGAACACATTCCCTCGGAGTGTAGTGGAGTCTCCTTCCTTAGAGGTCTTTAAACAGAGGCTGGATGGCCATCTGCCGGGGATGCTTTGATTTGGATTTCCTGCATGGCAGGGGGTTGGACTGGATGGCCTTTGCGGTCTCTTCCCAACTGTACCATTCTATGATTCTATGATGGGGAATTTAATGGCTTGGATAATTCTAAATTTAGTGTTCAATTGTACATCTTTACACACACTCCCAAGGTCCCTTAAGGGATCTCCCTCAAAGGGCAATGAAAGGGCTTATAGGCCCCATTCCCCCACCACCACCAAAAAAATTTGGAGCTTGCTCCATGACAAAAAATATCTGGAGCATGCTCCATTACCCACAATCTTGTAAGTAACATAAACAGAAAATGCAACAAGAACACAGTGCAAATGTTAGAAGTTTGCTCAAAACCAAGAGGTGATAAATATCTAATATAATAAAAGTTATTCAGTCATTGACCAGTATAGATAAATATCTACTTTTATTCTATCCTGCTGGACCAAAGTTAAGCCTTCATTTTTGAGGTCCAGCAAAGAACAGTTCCCATCCCCTTTAGTGACTCATTGGCCATCCTCCCCAGAAACCTATGAAAAGGACATGTGAGCTTTTGTGAAGGAGACAGATGCAACAGGGCAAAATATTTGCCCTTTGTGCCTGCAGGGGTCACACCACAGCACACAAGGCTTTTCTGGTGATGGGGGGGGGGCTTGTATTCTTAGGATTAAGAGTGAAACGTGCTTTCAGTGATTACTCAGAAATCAAAGACTTCAGAGTTATCAGATGTTGGAGGGAACACTGTGTTATATATATCTGTTGCTCAGTATCTCACTACTTACAATTTTTAAGAGCTTGGAATTATAGCAGTAACTACAGTGAATACCCTCTGCACTGAATTAGTTTTAGCAAATGGAGCCAAATCTGAATATAGCAATTACATGAAAGAACTGAAGAAAGCATTTTCCCCTCCTTGCTGTAATATGGATCAGAGAAGTGGCCAGTATCATCCAGAACTTCAAAAGTACCCATTTTTTATTTATTTGACTGAGAGAAATTTCATTTTGAAATTCCATCCTGATAAAATGGTTAGCCAATATTTTAAATTTATGCTTGCTTCCATCTACCAGTAATGGTACATCTGGTATAGTTTCTTTCTCACATATACACACATTCTTTCTTTCTTTCTTTCTTTCCTTCCTTCCTGTGGAATAATGTAGTGCTCTTTCTAGAAATCAAGACCAAATAGACTAACATATTTTTAAGGATCAGGATTATCTTGCCAAAAGTGATCACAAAGCAAACAGATGCAAGATCATAATTTTATATCAACTGCTCCTAAACATTCAATTTACCATTCATTATACTGTTGACAGTTTTGAGTACTGACCAAAGAAAAATGTGCTCACTGATTTATCTCCTCATATGTTGTTTGAGTCCAACGACTGGGGGCTATGACACAATGGTGGATTAAGTAGTTTTCCCATTACTACTCAGCAAGTTTCCTATTGTTTGCAAAGAATTGATAATAACAGCTCTTATAAAGCCACTTACTAAATTATGGTTTGGGGATCCACTAAATATACATGCAGTCATGTAAACACATTTGAAATAACCTAAGAAAACTGTAAGGCCACCATTATCACACAAGAATGCAAAAATAAGAACATTAGAAGAACCATGTTGCAGAAAGCAAAAAGTCCATCTAGTCCAGCATCCTATTGCCCATAGTAAACCATGGATTATCACATTTAATTTCTTTTATTTATTCATTCATTTGTTCATTCACATACAAGGTGGCTCTATCCTCTCTAATAATCTTGTCCACATCTTATTGGCCTATACAGAGAACCCTGGTGGACAAAGCTGAGCAAAGTCAAACCTCTGACTTCATGCAAGCAAGTATCAATAATACAAGTGAGGTTAATATGCTCATCCAGGATGAGACCCAGAATAGCAGTTGTTTTACCATTCACCAACTTGGCATTCTCAAGCATTTTCAACACAAAGGATGGGAGTGAAGCTATCCTAATTATTTAAGCTGGAGAACAGTTTATAGGCAACCAACATCCTGTTGCTGCCTCCTTTTCCATGAAAGGTTTAATTGTGTCATTCTCTCATCTACCCAAGCAGTCCTGCAGGCAAGTACTGAGAATTCATAGCCCTCTTCCCTTCTTTCAATCAGGAGATAGGTCCATACCCTTTCCTGAAGTGGCTCTCCAAAGGAGTGTCCTTGCTACCCACCTTTATAATAATAATAATAAAATATTTATTTCTAGCCCGCCTTTCCAATGATCAAGGCGGATTACATACACATGCCAGTACAGCATACCAATACAATATAAGACACAATAAAAACAGCAAAAACTTTACATTAAAAATTGCAGTAGCAATTTTATCTCCCACTTGTCTCTGTTATGACAGCGAAGCCTGCGACACATATTGACAGAAGATCCTGGCTCACTATTCAGAGGTCTGCAAAGAGGTGGGTTGTGTTACAAAGAAGTCCCACTGGTATAGCCAACAGAAGCAATAGTAGAACTTACCTTCCCTTGCCTCTCCACAGATATTTATGATGGGAGGGGCTTTCTCTCCATATAGCAATTACCAATTACTGTTAACTGTATTTCTTAATACTATGGCTTGACTTTGGTATTCAAGACATGTTTTCAGAGATAAGAATGTTTTCAAATATCTTGTTTAACGTAACAAAAACCTACACATGAGATGGATTTATTTTCACTAAGGGCTGAAATAGATCGCCATATCCGGGCGGCTTGACACTGCCCCTTTGAGCACTGGAGCAGGGTCATGGCAACCACACGCCACGGCCTTGATCTGGCTTTTTTCTGATGCAAAAGAAAGTGGCAAAATGCCACTCTTCTTTGCACCGGAGAAGGGGGGGCTTTTTTGCCATAGTGGCAGCTTTTCGGCGCTCCTGTGGCATGCGGTGTATAAACACCACACCACTAGAGTGCTGCAACACTGCTCGCCATCTGGTCAGGCAGGCAGCATGACATCAACTTGGGGGCAGTGTCAAGGTGTGCATCGTCTAAATGCTACACCCCTACACCACCCCCAAGCCAGTGTATTGTTTCACCACTAAGTTTATTGATTAATAACCATGATGGTGCTGAGTTAAATCTTTTGCAGTTAAAGGCCAGTACAGACCAGCATAATAGGCTGGCCTCCCGGCGGCGTGGGGGCGTGGCATACAGAAGATGCATGTCCCAATGATGCCCTGAAGCCAGCATCATGTCTTCCTGCCTGACCAGATGATGGGCAGTATTGCCCCACTCCCATGGCATGCCGTTCATACTCCACACACCACAGGAGTGCAAAAAAGGAGCTGTTGCAGTAGAAAAGCTGCCCTTTTTCAGGCGTGAAAAGGAGCAGCATTTTGCCACCTCTTTTTGCACTGGAAAAAAGTCGGAGTGGGGTTGCAGAGTGCAGTTGCCATATCGCCCACCTGACTCTTTCAGGGGTAGCATCATGATGCCCCTTTGGGCTGGTCTGTTTCAGCCCTGACTCTCTACCTTATTCTTTCCTCCTCACTTTATCCATAATGGCTGTATAGTGTTCCCCCCACCCAACACAAATCTATGTGTTGTATGAATCCTGGGCAACTCCAAATAAATGGAGCTCTCACTGAGTCTGCACATATTTAAACAGATGTTTATAGCCCTGCTTGGGCATTTAGCCATCCTGTAATTAGAATCACATTAATGAGAGTGGGAGCATGTCTATTTCTCTTCCTCCCTTTCATTGTATCCCCTATGTTGCATCCCTGATGTCCACATGTTGCAAATAAATTATGTTCTTGTAGAGCCTTCTGCATGCATATAACTTCCATACATAAAGCTCTGACCATGCATTAGCTTTAGAACGATAATCAGACCTTTATTTATCATGCTCAATGCATTTGGGGGGGGACCCTTTTTCAAGAGCTGGTTCTTCTATTTCTTTCTTTTTGTGGATAGAGTTTCTGTGTTGAGTCAGTACTACTCAGCAAGCTTCCTGTTGTTTGCAAAGAATTGTTAATAACAGGTATTACAAAGCCACTAACTAAATTATGGCTTTGGAATCCACTAAATGCATAAAGTCATGAGAGAGCCTTCTTGGTGGCTGCTTACTAATTGTGGAATTGTTTTGGCTGATCCCCTCCCTGCTCTCTTTTTGCCAGCAGGCCAAGAACTTTTTATTTAGGCCTTTGATTTTTAACTGAATGGTTCATTTAATTTTTTACCTTTTGTATCAAATAAATTTTAGCTGTACATTGCATTAATATATTGTGGGCGATGTTGGGTCCCATACCAAGAGAAACTCAGGATAAAAATTAAATTAATAAAAAGAAAGAAACTGTTCATCTGCAGTGAGTGAAAAACCCTTAACATTGTCAAGATACACAAAGATAAGCCACTTTCATTTTTTCCACACTCCTGTCTAAAATGAAGAGAAAAAAGCAAACATTAAAATGTGCCCTTGTGTAAAAGTCTGCCCTGTTCAGGATGATATATCTTCTCAATATGAGGTTTAGGCCACTTTACTTTTTTAAAAAATGTGATGAATTCCTTACTATTTCTAACACACTGCTCTGGTATTCAAACCATATTGTTCAGTTGCTAGGAAGAACTATGGTTTTTGCTCCTACCCCTCAGCAAGTGAATTGTAGATGAATAGTGGATACAAGACTATGTATTCCCTGATGTTTTGAACAGAAAAACCCTGGATCTTCTGTTTTTCCTCTTGAAATTTTAAAAAATGTAACTGGAAGTATAGCCTATACATCTCCTTTGATGTAACTTGAAATAGAAATTAGGAAATGACAGCAAGAGCATCTCCTTCACTGTAGTTTCTTCATTCCTTCAAGACCACATTTGTACATTCCATTTTATTTTATTTATGATATTTTTTAATCTCTGCTTTCTTCCAAAGAACACAAGATGGAACGCCCGGTCTCTCCCAACCACTTTATCCTCACAATATACCCTGTGAGGTAGATTAAACTGAGATGGACTAGTTGATTTATGGTATAGGAGTTATTTCTTTACAGTAAAATCCTATAGTGCTGTGAAAAAGATTTTAATATGGGGACTTTACTGTACATATTCTTAGAGGCCAGGTAGAATTTCCTATTAGTATCGTACATTTTTGTTCTTCATGCTTGCTGAGGTATTTATTGAATTCAGTGGTTCCTTAAGACTAGCAAGGCTGATGGGAATTGGGAGCATAAAAGGTGCTAAGGGTAACCTCTCTATCCCATAACTTCCCTTGAATTATTATAAATCTACCTTTGGGGTCCCTGTTCACCTCCTGTACAGAAAATGGGGTGGTCTTAACTATAATGATAGCACTGGCTTATTCAACTTGTTGTGGGTCTTCTGCAACAAGATAATATAAGAGAGGAATAACCTGTTTTAAGATTTTGGCTCTTTTACATATGGATCCCAAATTTCTGACATTGTAAGATATAAAATGAACTGCTGGCATTAATAAATATTATTACTAAATTATTAAATTGGAAAAATCAAAGAAGGGATTTCCACTCTGTTGATGAAGAACTTTTCCAATTGGCAGATTTTATGAGGGGATTCCTACGGATACTAAAGAAAACAGCTAAGGGAGACAGCCTTATAGGAGGGGACTCTAACTCAGTTCTTGATCCTGTGTTAGTTAGGTCCTACCACCGTAAAAATAAGAAGAGCAAATCCTCTGTGCTCCCTATCCATGATCTGTTCAAACTAAACCTGGTAGATCCATGGCAAACTTTTCATTCCACTGATCAAGATTACACCTTCTTCTCCCCCGTACATAATACTTACTCCAGAATAAATCAATTTTTATAAGTAGAGGTTTAATTCCACAGATACTAGGGGCATCTATTCAGCCTATCCTATACTCTGACCATGCACCAATCACCCTTGACTGGAATATAGGCTAAAATAACCATTCTTCTAAAATCTGACGGTTTAATTCTTATTTGCTCAATAATGAGCGATTTAAACAATTAACTATTGAAGCCATTCAACATTTTTATGATGTCAACTCTACCCCGGGAATGTCAGAGGCCCTCCTTTGGGACATGTCGAAAGTGGTCCTATGAGGCCTATTTATTAAAGAAGGAGCCCGCTGAAAAAGCTTACGAGAAGCAAAGCAAGAGTCACTCCTGAATGAGATAATAGAATTAACGCACCTGCATAAGAGTTCACAAGACAAGTCTGACCTGGCACTTCTACTCCAGAAAAAGGCTCTCTTGGAAGAGATTGATTCCTATCAATTTCAGAAAGCCATATTTCACACAAAAGCCAGGCTGTATGAATTTGGTAATAAGAATTCTAAATTAATGGCAAGAATAGTAAAAAAAAAAAAAAAAGCAGAGAGGAGGTTAACTCCATGCATTTGGTCTTCAGAGGGTAAAATTTATAATACGCAATTTAAAATTTTAGAAGAAATCCATAATTTCTATGTTAAATTGTACTCAATTTGTTAAGTCCCTAAATATTAAAAAACTCAGAACATCACACTGCCACTCGTAACAAAACCATCACTACCGAAGAATTAGATAATGCCCTCAAACAAATCCGGCCTATTGCTTCTTTTTCAAATGATTCCCTTGAGACCATCAAACTCATACTTTAAATGCTGGAACAAGTTAGTAGACTACCTAGTTTTTAATGGGAAACACCCACACTTCTCAAAAGCGGTCAAGCATTCTAAAACTGGATATGGAGGGTTGTCACTTCCAAAACTTGATCTTTACTTGGAAGCTTCTCAGCTAAGTCAGATCACCTAGCTGATTAGCAGAAATAGTCTGACGAATTGGGTAGACATTAAAGTTAACACTGCATCCTCTGCTACCTTTGATCAGTTTTTTCCCTAATTTATATATAAATTCACTAAAATTTGTAATAACCCTTTTTTTGCTCACTGCCTTGGTTTTGTGGAAGAAATGGAGGCATCTCTTGGCTTCCTACTCTTCCCCTTTACGTCCTTTTCTTACTCACCCTCTTTTCCACAGCCCAGAAAAATATGCACAGTTTCGAAGTTGGGAGATTTATGGCCTGTATACAGTTAGGAACCTGTTCCACAATCACAAAGGAGCTGTGCTCTGGGCCCAGGTCATCAGAACTGGTATCAAATAATTCAGATACAATTATTCTTAAAGAAACTGCTTCAGATACAGGAATATCCTCACTCACTTACTTTTTTTCAAAACATGTGCATCTCTCTGGCTATATATTCTAAAAGCCAAATGGCATGCATTGTCTGCTAGAAGAAACATTTGGGAACTCAACTGTTCATAAAGCAGGATGGGAAGTAGAACTTTCCCTTTCAACTGATAGTAAGACCTGGGAAAATATATGGACTCATTTACCATTAATAATAATAATAATAATAATAATAATAATAATAATAATAATATAATTAAATAATTAAAACTAGGTCCATTGCCATTGAAGAGAATACTATCAAGTTGGTTCATCAGTGGTACCTCACCCCAGTCAAATTGGCTCGTATGTCTACCAATACTAATCCAATGTGCTAGAAGGGTTGTGGAGGTAGGGGAAACTTTGTACATATGGGGATGGATTGTCCCTTAGTGCATGAGTATTGGACAGAAATTTTACAATTAATCTCCAAGATCACTAAACAATAATACAATTATCCCCACTCCTGCTCCTGTTCTCCATTTTTTATGAATGAAAATAAATCCCTGCAGCATAAAGAGCTTATTTGTTTGCTTCTGGCTGTTGCGAGGCTCGAGATAGCCAAGATGGTGGACTAGACTCTGGGATTTGCCGTTAATGGAGAAGATGGCAGATAATAACAGAGCGAGAGGTTTACACTCTGAATTGACCTTTCATAAGATTCGGCACCCATTTATTGAAGATATCCAGCAAGATTTAGGTGGGGTACAGACCACCATTTGCTCCTCTGGAGCGCCCCAGCAACCAAATTGCACGGAACTGCTGCTGAGCAAAAAAGGAGTGCCCAGAAGCGACTCCTTTTTGCTGCACCACCACAAAGTGCCAGAGCCTGCGCCACCCTGTTTAAAAGCGCCGCAGCTGCGACGTCACCGTTATGCGCCGTGTCTGGTGGGCACGCCACAGCTGTGGCACCCTTATCACATGTGAGGGTTGCTGGACTTGTGGGCGCTTCGCCCACCAGGCAACCCTCAGACATGACGAGGCGCCGCATTTTAGCTAAATTTTTATGGAAAGAAGTCTTTCAGATCCCTGAATACACCTTTTATCTATAATTTTCAGGGCCTTATCTGGGTTATTGCCTGTATTTATTGTTGTTTTGGTGTGCTGTATGTTGTCATGTTTTGCTTTAGAATGTATTAATAAATTTTAATAATAGTAAAAAAGACTAGCAGGGCTGAATTAACTGACATTTCCTAATGAAAAGGTACAGTCAGAGAGATGAAAGATCATTTATTTATTTATTTATTTGAGAAACCATCGTAATATCTTTATTACTTATTTCAGTTCCATAAAAAAACATATTCCAATGTATTATACATTATACATTAAAACAGAAAAACATATATAATTAATTAATGAAAAGTCTTCTAAGATCTTCTCTTTTCTTCTCTTCTTTCTTCACTTCCCAATCTGTTGCCTTCTGTGTGTTGATCATTGCAGTCATTCTGTTTCTTGCTAAACTTCCATACACTCTATCCATTAATTGGGAAAACCTTTAATTCTATATATTCCCACCCATAATATTTCTTATTACATTATAACCATTTTCCTCCTGGGAGGGAAACCAGATGAAAAAGTACATGTCCCACTATTTATCTCCAAAATATATTTAACATATCCAAAAAAAAAAAAACTTTTCTAACTTTGACTTTCTTAGAATATATCCCTTCCCCTGGTTTCTTTTATCCCTCCCTTCCTATCCCTTCTCTACTCTATTATTAATATCGATACCCCATCTCTTTTCCCAATATTTTATAATTTGCATCCATTCCTTTTCTATATTATCTCCTTTCTTATCCTTGTCCTTTAGCATATAGGAGAGTTTATCTATTTCCTTAATCTCGCTAATTTTTTATCAACCAATCATCTATTTGCAAATCCTCCTTTGATTTCCACTTTTGTGCTATCATCACTCTTGCCACTGTAATCAAATACAGTATTATTCTCCAAAACTTTTTTTCATCTTCCATTTTCAAAAAATATGTCATATTTAACAGGTACAATTCCAGGTTTTTCTTAAATTTTATTCCATATATCTGCTGTATTATACTATGTATTTCATCCCAGAACTAACTCACTCTTTCACACTTCCACCACATGTGGAGCATTGTACCTTTTTCCTTGTGGCAGTTCCAGCAAATATCTGTTTCCCCTTTGAAAAACTTTTTCATTCTCACCGGTGTATAGTACCACCTATTGCTTATTTTTTCCAAGCTTTTTCCCAGGCCTCTAGTGGTATCTCATGACCCACCTCTCTTGCCCAATCCAACATATATTGCTTTATTGGTTCCTTTTCCAATTCTCTCTCTCTAAATAATTTGTAATATTTACCAATTTTCATTTCCTCCATCTTCATTATCAACTTATCTAATTCCGTTAATTTTTCCTATATACCTATTGATCTGATATCCTCATTAAATCTTCTTTTTATTTGGTAGTAGCTATACCGGTTTATTTCTATTTTTTCCCTAATTAAATCCTCTCTGGACTTCATAGATATTTCCTTCTTTTCATTAACTTTTATTAAATCCTCATACTTAAGCCAATATTTCCCCAAATCCCATCTATTAGCGAAAGCCTCATGTGTTGATACCCAGCCAGGAATTTTAACATAAAAGATCGTTTTTATTTTTTTCCATGTCTCCAACAGTGATCTACAAATCGGATTATTATTAAAAATCTTTATTAATCAAACCCTTGTTATACCATAGGTATGTGTGCCACCCAAATCTCAGGTCTGGGCCTTCCAAATTTAATGTTTAAGTACTCTTTAATTTAATCCAATCTTCCAACCAGATCATATTACATGCCCATCTATATAATTTTATATCTGGTAGGGCACATCCTCATCTTTCCTTTGTTTCTTTTAAATTTATCCATCTGATTCTAGCTCTTCCTCCTTTCCAGATAATTTTTTAATTTCTTTGTTCCATTGGTCCATAATCTTTGTTGGTATACTAACTGGTAGGTTAATAAGAAGAAATAGAATTTTAGGTAGTACAGCGCACCCGCATCATACGCGGGCGCGCTTTACGCGGCTTGAGCATACGCGCTCAAGCTGCGGGGCGCGTGCAGGGTGGAAGGGGTGGCGTCGCCGTGCACGAGCCCCATTGTTTCCAATGGGGCTTGAGCATAGACAGAAATCACCTTACGCAGAGGGATCCGGAACGGATCCCCGCGTATTACCATTTTTATAGCCGCTATTTTTCCGAGGATAGATAAATTTAACTTTGACCATCTATGCATCTCCTCGCATATTTTTTTCCATAATATTTTATAATTATTATCAAATAAGTTCATATTATTATTAGATAACCAGATCCCCAAATATTTGACTTTATTACCCGTTTCGCATCCTGTTTTTTGTTTCAATTTTTCTTCTTCCTGTTTACACATATTTTTCATTATTATCATCGATTTTCCTTTATTGATTTTAAATCCTGTAAGCTTACCAAACCATCCCACCGTGAAAAATCTTTTCCTCTTACCCCTTTTCAGTGATGACCCTGGAATGTATATTTCGACTTCCCCTTCTATCTGGCCCTTTTGTTGTTATTATTATTATTATTATGCTGGTTTTAATGCTGGTTTTAATTGATTTTATTGAAATGTTCTTATACATAACTGTATAATCAAATTTTGGAAAAGCGGGTTACAAATAAACTATATTATTATTATTATTATTATTATTATTATTATTATTATTATTTTAATTCACACATTACCTGTTCTATATTTTCTAGAGTCATTTTCTAGACAACTAGGTCATCCGCAAAGGCTCTCACTTTCACCTCCTCCTTCTTTATTTTAATTCCCTTAATCTTTGGATTAGATCTAATCTTATTCAACAAAAATTCTAATATGGTTCTAAATAATAACAGCGAAAGTGGGCAGCCTTGTCTTGTTCCCCTCTGTATGTGAAATTCCTTTGTTAGTTAATTTTCAGGGCCTTATCTGAGTTATTGCCTGTATTTATTGTTGTTTTGGTGTACTGTATGTTGTCATGCTTTGTTTTAGAATGTATTAATAAATTTTAATTTAAAAAAAAAAAGACTAGCAGGGCTGAATTAACTGACATGTCCTATGGAAAAGGTACAGTCAGAGAGATGAAAGATCATTTATTTCCAGGAAATTGAAAAAGATAAGACTAAGTGAGTGCTGCATGCTGTATTTGACACATCATCTGTGTTCAAACAAGTTTTGCAAATTTCCAGTTGATTAAAAAACCTGAAAAACATATTTGATCAGAGAAGCAGTGCAACAAAAAATCAGTGTGCATGTAGCCATGAGACTCATATCTGTGCAAAAGTGGAAAGAAGCTGTTATTCCAACTGAAGAATATAGGCTGGTGATAATGTATGAATTGGCAGAAATGGATAAATTGACAATGTTGATTAAAGACAAATCTTTGATTTAAAAAAAGAATTGGGATATGGTTATTGTTGGGGGAGTTGAGAACAATGGGGTGTATCAATTTTAAGTTTCATAATAATAATAATAATAATAATAATAAGGTTTATTTGTATACCGCCCTGCTAAAACAAATTAATCAAGGCGGTTTACAACAATTTGCATAACAATAACACTGCATATTTCAAATACATCATAATATCAATGGCAATACATCTCAATACAAAAGGCAACAATACAGTTATCAATATAATATCAATGCATATCACAAAACAGCCAATATTACATAACAACAATAGCAATATCCAAACAGCATTAACCCTCCAACCCCCAGAGTTACCACAAATACAAAAAACCCCAAGAAACTGCCCAGATGGTATCAGGGCACAAACCACAGTTCTTTCAGCCGCGCTTACAGCAGCGGCAGTGGGGGCAAGTCTTCCGGCCGCCTCCCCGGTGGCATGGGGGGCGTGGCAGCGTCCTCCTTCGGGTGCCGGCGAGCCGGCTTAAGTAGGCTGCTCTCACCGGCCTCCTCCCCTCCGCAGGTGCGCCACCAGAGCGGCTTTAGGGCAAGTCCTCCGGCCGCCTCCCCGGTGTCATGGGGGGTGTGGCGGCGTCCTCCTTCGGGTGCCGGCGAGCCGGCTTAAGTAGGCTGCTCTCACCGGCCTCCTCCCCTCCGCAGGTGCGCCGCCAGAGCAGCTTTGGGGCAAGTCCTCCAGCCGCCTCCCCGGTGGCATGGAGGGCGTGGTGGCATCCTCCTTTGGGTGCCGGCATATAATAATTAATATGCTTATAGTAGAAGTAGGACTAATTTATCATAATCAAGAAGTACAATTAAGGAAGGGAAGTCATTATAGTGGGTAGTTTTAGTTTTTGTCTTGTTTCTTGTCATATAAATGTTGTTTTATAGAACTAAATTTTGTGTTGAATAAAAACATGATTTTTAAAAATTGTATGTGCATGTGTGTCTGTGTATCAGCGTGTGTGTGTGTGTGTGTGTGTAAAACAATTCCCAGGATTCTCTAGCAGTGAACCAGGGTAGTTAAAGCAGTCTCAGACTGGATTATTACTGCAATGTCTTCAGAATAATACACCAGCCCTTTCTTTTGTTCATTTGACATGGCCTCAGAATGCATTTTGGCACCAACTTAAAATAGTCTTATTCAGACACAATCTACAAAAAAAAAAAAAACCCACCCAGTTTTACAGTCTATTTAATTTGGAATTTCATTCTGTTTGCTTTTTTCCCCATTGATTTGATGTAGGTTTTCTGTGTGAGTGTATAATTGGTTTTTATTGTCATTGTATGACCTGTCTCAAAAACCTCCTCTGTAATGAAATTTTGGGAGCTGTAAATCTTTTTACAATTAAAATAATAATAAATGAGGGTGTTTCAAAAGCAACCATTGTTTGTTTGTTTTTCTTTCTTTCTTTCTTTTCTTTTCTTTTCTTTTTTCTTTTTTTAGAGATTTAGAGCAATTGGACATAAGGATTGCATTCTCTGGGACACAGATGTTATCACCTAAAATTAAGTCCAGATTGCTATGGCTAGATAAACTGTTGTAGTGTCCAATGCACAATTTCTGATAAAAGGGCAGTATCAGCACTTAAATCCAGTCCCCCAGACAGTTAGTGTAATAGTTTCATTTTCCATAGTTAGTCAAGGGCCTTCAAAGGAAAGAACAATGCAGAGTGGTCTCACTAATGAAGAAAAAGAGAAAGGCCTTTTTGATAAAATATACTCAGGGTTCAAATGGCTTTTCACTGAGCTTGCCTGCATAAACAGACCTTATCAGAATTATTATTTACTGAACAATGTAAAGATGTTTAAAATATCAAAAATAATAAACACAAGGGGGCAGTGTCGTATCAAAAAGCAGAAAATGAGTAATTTAGTGTTATGGATTTGCAGCTGCTGAATAAATTGAAAAGTGCAAAGACAATGAATAATTAATAGATGATGAGAAGTGGCCAGGCAAATAATGATGATAATGACAACAATGATTTTAATGATTATAATGAACGTCCTTTTATTCAGAACAAACTATCAATATATGTGCATGTTGATAATGATAATGAACATATGTATATTTATTTTAGTTATCAATTACAGTGGGATCTTATTATCCACTCGAGTTTGCTTTCAGGCTCACCCATGGATAACAAACTCTGTGGATGCTCAAGTCCCATTAAATACAATGGCAGAGCAAAATGGTGTTCCTTATATAAAATAGAAAATCAAGGTTTGCTATTTGGAATTTATACTTTTTAAAAAATATTTTCAAGCCATGGATGCTTGAATCGTGGATAAGGAGGGCCAACTGTACATTTAAATCCCATCCAATGGGTTCAAAACATTATACATGTCTCTCCTTCTCTCAGCTTTATCCCCACATCAACCTTGTGAAGTTGCTCAAGCTGAAAGAGAGGGACTGACCCAAGGTCACCCAGTGAGTTTGATAGCTCGGTGCAGATTTCAACCTGGATTTCCCAAATTCCAGTCCAACACTTGAACCACTATAATAAATAATAATAATAAAAACTTTATTTGTATACCGCTTTTCCGTAGTGATCAAAGCGGTTCACAAGACCATCAAATATACATAACATCAAATACAATTGCACATTATATCAAATACAAAGTAAGTAAAACCGCGAGTACATATGTAATTAAACAAGCTTCCTTAAAATCACGTATAAGAACATTAATAACATCTGTCAGTCATAAAGAGCATCTTTCAACAAGGAATAATTTCTACAAGGAGTCAGAAATTATTCCTTGTTGAAAGATGCTCTTTATGACTGACAGATGCTGCATTAACTGTGTTTAGTGGAGCTTACAATTAGTAAATATGGATAGCATTGTCATCTCAAAAGTACAAAGGCCATTAAGTTTATATACTCAAAACTGCAAATCTATGCAACATTGCAGAAAGCATTACAAGCTGCTGCACCCCATGCTACCTATTCCCTAGGATGGCGCATGCACACCACAAGTCCACTACTGGCGCACTTGTGACATAAGCGACGCTGCGCATCACTTATGTCATCATGACGGCATCCATGTGGACAGGATGCCACCATGATGCCTCCGCCGTGACATACTAGGGCTCAGGAGCATATGGTGACTGCGCGTTCCTGAACCCTAGCATCAGTGGCGGCATGTCACTTCAGGCCTGTCTGTCCCGAGCCTAAATCGCTGCCATTTGCAAAATGGTGGAAAAAAATATACTGACAGAATTAGTCACACATTTTGTAGAAACAAAAGAAACTATGTTTTTATTAGCGAAAAACTGACTTAAACTGTCCGAGTATAAAATTTCATAATTTAACATTGACCTCTACGTACAAAAATGCATTTTGTGTTTGCAGTTATTATTCTCATTATTCTCCACTGCTGTGGATTGACTGTTTTACCTTAAAATCTCCACAGTGCATATACTGAGTGAACAAATCCTGTCTTTAAAAACTCCCCATGTTTCAGAATATATATATATATTCTTCATAGGAGGATTTAGGGGTTGTTGTTTTTTCATTTCTCCCCAAAATTTTCATTGGACATTAAAAAAAACAACAGAGACTGAGAGAAACAAACGAATAATTGAAATGTCCTTCTCTCCCTGTCCCCTTGGCTGCATTCATCCAGGTCTTTAGACTCACTACTATAATTCAGTTATCACAATTTACCAAACACAATTCATCTATCCATTCCTTGCTAAATTAGTCATGCTTTACATTTGGAAGGAGATTTTGATGGAACCCATTTTGATGTAAGAGGGAGTGAATTCAAAGCATGCAAAACTACATGGCCACATAAATCTTTAACAGCTGGAGCATTTGATTTGTAGTTAACACCTGTGATTCTTCGGATCTACGTTACTGTGACTCAAACCCTTTAGCTATATTTCTGGCTACTTTTTAGTAGAGTTTATGCCCCTTTGCTATTTATATTTGCTTGTATTGCTCTTTGGCTTTTTCTATGTATTGTTATTTTTGTGTTTGAACCATAACATGCTTTGCTAAGATTTATTTATTTATTTATTCAGTCTTCTTTTTAGAGACTTCCAATATTTGTTCCATTTGGAATTGTTTTATGTATTGCATTGGTTTTCAAACTTGTTCTGGAAAAGCTGACATCATTTAAAATATTTTAAACACATTTTAGTTTTGATTTATTATATTACTACCCTAGCATGAGAGAGAGAGAGAGAGAGAGAGAGAGGGAGAGAGAGAGGGAGAGACTCAGGCTGGCTAATTATTATTGTTAGGTTTATGTGATGCCACAATCTTATTGTACTTTTCTATATTTAGCAAACTGTGCTGGAACACATGGTATTATTTTACATGTATGCAAGTATGGTGTAGTGGTTTGAGCATTAGACTGACTTGGTGGATCAGGGTTCAAATCCACATTCAGGCATGGAAAACCACTAGAGTGCTGAGCAGACAAGGTCAGCCTGAAACAGTCAGGCCAAATAGAGCAGCTTCCGGATGCTTCAGGAGTGTAGAGTTTAGATGACACACATCCCTGAAGTGGCTGGAAGCCGCTCCAAGGCCACCTAAGGAGGCCCAAAGCCACCAGCAAAAGGAGCCAGTTATGTAATCCTTTAATGTTTCACCCCAAATAAGCAGGTCACTCCCAGGGTTTTCTGAATCAGGTGGAGATTCAGGGGAGAGCAAGGGCAATGGCCAGTCCACCCTTGGAGAGTATATTTTAATGGAATTAATTTAACTGTATTCTGATATTAACTGTAATTTGATTAATTTAACTGTATTTAGATAAGGTAAGGGGATGAATTTGTAGTTGTGTATGTGTTATGCAATTGTTTATGCATTTTTGTGAACCGCTTTGATCTGTTGGAAAGGCGGTATATAAATAAAATTTATTATTGTTATTATTATAGCTGAAGACTGGGGATAGCATGGGAGAAAGAGGTGGAACAGGCACATGCCTCTTATTCCTCTTTTCCCCTCATCTCCCCGGGCCTTCAGATGTCTCTGGAGAGGCAGCTGAAGGCCCAGGAGGGTGGGAGGAAGAGGTTCCACCCTGGGAGTCTTCCCCCAGCACTAGGTAACACCCGCTAAAACACCTCTTTTACTTTGGGCGCTCAGCCCCTAAAAGTTTGTGTAACATAATTCAATATTATTTACACTGCATTGAAGCAATGTAAGATATAGGCCTCTGTATATGGATAGTACAGATTATCGCATTACCTTTGGTCCTGGCATAGACATGGGATGTAACTTTAAGAAGGCAGATTTTGTCACATTCACCCACCGCCAGGCAGCAGGCAGCCCATTTGCAACCCGGGCTTCTCTGAGCTTCTCTTACATCTTTTCATGAATGGGATTTTCCTGTTGTTGAAAAGCTGTGGCAGAAGCTCAGGTTGCAAACAGGCTGCCTGCTTCCCAGTGATGGGTGAATATGATAAGATCCATCTTTTTAAAGTTACATCCCCCATATATGGAGCTTATCACATTGACAAATGCTGCCATGATAGAATCAAGATTGTAAAGACAAAACTGGGTTTTATCACACACGTCAGTGGCCAGGTGACTACAACCCATCTGCATCTCAGACCTCAGCTACGCTTATCCCATGGCTTTTCAAAAACGTAAAATTCCAGTTTTAGAAAATCAACCGGATAAGCATGGCTGAGGTCTGAGAAGCAGACGGGTGGCACTCGCCCGGCCACAATAATCTACAATAATCTCCAGTGTCATTATCTAGTTTCTTCACTAGGTAGCACTCAAGAGTTTCCTGTTGCTGTTCGGTACTGGCTGAAGACAGACATGAAGAATTTACTTCTTGACTGGTGTATCCTCTGCTTATTCTGTGACGTGCTTTGTACACCAGCAAAACAATGTGCTCAAATATTGTATATGCAGATGTAAGGAACAAATTTACACACTAAGGCTCTGCAGTCCCTTATTTTTTTTTCTAATCTGCACTGCAGAAATAGAACAGTTTGTCACCTCTTCAAATGCCATGGTTCAATGCTATGGAATTCTGGGGTAGTGGTTTTGTGAGATATTTAGCCTCTGTCAGAGAGCTCTGGTGCCACAACAAACTACAAATCCCAGGGTCCCATAGCATTGAACAGTTAAAGTGGGACCAAACAGCATTATTTCTGCAGTGCAGATTAGACCTTTGAAAGCATATCTATAAACTATGGAGAGGAAGATTTAGTTTAAATTTCAGAATGGGAATAGGCAACTGCAGAGGAGACAGGGGACATCCCCCCTCCACCCACTGAGTGGGTCACAACAGCACTGTTCCATAGTATCAGAGAATCATAGAGTTGTAAGAGACCAGAAGGCTATCCAGTCCAACCGCCTGCTATGCAGGAAATCACAATCAAAGCATCACCAACAGATAGCCATGCAGCCTCTGTTTAAATATCTCCAAAGAAGGAGACTCCACCACTTTCCAAGGGAGTGTGTTCCACTATTGAACAGCTCTTACCATCAGCAAGTTCCTCCTAATGTTTAGGTGGAATCTCTTTTGTTGTAGCTTGCCTCTACTGTTCCCCGTCCTCTTCTCTGGAGCCACAGAAAACAAGCTTGCTCCATCCTCAATATGATAACCCTTCAAATATTTAAACAAGGCTATCATATCACCTCTTCTCTTCTCCAGGCTAAACATATTCAGCTCCCTAAGTTGTTCCTCATAGGGCATGGTTTCCAGACCCTTCACCATTTTGATTGCCCTCCTTTGGACACGCTGCAGCTTCTCAACATCCTTTTTGAATTGTGGTCCCAGAACTGGACACAGTATTCCAGGTGAGGCCTGACCAAAGCAGAATTACAGCACTATCACTTTTTTCAATCTAGACACTATACTCTATTGATGCATCCTAAAATTGCTTTGGCCTTTTTAGCTGCCGCATTGTACTGTTGACTCATGTTTAACTTGTTGTCTACTAGAACTCCTACATTCCTTTTATGTGTAGTTTCGTTAAGCCAGGTGTCCCCCATCCTATATCTATGCATTTCATTTCTCTGTGCTGAAATTCATTTTGTTATCTTTAGGCCAGCTTTCTAATCTATTAAGTTCATTCTGAATTTTGATCCGCTCTCTGGAGTATTAGCTATTTCTCCTAATTTGGTGTCATCTGCAAATTTGATAAGCATGCCCCCTATTCTTTCATCCAAGTCGTTGATAAAGATGTTGAATAACACGGGCCCCAGGACAGAGCCCTGTGGGACCCCACTGGTCACTTCTCTCCAGAATGAAAAGGTGCCATTGTTGAGCACCCTTTGGGTTTGGCTGGTCAACCAATTACAAATCCATGTAAGAGTTACCTTGTCTAGCCCACATTTTACAAGCTTCTTTGCAAGAATGTCATGTGAAACTTTATCAAAGGCCTTACTGAAATCAAGATATACTATATCCACAGCATTCTCTTCATCTACCAAGCTGGTAATTTTATCAAAGAAAGAAATAAGATTTGTCTGGCATGACTTGTTTCTATGAAACCCGTGTTGACTTTTTGTGATTATGGAATTGCCTTGTAAATGTTCAGATTCTCTGTTTAGTGATCTGCTCTAGAATCTTCCGTGGTATTGATGTCAGACTGGCTGGATGATAATTGTTGCTTCAGAGGGTTGAGAACATTTGGGGAGCTCTTTGGGGGCTCAGGGAAGCAAACTTCTATGTTTTCAGGTGGTTTTGGTAGCTTTTGGATGGTTTTTGGACCAAAACAAATCGCCCCAAAAATTAATTGGCAAAAAGAGGCCCATGTGCTGCATACAGAAGCTCCCCAAAGCCCCCAACATTCAGTAAACACCAATAAATTCAGTAAGGATTACTGCTCCCAAATAGGTTCATATGCCTTCACGCAGGGTATCAACTAAATAATAAATAAACACAGTGGTTTCTTTTTATGTACAGCTTCTAAAATGAAAGGAAGGCAACTGCACAAAAAGGCTTCTGTATCTAGTGCATCCGCATGGAATTCACTGGAAACATAAGCATAGCATATGGGCCAGGGAAATCACATCTGGACTACCAGTAGTCCAGAAAGAAATCAATTGGCCCAGAAAGTGTATGAAACAAGAGCAACAGTTTATCATGTACAGTTTACTTTGTTGTGCCACATAGGGCAGAAACCAAGACTACCACACTGTTTTTTGCTCTATCCTGCCAGGGCCTCTTTCTAATCGCTTTTAATTGAGATGTTCGTAGTATAAGCAATGAGACTTCTGCCCTTGCTAATGAGGTTCAAGAATTTTTTGCAAGCCCCAGATGTGCTGCTTACCCTCCAACCTTCCCCAAATCACCTGGGACTCTCAAGAATGTCTGTCAAAAATCAGGGCAGGTCATGGTGCCAGAAAAGGCATGAATTGTAGCCTTCCTATTACACACACATTACCGTTCAGCATATGTTGAGAGCCATGAATGCTCACTAAATTTTATAGATACATGCAGGATATTTTTGTTATTATTGTTGTGGCTTTTCTCTCTGAGAAGCTTCATTGGACATTGTCCTGCAAACTTTTTAAAAAGATGACATTGTATAATATTTTTCAAAATTAATTACCTCAAACACAGATTGTTAATAGGATATATAGGAGCAAAAGCAGTCTAAAATTGAGTTCAAATAAACAGCAAAATCACAGAGCAATAACATTCCATCCAATCAGCAAAAGCACCTCACAGTTAAACATTTCATGCTGTTTTTGCCCAGTGTCTTTAACTTTACAAAGCAGGTGCCAAATAGGCCTTCTACTTGCCTGTTACTAAAAGGGATGCTTTCTTATTTTAGGATTACTGAATTGCATATAAGAATAAAGAGCATGGTGATTCTATATCAACTAGCTGGGGCAGAAATTCCATAGCTAGGCATCACCACAGATAAGCCATTATGCACAGTCATAATAGGTTAAAGGAATTTGTTATTGTTGTTGTCCCTTCAAGTCGTTTCTGACATATGGTGACCCTAAGATGAATCTATCAAGGGGTTTTCTGAGGTTGAGAGTGTATGAATTTCCTAAGGTCACCCAGTGGATTTCCATGGATGAGAAGTGAATCAATCCCTGGTCTCCAGAACTGTAGTCGAATGTTCAAATCACTATGCCACCCTGGCTCTTTGAAGGAATTACAACTCCCAGAATCCCAAATTGCTAATGACCATGTTGGCTGGGAAATTCTGGAAAATATAATCCAAAAAAGTGTATTACAGAGCTTTCCAAACTCTGTACATATTTCATTTTGTAGGCCAGAGCCAACTAGGAAACAGACTCTGAAGAATATTTTAATAACTGGGCAGATTTCTTTGAAAACAGATGATAGATGGGGGGATGCTTACCTATCTGTCTGTCTATCTATCTATCTATCTATCTATCTATCTATCTATAGCACTGATTCCTAAAAGCCAGAAAAGTCAGTGGAGAGGTTTATTCCTCATAGTAAATTTTAGTCAACTCCATTTGTCACTGACTAAATATTCCAAATAGCCTTTCCAAGGGTAACCCCACGGAACAGAAGTTTCTGAACACTGTTCAAAAGCAACCCGAGATAAATGTATTATAGTAATCAAAACAGGATGTAACTAAGATATGTGTTAGTACTGTGACATCTCCAAGAACAAGTGTACTCGATGCACTGGTCTTAACTATACAAACACATCTATAGCCATTACCAAAATCAAGGCATTCAGATTAAGCATTCAGAATCTAGGAGTACATCCAACTGTGAAAACTTCAACAGTAGTGTAACATTATCGAACACAGGCTGAATTCATTTCTTGATCTGCCTTTCAATTTTCAAGGAGCAGTTCTGTTTGTCTTGAGAAACAATATGTTCTTTCACCCAGTTCATTACAGATATGAGACACTGAAGCTTGGACAGCTTCCTTTCATTTAGATAAAAAGATGACTGTCAAGTGCACACTGTGGCTCGGAAGGCAAAAACATGAGATGGCTTCTCACAGCACATGCTGAAATGAAATAATGTATAGACAAATGTACATTTATTACCATACATACATTTTTTTTAAAAAAATCAATTTCAGGGTTTTAACTCTATCACTTGTAGCCTGACCTAGGATAAAGGGTGTTCATTAGCCTGCCAATGTCAGCATGTTTGCTTGTCACCAAAATTGTTTGCAGTGAAGACCACATTTAATGGCATGATAATCATTCTCTAAGAGTGATGTAGTAATTTGAGCATTGGACTAGGGCTCTGGGAGACTAGGGTTTGAATTCCTGCTTAGCCATAGAAATCCACTGGATAAGCACATGAAGGCAATAACAAACCTCCTCTGGATAAATATTACCATAGGATAAGATCATCTCGGGGTCACCATAAATCAAAACTGACTTGAAGGCACATAATAACAGTGATCACTCACTTCTCTGAATTTGGCAATACAAGTTGTGGTGCATAAGTTACAGGCAGAAGTGCATAGATTTGAGAAAGCTGCATACAAAGATAATGCAATTTTTGTGCTTTTAGAAGCAAACTTGCAGACTGATAAGAAAGCTGGGTAGAACAGACTTAGGCCTAAATATAGTGGGGCCTTGGTATGCACTGTGGTTTGGTTCCAGGTCCCCCCATGGATACCAAACTCCATGGATGCTCATCCTATCATATACACTGGGGTAGTAAAATGGTATCCCCTATATAAAAATCACAAAATCAAGGTTTGCTTTTTCGGATTTTTAAAATATATATATTTCAAACCATGGATGGTTAAATCCATGGGTACAGACTGGCATGAACAGGGACTGGGATTTCTACGTGGCCATATTCACAAAGCTCTACCCTTCAAAAAAGGCTGCCAAGATTTTTCATAGCCCCAAGCAAGCAGATGTGATTAGCTCAACTGTATTTCCATTCATTTCCAGAACCTCAAGAGCCTATCTCCTGCAAGCTGAGTTTATGTATAGTTTATGCCCCCTTTCACTGCCTCTTATCATTATCAGTTATTGATTTCTCACTGCAAATAACAATTTATGGGGAATTCCCTATAATTTATCCCATTGTATTCCCAGCCGTGGTGCTGAAGAAGATTGCTGAGGATACTATGGACAGCCAAGAAGTCAAGCAAATGAGTGCAAAAACAGATCAAATCAGAAATGTCTCTGGAAGCCAAGATGACTAGACTAATAATAATAATAATAATAATAATAATAATAATAATAATAATAATAATAATAATTTTATTTCTATCCCGCTTTTTGCCAGGCAATCAAAGCGGCGTACAACAGGTTAAAATACATCCAGATATACATAATACCCCCTTAAAACAAGATTAAACAGTGTAAGATTAAAAACTACATATTAAAACCAACTAAGCTAATTAAAAATCATCATAGGCAGAGTTCGCTGGATGGGAAGTCTTATTTGTGGCCGAGCATTTTATTCCAGGAAGGCTTGCCGGAAGAGATCCATCTTAATGGCTTTTTAAAAGCTCTCTAGATTGGTAATTTGACGGATCTCATCCGGCAGGCCATTCCATAAATTGGGAGTGGCTGTAATAAATTCCTCCCAGAGGACCTGAGTGTACGGGGCGGATTATATGGAAGCAGGCGATCCCTTAGATAGGTTGGGCCCAAGCCATGTAGGGCTTTAAAGGTGATAACCAACACCTTGTACTGTGCCTGGAAACTGATTGGCAGCCAGTGGAGTGACTTATTATTATTATTATTATTAAACTTTATTTCTATAGCGCTGTAATTATACACAGCGCTGTACAAAGTCGGTAAAATTAGGAGTAAATAAAAGCCTGCCCAAGGCGTACATTCTAAGATAATAACAATTAAAAGAGGAATAGATAAAATTACCATATAGAAAAGAAAAAAACAGATTAAAAACATCAAATATCAAACAAATCACATCACATCAAATAGTGTCAGACAGCCAGATGACAATCACAAATTCCCTGAGAACGCTTCCCTAAACAATATGGTTTTCAGCTCTGTCTTAAAGCTGGTTAGGGAAGTGATGAGCCGTGCATGCAGAGGAAGAAGGTTCAAGTCTTGAGGTTACCAGTGTATGGACTTCAGTATTGGTGTTATATGGTCACTCCTTGCTGTTCCTGTGACCAACCTGGCTGCCATATTCTGTACCAACTTGAGTTTCCGGACTAGGCACAAGGGTAGCCCCATGTAGAGCGCATTGCAAAAATCAAGTCTTGAGGTTACCAGCGTATGTACTACAGTTTCGAGGTCACCCTGTTCCAGGAAAGGGCGCAGCTGACGTATCAGCTGAAGCTGATAGCAGGCGCTCTTGACCATTGCGTTCACCTGATTCCTCATCTGAAGCGACGGGTCAAGAAGCACCCCCAGACTGCAAACACAGTCCTTTGAGGGGAGCGTGAGCCCCTCTAGGACTGGAGGTTGCAGCCCAATCCCTGGTTTGGGGGCCCCTATCATGAGTACCTCCGTTTTGTCTGGATTCAACTTGAGCTTGTTTTCCCTCATCCAATCCATTACTGCCTGAAGACACTGGTTGAGGGGAGAGATACCATATGTCGTTGTCGCTGATGACCGGGACATGGAGAAATATATTTGGGTGTCATCAGCATATTGATAACACCCAGCCCCATATCCACGGATGATTTCTCCCAGCGGCTTCATATAGATGTTAAATAGCATCGGGGACAGGATGGCACCTTGAGGGACACCACAATTAAGCTCTGTTTTTGAAGAGTGACTGTCCCCGAGCATCACCCTCTGGAACCTGCCCGAGAGGAAGGAGCGGAACCACTGCAGAGCAGTGTCTCCAATTCCTAACTCTCTCAGGCGTTCCAGGAGGATGTTGTGGTCTATTGTATCAAATGCCGCTGAGAGGTCCAGCAACATCAACAGGCTCATGCTCCCTCTGTCGATGGCTAGACGAAGGTCATCAGTTAAAGCGGCCGTGGCAGTCTCCACCCCATACCCAGTCCTGAAGCCCGTTTGAAATGGATCAAGAAAATTGGCTTCATCCAAGACCGCTTGGAGCTGAAGAGCAACTGCCCTCTCGATCACCTTGCTCAGAAATGGCAGATGAGAAACAGGCCTATAATTTTTCATCTCCAGGGGGTCCAGGGAGGTTTTTTTCAAGAGCGGTCTAATGATCGCTTCTTTCAAAGTGGATGGTATATGACCCTCCCCAAGGGAAGCATTGTTGATACGTCTAAAAAGTGCCATCAATGCCTCACCCCCCGGACGGCCAGCCATGATGGGCAGGGATCAAGAGGGCATGTTGTCTTTTTTTACCTTTCCAAGGATCTTGTCCACGTCATCAGTACTCACAAGCTCAAACTGATCCAGTTTAATCTCATAAACGGGTTTACTGGACACCTCAGTAGTCTGTTTTGCTTCAACATTGGCATCCAAATGGGCTCTTATCTGAGAGATTTTGTCTGCAAAGTAGTTGTTAAAAGTGTCACAGCAGGCCGTTGTTGGGTTAAGTAGAGGGTTCTGGGTAGATGGCATCACTGTCAGTTCCCTCACCACCCTAAACAGCTCTGCCGGGCTAGACTTTGCAGACGCAATACGAGCAGACGAGGAGGATCTCTTTTCTGCTTTAATTTCCTCTCCATAAGAATAAAGAAATTTCCTATGGTGAGCTCTGTCAAATAAGAGTCCAGATTTCCGCCAATCGCGCTCTAGTCGCTGTCCCACCCGCTTCATATTCTTTGGCTCTCCGGTGTACCAGGGCTTACGATTTGAGGCGGGTCGGAAAGGACGCTCAGGAGCGATTGTGTTGATAGCCTTAGTAACATCGGTGTTCCACATATTCACCAAGGCTTCAACAGAATCACCGGCATTATCAACCAGCAAACCCTCTAGAGCTTTCTGGAATCCGATCGGTTCCATTAGCTTTCGAGGGCGGACCATTCTAATGGGTCCTCCACCCCCGAGGGAGCAGACAGTGGCCCTAAGTTCTGCCCTGATCAGGAAATGATCCGTCCATGACAATGCGGCGGTATTGACAATGCCCACGGATATTCCTGCTCCGTACTGAAGACCGCATCAAGAGTATGACCCGCACAATGTGTGGGCCTGATGACCAATTGGGAAAGGCCCATGGTTGTCATGGATTCCATGAACTCCCGACCCGCACCTGTTAGACTGGTCTCGAGTGGGATGTTGAAGTCGCCCAGAACTAAGAGTCTGGGCGACTCCAACAGCAACTCCGAGACGAGCTGTGTCAGCTCGGATAGGGAGTCTGTTAAGCAACGGGGTGGACGGTATATCAACAGAATCCCTATACTATCCCTGGTCTTCAGGCACAGGTACATACACTCGAAGCGGTCCATCTTTCGGACAGGTATTCTGGTCAAGGTGAGATTGTCTGTATAAACCAGGGCCACTCCACCCCCTCACCCACTTTCCCTTACCTTCTCCATGACAGCATACCCAGCTGGGAGAGCTTGATTCCAAGTGATGACACTATCTTCTCCCAGCCAGGTTTCTGTGAAACAAGTCAGGTCGGCATTCTCATCCATGACGAGGTCATGGATAATATGGGTCTTATTCTTAACCGACCTGGCATTACAGAGGAGCAAGGTAAGGTTCTGTGGTGTGGATGACAAGCTCCCCATCCTACCTTGGGTAACAGAGTGAACTGAAGGCGGGATCACTTTCAACCATCGATCCCGTCTTCTTTTGTAACAAAATTTCACTCTGCTATCGCCATATCTTCCTTTGCCCCATACAAGCTCAATTGCCGCTCCCATTCCTTCCTCAGCCACCTCATTCCCATTATATTCCATCTCAGCTGCAGCTGCCTCTGCCTCTGCCTCTGCCTGAGAAGTCCCAATGGTGTGGGGAGCTGGCTTCTGGCTCTGGCTTCTGGCTGGAGTGATGCACCTCCTAAATGACCCTCTCCCAAATTAGATACAAATTTGGGCTGCAGCTGGGTCCTAATCGCATGGCATTTTCAGCTAAAAATGCCATCCGAGTACATCCCCACTCCAATTGGTCTATACTTCCTTTGTTATTTTTAGTTGCAAAAGCCGTGCGATAGGACCCGGCTGCAGCAGGGGCATTTAGGAGGTGCAATAATCTCCTAAGGCTATCATATTGTGGCCACATCATGAGAAGGCATGATTCATTGGAGAAAACAATAATGTTAGGAAAGGTGGAGAGAAGTAGAAAGAGAGGAAGGCCACATGGATGTACTCTATAAAAGAGGTCACAGGTATGAATTTGTGGTAGCTGAGTGGAGGATAGGGAATCATGGAGATGTCTCATCTACAGGGTCGCCATGGGTCAAGATAGACTCAAGGGTGGATAACAACAACAACAAATTTCCAGCAGTGACTCACTGGGCTGCAAGACTCTCAAAAGTTTGGAAACTGATCCAGACTGAATACTACTATTCAAAATAATTATGCAGATGAAAAGGTAGTGAGAGTGTTGCTCCTCCTTGCTGCCAAAAATGACAGATTCCACAGCTCTTGCCACAGAGTCAGGAGCACCTAAATCCAGTTTTGATGCAGAAAATGCTTCAAAGTGGCTTGATGATCATTGGTATGTATCCAGTGAAACTTCTCGTATTCCTCATTTGCAGTCCTTTCTGAATTCATTGTTTTATGTGAAACAAGCAAGGAAGCCTGTTGGCAGAGAAAAGCCAAAATAGGTAAGAATATGTTGGACTATCTGATAAAAAATTTCTAGATCAGGTCAGGCAACAAAGGGATTCTGCTATTTCTTGTGCTGGGCTGCCATCCCTCTCCCCTCCCCAGTCCTTGACTCATTGCTATCCACTCCATTATATGGCGTGTCTTCACTGTATGGAGCAATCCCTAGATGTGGATGGTGTCAGCAAGTTGGTGTTCAGCTTCCCAACTGAGTGATGTTCAACCTGGTTTGGGAAATGGTGCATTCCCCCTAAAAGACTAGCAGTACTCTGAAATCCAGCAGTGTCACTGGAGATGCAAGTGGCTTCAGTAATACAGGGCATCTTGGGCTAATATAACAATTTCAATCCTACTTGGACAAAGTGTTACATAAATGTCAGATACCAACAAGATTACAGCCAGGGTGTCCTTACTAACCTTTTAATGGATAGGTGGAGAACCTATGACACTCAGATATTTAGCTTTTATTATCCTTGATCATTGGTCAGGACTGGTGAGATTTGGAATCAATTAGCTTCTGGAAGGCTGCATCATGTCTTCTATGCCTCTGATAAATTTGTAAATGGCATGAAGCCAGGATATCTGAAGGATTACCATCACATCTATCTGTCTAGATCCCAAGATCATATCCTAGCTTTGATCCAGGTACTGTGTTAAGTGAGGTTTAACAGGTGACCACTAAAAAGATGATAGTAACATTTTGATAAGAAGCCCAGAGACATATGGCACCCATATCCTGGTCTTTTTGATGCCAAATTGAGACCTTTATATTGTTCCATTCATTTCTATCCTGGTATCTGTAGTGCTTTCACTTCTCTGAATTAATGTTTTGCTGGGGAAGGGATGTAAATTTCAGATTTACATTCTGATTGGCATTATCCTCTTTGATTTTCCACTTGTTTTTATCTTCTGTTATTAACTGCTCAGGTGAGGCCTGTTCCTGGACAGTGTATAGCAATATTGCAAGTAAATAAATTACAAAACAGGCTCCTTTATTACTTCCAGAATCCAGACCTAAGAACCACATATTCCTAAATTCCTACCTTGCACACTGAGAGAAGAAACATAGAATTAGCTCAAAAGCTGCAGCATTAAGAGAGGCCTTGCCTGTGTCTTGAGGGGGAAAGAGAAACTAATCCCAAAAGTCACAATGTTCTAAATCATGGTAACAGTGAGTGGACCTCCTCCTAGTTGCTAGTTGTTGTTGCTGTTTGCATCCAAATCATTTTTTTATTTATGACAACTCTAGGGTGAATCTATCATAGGGTTTTCTTGGTGAGTTTCTTCAGTGGATGTTTGCCATTGCAATCCTCTGAGGACGAGAAAGTGTGACTTGCCCAAGGTCATCCAGTGGTTTTCTATGCTTACACAGGGAATTGAACCCTGATCTCCAGAGTGGTAATGCAACACTCAAACCACTACACTACATATCCCCTGGGCCAGAGTGAGACAGTGGATGAGTGAGCAAGGAAACACCTTTTTCCTACTATCACTATCACCATACTTCCTGTCCCCATCACTGTCACCATACACCATAAACCAGAGTTCGGGAAAGTTACTTTTTGGACTACAGGTGAGTGGGACACAGCTGGTGTTAGAACAACTGGTTGCTTATTCACATATTCTCCAACATTTCAGAGACAAAATTATGTGACCCTGCAACATCAGAATGTGAGCAAGATGGCAAAAGTTATTAATGAGGAAGAACAGACAAGCTATCAGAGGCTGCAGCAGTTTGCTTTTACCTGACCCTACTGAGATGGACAGGATTCTGCCCCCTTGTCTCCTCTCCTCCCTGCTGAGTGAATAGAAAGCAAACTGTTTTTGTACTCTGAACTTATTTTTGCAGCGACTGAAATAAGCTGAGGACATATGGGAAACATAGGAGGAGAATGAATCTAGGGCCGCATTCCCACTACAAAATAACCCGGTGTGGAAACTGGATTATTTTGTAATCAAATCTCTCCGGAGCTGTTTACTCCCCTTTTACTCCCGTTTGTCGTTCACACTTAAGGGGGAAGAGAAAAAATGGCTGCTACGGAGAGAAGAAGAGGAGGAGGAGGAAAAAGAAGGCAAACTCCTGAACAAACCTTGCCAAGAAAACCCCACAACAAATTTGCTCACTTCAAATAGACAAACTTGAAGGCTGGCGGCATAGTGGGAAGGCTTGGGCCGCAGTGGCTCCTCTTCCTCCACCTCCTCCAAATGGGCTGCCTGCCAGTGTGCCCCTTGCCTCGCCACTGCTCACTGGAACCCTCCGGAGGGCTCTCTAAGTCCATGACAGCAACGGCAACGATGGCAGCAACAGCAGCAGCGACGCTCTGTCTCCCTCTCCTTCTCCTTCCTCTGCCAGTTCTCTTGCAAGCCAGCCTGGGGCCTCCTTGCCCTGGCCCCACTTCAGCCTAAGAGATCACATCCAAAGAAAGAGGGGGAGGAGGAGGAAGGCAACAGGGAGGGAGGGAGGAGAGGAGCCAGGAAGAGACCCCCAGTGGAGCGGGCAAGGCTGAGCCAGATGAGCGACCCTGGTTTGTCTGAGTTGGCCACCAGGCTAGAGAGGTCCTGCAGCCAGCTCTCTCCCTCTGCACTGCTGTCATGGACCACAGCAGCCCCAAAGCCAGGTTCCTAAAAGCAGGACCCTGCTCAGGGATTGCGAATGTGAATGGTATCTCTCATTCCCATTCCCCTGAATTGATTTTTCCCCAAAAGAACCACCAAAAAACTAATGTTTTAAAAAAGCTTTTTTTATTTGTCTTCCTTTAATGCAAATCCAACTGAACACAGTCATATCTGAAATGGTTCACAGTGTGAACCACACACATATAAATCGGTCAGGAAATCAATTTATTCTGTAGTGGGAATGAGCCCTAGGACACTTTTAAAGCAACAAAAAAGTGGGACATTGGAGGATTAATTGAGACTGACAAATCAGTACAGTTGTGGGGTATGCACTCATTCATCCAATTTTTATTAGAATTTCAGTCCAATTCCTTCACTGTATGCTAGGGAATACTAAGTTCTAGTGTTATGGGAGTGAGGAGCTAAGGGAATCTATTAACTTGATTTTACATATATGTAATTTTGCCTCAGAAGACAGATGCCCCTTTGTTTTTGAAATTTGAAAAATCTATCAAGTCTGAGTGTTTCAATGTTTTTACTTAAAAAGATGCATGCTTCAGCGAATTACCCATACTTCAGGGGCAAAGAAAATGGCTACCATGCCAAATCCTGAAGCCTGGCTCAGATCTCAGGTAGCAAAGCTGGAAAAAGTATTTGATCCAAAGACTTTGGCTGCATCCACACTGAAAAATTAATGCATTTTGCCACCGCTTTAACTGCCATAACTCATTGCTATGGAATTCTGGGATTTGTAGTTTTATGAGAAATTTAGCATTCTGTGTCAGAGAGCTCTGGTGCCACAACAAACTGCAAATCCCAAAATTTCATAGTATGGAGCCATGACAGATCAAATGGTGTCAATTTGCATTAATTCTGCAGTGTGGCAGCAGCCTTTGAGAAATCACTGCCAGTTAGAATAGATAGTACTGCTCTAGAAAGGGATCAATGTTGTGGACACAGTACAAGGAAGGTTTCTTTTTAATACATTGCTGTCATTGTTGTTTGTTGTTGTTCTCCACTCTCGAGTCAATCGACCCATGGTGACCCTGTAGCTGAGACCTCTCCAAGACTCCCTATGTTCCACTGCTCTGCTCAGGTCCTGCAAATTCATACTCATGACCGCCTTAATAGAGTCCATCCATCTAGCATTTGGCCTTCCTCCTTTCTGCTTCCCTCCATCTTTCCTAGCATTATTGTTTTTTCCAGTGAGTCATGCCTCCTCATGATGTGGACAAAGTACAACAGCCTCAGTCTAGTCATCTTGGCTTCCAGAGAGATTTCTGGCTTGATCTGCTCTAGGACCCATTTGTTTGACTTCTTGGCTGTCCATGGGAACCTCAGCACTCTTCTCCAGCATATTCTCAAATGAATTAATTCTCTTCCTATCCACTTTCTTAACTGTTCAGCTCTCACATCCATACATGGTAATAGGGAAGACAATGGCTTGTGTGATTCTAACTTTCGTGCTCAGTTGTATGTCTTTACATTTTAGGATATTTTCTAGTTCTCTCATAGCTGCCCTCCTCATTCTTAGTCTTCTTATGATTTCTTGACTGTAGTCCCCACTCTGATCAATATTTGATCTCAGGTATGAACATTCTTATTTCTATTTCCTCATTGTCTAGGTTGAAGCTGTGTAAATTTTATGTGGTCATTATTTTAGTTTTCTTTATATTCAACAATAAGCCTGCCTTTGCACTTTCCTCCTTGATCTTCCTTAGTAGTTGTTCCAAGTCTATGATGTTTTCAGCTAGTAGTATGGTGTCATCTGCATATCGTAGATTGTTGATGTTCCTTTCTCCTATTTGCACTCCTCCTTCTTCTGTGTACAGTCCTGCTTTTCATATAATATTTTCTGCATACAAGTTGAACAGATAGGAAGAGAGGATGCAGCCTTGTCTGACCCCTTTGCCAATTGGGAACCATTCTGTTTCTCCATGTTCTGTCCTGACGGTGGCCTCCTGTCCTGAGTAAAGATTCCTCATTAGGACTATCAGATGTGTTGGCACTCCCATTTCTTTAAGTGTGTTTGATAGTCTTTCATGATCTATACAGTCAAAGGCCTTGCTGTAGCCTATAAAGCATATTCTGATTTTCTTTTGGAATTCCTTGGTGAGTTCCATTAGCCACCATATGTTTGCAGTGTGGTCCCTAGTGCCTCTTCCTTTCCTGAAACCTGCTTGCACCTCTGCAATTTCTCTCTCCATGTATGGTTGAAGTCTATGTTGCAGAATTTTGAGCATGATTTTGCTTGCATGACAGATTAGAGCCATGGTCCTATAGTTGCTGCAGTGTTTTGTATCTCCTTTTTTGTGGATGGGGATGTATACTGATCATTTCCAATCTGTTGGCCATTGTTTTGTTTTCCGTATCTGTTGCCATATGTTGATTAGCACTGGTGTTGATTCTGTTAGTGTGTATTGAAGCAATTTGATTGGAATATCATCTGTTCCTGGTGATTTATTTTTCCCATTTCTCTAACTGTAGCTTCCACCTCTGTTTTTAGAATTTGGGGTTCATCTTCATATGACTCTTCGATCCATATGTCCTTCATTTTGTTATCCCTTTTATATAGCTCTTCTGTGTACTGCATCCAGCATCTTTTTATTCCTTCCTGATCTTGAATTATGTTGTTTTTATTGTCATGGCCCTTGATTTGAATTTCCCTTTGTTTTCCAGATCTTTTGGAATAGGTCTCTTGTTCTTCCCTTTTTCTTGCTGTCCTCTATCTCTCTGTATTGATCGTTGTAATATTTGTCTTTATCTATTTGCACCATTCATTGAACTGTAGCATTCATGGTTCTGAGTTTGTTCCTGTCTCCCTTTTGTTTTGCTTCTCTACTTTCTTTTACTGCTTGTAGCACTTTATCTGACATCCATAGTTTCTTCTCTTTCATTTTGACTACTGTAAATGTCTGTTGGCCTTCTTCTTTTATTATGTCCCTGGATTCTGACCATAGTTTTTTTGATTCCCAGTGTATTGTGCTTAGTAGTTCAAATTTGTTCCTTATATTGGCAATAAATTCTGTTGAAATATTGTTTAAATCAAATTTTGGTATGATGACTGGTTTTGTTCTGTACTTAAGTTTTACTCTTATTTTTGAAATAGGTAATTCATGGTCTATGCCAAAGTCAGTACCCGGTCTAGTCTTGGCCACCAAAATGGTGACCAAAACTGTCATTAGAAAGTTTAAAACAGAAGCTACAACAGATGTAAGACAGAATAACCACAGTATAAATTGTAGAGAGATCTTGTAGCACCTTTGAGACTAACTGAAAGAAAGAACCTGGCAGCATGAGCTTCCATAGACTTCAGTCTACTTCCTCAGATGCATTTAGTGGCGTGCATTTAGTCTCAAAGGTGCTACAAGATCACTCTACATACTGATTCTACAGACTAACATGGCTATACCTTTGAATTTCAACGCATACATTGTGTATTATACTGTGGCATAATTTAATTGTGATTGGCCAGGATTGCACAGAAATCTGGAGAATGCAGCCTTGCAATGCATAGAGATAGGACTGGGATTTTTAAAAAATAAATAAATACAATTTTCAGTTCATATTCTTCCCCCCCCCCCCCCCAGGAATGAGAGAGCATTGCAGAACAATGATTCTTGATTACATGCTGAGAGGTAAGTCTTTAAAGGCTTGTGAAAATAGTGTCCATACACAGTTTAACTGCTGTTTTCTGAAGCTGTTGCTTCTGTTGTTGTGTAAACCTCTGTTATGCATGAGTTTGAGCATGTCTGCTGGGTATATAAATTTTCATTTCCATTCTTAGCTGCACAAATAAGAAATTTTCATTTTTTTTTAAATTTCTTTCTTGAATTTGTTCCTCACCTTTCCCCTGGGATGGGATCTAATGTGGCTTATAAAATGTAAATTTAAAATTTTTTCTCACCATTGGGCAATGTTACTTGATCTATGCATTTTTCCAATTATTTTTCACATTTGGGGATGTTTTCATGAAAGTTTTGCAAAAATGTGCTTTTTTTCACAAGTACATTTTTATGAAAAAATGCTATTTTTTACCATTCCTACTGCTGATGAAAAATCTGTTTTCACTTTCACATGGGAGTAAAAAAATATTGTGGCAGTTGTCAAATCCACCCCCACCCCCACCCCTGCTGCAAATGATTGAGATACCTATAGTTTTTGTGGGGTTTTTGAGGGCTATGTGGCCATGTTCTAAGACGAGTTTATTTCTGATGTTTCACCTGCATCTGTGGCTGACATCTTGGAGACTCTTCTCTGAAGATGCCAGCCACAAATGCAGGTGAATGAACTCTTCTAGAACATTGCCCATAGCCCAAAACCCACAAACCCACAAAAAAACTAGGTGATGCTGGCCATTGAAAGCGCTTCGACTTCCGCTTGAGATACCCTTTCTTATCAATGCTAAAAATATGCAGAGATACTTAATATCCCTAACATGTACATGCATGTTTATACACACAAATTTAGATGATGCAATGCTTGATTCACCTCCCATGGCTTCTTATTAATCTTAGCTTAGTCTGCTCTTGCTCTGCCTTCCTCGCTGGACTCACTAGACTGAAGGAGAGAGCAGACACGTGAGCAGACAAATAAAAATAATGCTGCTTCTTATTCTTTTTCCTTGCTCACTTTCTTCACCAAAAGGAGAGGGTTGGGCAAGTGAGCAGTGAGAAACAAGAAGACATGTTTGATGGGGACATGGGAGAAGGCTTCTTAATGGTGGCTTCCAGGCATTGGATCTCCTTCCTTGATGTCCTTCTCTCATCAGATGAAAATTTCTGTTCCAACAGGCTTCTGGGAACTGATTATAAATGTTTTAAATACTATGCTAGTCTATGGAGATTATTATTTTAATGGCTATGTTATAAATGGTTTTAATTATATTTTAGTTACAACCGTGTGTGTGTGTGTGTGTTTTACCTATATGTGGTTTTCTGTGCTTGTTTCAACTTATGGAAGTCACCTTGACTCCCAGCTCTGGGGAAAATGCAGTATAAAAAGGAACAAAATAATGCTAACTAGTAGTAGCTGGTGGCAGAGACATCATAGTTCAAATAGTAGCTGGTGGAAGGTCTCCTTCTGGAACATGGGCTTTTGCAAGTACCTTACGTATTCCTGATAGCAATCCTGCACTGAATCTGACACTGTAAGCTGAATCTGTAGCCCTTGTGCTTCCTTTCTCTCTGTCGCTCATATTTCCTTTCTTTCTGTCTCTCATACTTCAGCTGTACTTGTCAGTATTCATTCACAGAGAACACAGTTCATTTAAGCCAGACTTGATTACAACTACTGCCACGTAAGGGGAAGAAAAGGAGCAGCAAGAATGGGAATAGATGTAAAACAGAAGGCAGCAAGGAAGAGCAATGAGGTCTGCTGAAGACTTTTTCTATTGACTGGGTAACTCCTTTGTTGTTATTAATTGCCATCTAGTCATCTTTGACTTTGACTCAAAGTGACCCTATTAATGAGAAACTTCCAAGATCCCATTATTAAGAGCCCAACTAAGATCTTGTGAGCTCATAGCTGTGGCTTCTTTAATTGAGTCTATTCGCCTGTAATGTGGCCTTCTTCTTTTCCTACTGTCTCCCACTTTACCAATCATTATCATCTTTTCTAATGAGTCATGTTGTCTCATTATATAATTAAAGCATGATTGCTTCAGTTTAGTCATTGGCATCTAGAAAGTGTTCATATCTGAACTGATTCATACTCACTTATATGTTGTTTGTCATGTGCTTTCAAATAATCTCTGATTTATGGAACCATATCATAGGTTTTTAATTGCCTTTGTCTAAGGTTGAACTATGCCCAGTGTCACCCAGTAGGTTTCCATGTCTGAGACTAAATACCCTAAAATCACTAGATCCCATCTAATCTTGGAAGCTAAGCAGAATGATTTCTCATTAGTACTTTGATGGGAGACCACCAACAAGGTGATGTAGACTATATTTCAGAGGAAAGAACTGGCAAAACCCCATCTGAGTATTTCTTGCCTAAGAAAACCCTGTGGAATTCATGGATTCACCATAAGGTAACAGACAACTTGAAGGCACATATACACATATACCACAACAAGAGCTTTTGCAAGGGCCCTTACAAACAGTCTAAGTATAGGGGTCTCTTTTGAAGAATACACAGAGGATGCTGCAGTATTTCCATGCATGGCCTACATTTGGATTAATTTGGGCTCTGAATTAAGGAAACATGTCTTGCCCTTATTCCTCAGTTTATGTTTACTTGCAAATTTTACAGCCAGCATGGTAGAGGAGGTGCTTGATAAATAGCACGCCTGGGGGAAATGCCAAACAGAACCACTGTGGTGGGAGAAGCACTTAGCAGAGGTATCAGGTAATTACCAAGCACTGCCGGCTGCTCCTGTCATAGTTCAGTAACAGCCATGTGCTGATTCAAAACAGAGGGCTGGATGGAGGAAGAAAGAAACTGAATTCAAAACAGAAAAAGCCTCTGTGGACCAAAGGGTCACACACTTTTTTTTTTTCCTTTTCAGAACCCCTTCAGTTATTGAGAACTGAGCAAGCTTGCTTTGAAAGTTTTTTTGTTTTGGTCATTTGGTAAATCTAATGGGGATTCTCTGTATTTTGTTGTTGTTAATTGCCCTCGGGTCATATGTGTGTGTGTGTGTGTGTGTGTGTAATAAAAATACATCTTTTTTAAAAAGTAAACATTGAACAGATAAATATTTAGCAGTACTCATTTTAAACCGGGATACTAATATAAATAAATAAATAAATAAATAAATAAAGCTTTATTTTTACCCCAGGAGCCCTGGTGGCGCAGTGGTTCAATGCCTGTACTGCAGCCACTCACTCGCAAACCATAAGTTTGCGACTTCAATACCAGTTAAAGGGCTCAAGATCGACTCAGGCTTGCATCCTTCCGAGGTCACTAAGATTAGTACCTAGATTATTAGGGCAATTAGCTTACATTTTGTTACCTGCTTAGGAACTGCTTAAGTGCACTGATAAGCGGTATAGAAATATACTCGCTATTGCTATTAATAATAATAATAATTTTTATTTATAGACCGCTATTCCGCAATGATCATAGCGGTGTACAGTAAAATTGCAAAACAATACAAAAAATTGCAAGGCCTCTCTCCCCCTCAGGATGGTGGTCAGGAGGAGGGCTCTTTGTCTTCCAGGCCAGGCCTCTCTCCCCCTCAAGATGGTGGTCAGGAGGAGGGCTCTTTGTCTTCCAGGCCTGGCCTCTCTCCCCCTCAAGATGGTGGTCAGGAGGAGGGCTATTTCCCCACCTCTCTGTCAACGACAATCGAAGCAGCTTACAATTAAAACAAGAATATACATACCCCATATCCCAATCATTCCCTCCCTCCCCTAAAACGTCAGTTAAACAGATGAAACATTAAAAGTAATACAATTAAAATAATCCGGGATGGGCAGATGGGGCACAAGTACTCGGTGGGATGATGGATTCAGTTGGTGGCATATACTAATGTATATGAGGGGTTGGGGCTTACATTTATTCCTTAGAGTTAATAAGGAAGAACACTAATGCACTTACTCATTAGTTAGTTTTACAGCCTCAACGATATGGCTTTGCTCTTTCTCTCATCGTACTGTTAATGTATTGGAACAGAGGCACTATATTCTATATATTTTAGTCCTATGTGAGATGTGAGCTGCATGGTTTTGGCATGTCATTTGCAAACATTCATGTACTGTGAGAGTGTGAACCTTGCTCAGTAAGCCTGAGGTATATACAAGAGCTATTGTCTTGCTAATTTTGGCGGGATACAGACTGCCCCTTTCCCCAATGGATTGGGGCCTGAGCTGCCACAGTGGCATCCCCGGAAGCCCCGATCTGCCACTTCTCCAGGCTCCAGGGAAGCTGCAAAATGCTGCTTCCCCACGGCCTGGAAAGGGGTTCCTTGGGGATCCACTCGGCCCCTTTCTCTTGTGTATCGCTGGTGCAGCTGTGTAAAGGCTGCACCAGCGATAAGCACCATGAAAGGAGCTCCGGTTCGGAACTCCTTTCAGCGCCACTGAAAGGGTGCCACAAGAGCCCTGTAGCTGCGCCAGCACCTAATGGCTGCACCGCACCATTTGGACACGACACAGCCATCACGTCAAAATGTCAGCACCCATGTAGACAGGGCGCCGCCATTTTGATGTATGGAGTACATCCTAGGGCTAAGGAGCGTCTGTAAAGGATGCTCCCAGGCAACCCTAGCACATACTCAGTACATGTAAAAAGGCCCATCTGTACCGGGCCTTTATTCCTAATTTATACATAAAAGTAAGGTGAGCTGCAAGTACCAACTCAGGTGGTGTTTTCTGCTGCTCCAGAGACTAAGACCCAAAGCAAGCTCCAGGAAAAAAGATTCCACCTCAACATTCCTGACAGTGAGGGCTGTTCAACAGTGGAACAAACTCCCTCGGAGTGTAGTGGAGTCTCCTTCCTTAGAGGTCTGTATTCCTATGTATTCCTTCATAGCAGAAGGGGGTTGGACTGGATGGTCCTTGAGGTTCCCCCCAACTCTACCATTTCTTGTTTGGGCTTCAATCAAAGTTTATTTGTTGAGACTGGGTTTTGTGTGTGTGCGTGCGTGCCAAGATGAACCTTGGGAATCCCTTCCAATGCTAGGAATTCCTGCCATTGCACCCCATGTGAGGGTCACACTCTCTCAGCCTCAGAGGCAGAGCATGACAAACCTCTCTCTCCAGCTCTCTCAAGGTGATGCTAAGGCAAATCTATTTTTATTTTACATTTTAATTTTTTAAATTTTTTTTTTAAAAGGCGAGATCAGAATATCCATGAGTGTTGGTAAAGCAAACCTATCATGCATTTTATTTATTCATTTTTGGCAAGGAGAGTTCAGAATACCATGAATGAGAGAGTGTGATGTATCCAAAAAGGGAGTTGGATGAGATGACCCTTGGGAATCCCTTCCAATGCTACCCCCTTCTTCTCTTCTGTGAGAATTTGAATGGCAGAGCATGACATAAAGGGGAGAAGGTCTTATCCACCACCACCTACACACAACATGCTCTCCCCTTTTGTTCTCTTTTGTTTGTCAAAGCAAAGCTGTGGGCAAAGATGGGGGGACATCACCCTAACAAAGGAAATAGCCTCTGGTAAAAGCCAGTATGAATGGTAGCTTTTCTTACGCAAAATATCCAAATCCTGGCCGTCGAACTGTCAGCTGAAAGGTCTCTTCACTTCATTTGGAAATGATCAAAAATAAAAATTCTTACTCACTGATCAAGAAGTGCTCAGAATTTCTTCTCTTTATAATGCTTTCGAATTTTTCGAATAATAGAAATTTCTACCACTTTCTATTGTTTTTCGAATTTTGAAGAATATTCTTTACATCACTAGTTCCAAGTCCTAAACAAGTGACACAAACCTATACTATGGTCTTTTATTTTGAATCGGACCATCCATGATTTGCTCACAGATGCACTGTTGGGTGGGATATATAGCACAAAAACCTGACTGGAAAGATCTTATCTGCCCTAGTTATGTTCTTACACTATGGCAATCTGTGTCATGACATGAGGAGGCTTTTCCTCATATAACAAGTGTTTTGTGTCTTCAAACGAGATGAAGAATATTCTTGGCATGTTTCTGGTTAATTTTTCATTGCCCACCTGGAAAACTGACTTTTGTGATCTATAAAGGCACTTTGTGAAGTATTTTCAGTGCAAGAATCTTTTTAACTTTGCTGCGTGCATTTAAATTATTCTCACTAAAGAACTAATAATAATAATAATAATAATAATAATAATAATAATTTATTTTTATTTTCCACCTCTCCCTATGGATCGAGGCGGGATTACAACAAAATCACATACATCATACAATCAAACATTAAAATTTCCATAAAAATAACCCTCCTATGACACAATAATACAGTGCAATGCAATACAATTAAAACAATACACTTGCCATATACTGTGTACACCTGTTCTTCTTTGGCCTCAAAGAATTATGTTCCCCCAAACAGACAAAACAACATATAGGAGCAGCCTCATGATTAAACAGAACAATATAGCTGACTCAGGGTACAGATACTGAAATGGCTGGTTCGTGAAAACAATCCATCTGCCCATTGCCTTTGGTCCTCCTGAGTTAACCAGTTATGGCAGTTTTGGCAGAAGATGCAACCTTGCTTCCAGTGTCAAAATAAGATTCAGTGGCCTGCCCAGTCAGATTCTGTATGTGAAGTGGAAGGGGACACCATCCTGACCTTTGCCTCAAACAGTAAAATGTCTTGAACCATCCCAGACATAATGCACGCTTGTTCAATTTCAGAGCAGCATTTCACAATGAGTTAGGAGAATATTCATTTCAATGGTTACTTCACTTTTCTCTAAAAGGTGTCTACACAACCTCTGGTGTTCTCCTCTTTGAAACACATGAAAGCATTCCAAAGCCTGCTGTTACAAACTTCTCCAAATCTCTTGGGGTAAAGACAGCATCTGTGTTGTGTGCATTTATTCAAGGAGGGGGGCTGAATAACACTTTGGGGGTACCGCCCCTGCCAGCGTGTCTCTGCTAGGCAATATAAACAGGACCAACTTGCATCTTTCATTCACCAGTTGGTGCATCATTATTTTTTCCAAGAAGAGAAAAGAAGAAGCAGATCATTAGAAACCTGCAAGGTATGTAGGAACTGTTTTTAAAGATTTATTATTGGAAGCAAATTGTGTCTTGTGTACCCCAGAATTATTCTCCCCTTGCATCCATTACAGAAAAATAAAACTAACTCCTCTCAGCCCAATAATATTATTTCTGAACCCATGGTTTAGGTTGCTGTTGTTGTTCAAATGAGGTGAAAATAAAAAGGTGCTCAGAATAGCAAATGTTGAGAAAATTTTGATACTTTCAAGACATATATAACATTTCTTATGATGAACACATTTCTTTGACCTTATGCGATACTTTACTACATTACCAAAATCTGATGCTGAAGATCAGCAGTCTGCTGATGTGTGAACACTGCTGTTACATCAGTGCAGTCTAAACTAAAACCTTATGCAATTTGTGGGAGTGAATGTCAACAAATTTTATAAGACTTCTTTGAAACAGGCATTCAGATGATTGAGCTGCAAGTAAAACATCTCTAGGAACTTAGTTTTTACATAAGAGAACTTTCTCACTTCTTAGACTTTGGCAGAAAATCCTATCGATCTTATGCTTTAAATGCATTCGGAGTCAGCAAATTTGTTTAATGACCAAAAAAAAATGTTTTCAAAAATATATATAATAAAATAGTGATTATCCTCAGGAATATTATTATCCAGAAAAAATGAATCCTATTTCAATTTAATCATATACATTTCATAATCTAATATAGAACATGAAATGCTGTAATAACATAGCAGACATTTCAAGAACCCTGTAAGAGGCAGAAATGGGTGACTTATCATCAATCATTATAATTCCTATAAGCAGGCTGCTCTTGTGGATGAAAGAATATATTTTAGTCACTGTATCCAAAGTCTCCTGTGTAGTGATGTGTTAGAACTGGCATTTATACTTTCCAACTTAACTAGAAAGTGAGTAACAAAATTCCTCAGAGAAATAGATAATTTAAGATTAACCAGTACAGTTTTGTAACTGATCTGTTGTAGCAAGGTTGCAATCCTATACACTTCTCCCTTGGTTTCAGTCCCACTGAACCCATTAAGATTTATATCTGAGTGGAAATGTATAGGATAATGATGTCTCTCAGTTACAGCAAGTGAAAGTAGTACTAATGGAAGTCACATTTTAGAGCTGTTTAATGAAAGCAAAATTGAACAAATTACATAGATAACTCCTTAATTGGAGAAATAATTGGAAACATTCCCTGAGACATTCGTGTTTGAAACACCATCAACAACACCATAGTTTCCATTATGATGCTTCCTTAAAATAAATTTGATTAATAGTTGACTGAATGTCTACCTTTTAAATTTGAGATTTATCACATTGTATGCATTAACTAGTTTACAGATGCCAAGATTACAGCTATTTCATAATCACTGAAATCAGCAGTAATTATATTATGAATTGCCATTTTAAAAAAAATCAATAACTCTGTCCTTATCTTTTTAATTTTTCTCTGACCTTGCTGTATACACACTCATCCACCTAAAGTGTGTGTAGTGTGTGTGTAGTGTGTGTGTACCTATACATCCCTGCAACTCAAAAGAATAAAATACTCTATATGTCAGATGAAATGGAACGTAGTCCAAGAAAGGTTATGCCATAATAAATGTATTAATTGTTAAGGTGCTATAAGAGTCTTTGACCATCAATTTTTAATAGAGCATATAGAAGTATCTGTTATACTAACATGAATTTTCTCTTATTGTTATTTTTTACTTGCAAGGATAAGGATATCACTTTTTTCATTTTCTGTTCAAAATGTTCTGCTGATTCCCTTCTTGGAAACAGTGGTACTCAGGTAAAGCTTTTTATATGTCCAGGCTGTTACTTTTGAGCAGATATTCCTGACATTTAACATAATGCCAACACCACCACAACAACAAGAAGCCAGGTATACTGTTCCTTTCAGACATCACTTCTGCTTTTCAACTTTAAAAAGAGCTTTACAGCTTCTGAAATAACCCCTCTGTGAATATGTCTTCAAATAAATAATCTATCCCCAATGAAATAGGGTCGCGTTACTGAAAATGAGGGCTACCCATGTAAATCCCTAGGAAATCCCCTGTCTAGGAAAGGCTGAATCTGTCAACTTTGTTTTAATCCATCTCTCATATTTCCTGCTTTTAAGTTTGTTCTGTTCCATTTCTACATTTGTTTGCAAGTTGCAGGCTTTGTTTTAGAAAAGAAGACCATAGCAAAATGTGTGATTCATCTTTCTATGCATTTTTAAATGTACACCTTTATGTACTCACACTTGTCTAATAGATACTTTATTGCAAGCAGTTTTTCTTACTCTAATCTCATGCTCTTCAGGATTTGGGGTACATTGAGGATTGTATTTTCTTTGTGTATTTTTCCCCAGTGTATGCATCCCTGAATGCATTTTTCCCCCAGAAGACTTCCTTGCAAAATACTGGGAAAGTGTGATAAGTTTATAGATAACTGGAATCCAGTTTGTATATTGATTCCACAAGTAGAATTTAACCAAATAAACTTTACTATCAGTATGTAGAGGGTTCTTGTAGCACTTTTGAGACTAACTGAAAGAAAGAAGTTGGCAGCATGAGCTTTGGTAGACTAAAGATACATCTGAGGAAGTAGACTTAAGTCTACAAAAGCTCATACTGACAACCTCTTTCTTTAAGTTAAGACTTTATTGCATCAGATCCGGTGCCCGACTTACCTCTTCCGAATGAATTCAGAGGTTACGCTGATTTTATCACAAGGACTTTCCCCTCATAATGGCTTCCTGTTGCATTCAGTGTTGTATTCAGGCCCCATAAATTGCTTCGGCAGCCATTTTTTCCAAATCAGAAACTTTGGAATTGGAAAATGGCCGCCGAATTAGCTTATGGGGCCTGAATTCAACACTGGAGGCTATGGGAAGCCATTTCAAGGGGAAAGTACATGTGATAAAATCAGCGTAACGTTCAAATTTGGCTCAAATTCAGAAGAGGTAAATCAGGCACCGGAGGCAGTACGATAAAGTCCTTAGTCTCAAAGATGCTATAAATTCTCTCTACATACAGATTCTAGAGACTAACATGTCTATATCTTAAAATTTACTATCACCCATGGTCCTGTTCAGTGCTCAAGATGCACACACCTTCCTTTCAAGTAAACTGAAATTTCATCCATCAGTTGTTCACTTTGTCCTCCCACTTCCTTCTACACTAAACAACTAATCGGCTCAACTTTATTCGACAAATCTGTATGTATGCACAGTTGGATTAAATCCATTGATCTAAGAAGATCCCATAAGTGCTGGATCTACTTCAAAAAAAATCACCTTTGACTTTACTTTTGTTCTCCCTCTGAGATATATTCCTGTTTCATAAACTAGGAGACACAGACACACAATATAATGGATCTGAACGACAATATATGACCAATCCCTCATCAGCTGTGAAATGCCCTTCCTCGGTTCAACCCTCTCTGTGTTCCCTTTTTCCTTCCAGACTGAGAATTTTGGTCCTTTCTGGATTCAGGTCATTTAGCTTGCAAGGCTGAGGATTCTTTTTGTGGATGGTCATACACATATTTTTTTAAAAAGAATGTTTTTAGCTGTTCTGCCTGTTTCTGTTTTTTTATTATGTACTTCTTTAACTTTTATTTCTGATTGATTGATTGATTTCAGTAAGATTTTAGGGCAATGGGGTGGTTAACTGTTGTAGTCGCCTTGAGAACTCCGCAAACATTGGAAGGGTGGAAAATAGTTAGTTAGTTAGTTATTAAATATATATTCTGTTCCTTTTGTAGTTCTGTCTTTGTGTGTACATTGCTTCAAGTTGCCTATTGATTTATGGCAAACCCATCAATTTCATAGGGTTTTCATAAGCAAGGAATACTCAGAAGTGGTTTGTCATTGTCTTCCTTTGGAATATTGATATGGGAAACTTCTACTCTAAAACTCAGAGGCATGGAGTGTATTAAATTTCTCTTCCAGAAGGAGTCACATTTTCAAAAATGATTTAAAATACAGGATCTTTCTGTAGTAATGTGGGTTTTTTAAAATATATATATCCTTGAATACTGGTTAAATTGGAGGTAATAGTTCCCAAAACATTACAGCATAGTCTCATTCTTTTCAAAACATCTTGAGCTAATATTGTGGAGTTACTTTTGGCTCTTTCATTTCCTTATGTTTCAGTGGATTCTGTCCATTTTTGCCTTGGTCTCAGCTAGCTGATTGTTTGCACATAACAGACATAAAAATTTCAGCGTGATTATTGCTTCCCTGCTACAAAGAGTTACTCCTTATTGCTAAATAATTAGAAGTAATTAATTCAGGCAAAATAACTGAAGAACACAATGAAGGTTAGATTGCCTGTGATAGCGAGCAGACTTTTTATTCTTTTAAGAATGTTTTAATTATTTTTATTATTATTATGCTTTATTTATATAGCGCTGTAGATTTGCACAGCACTGTACATACAAACAAAAAATTAGATAACAGTAAACCTGCCCATGGCATACAATCTAAAAAGTAATAGCATAATACATATAAATAATACATAACTATACAGGAAAGGGTTCAATAAAACAGGCAACAAATTAAAAACGTCAAATAGCAAATAATAGTCACGCAATGCCTGGGAACGCTTCTCTGAACAGGATGCCCTTCAACTCAATTTTGAAACTGGTTAAAGAAGTGATGAGCTGTGTTCATGGGGGAAGGAGGTTCCAGGAGTGAGGGGCAGCAAGTGAAAAGGGACAAATCTGGGACAGAGCAGAGAAAATCCTGGGCTGAGACAGCAGACCTTGACTACCAGAATAGAGGGCCTGCGCAGGAAGGTGAGGAGAAAGAAGGTCTGATAAATAAGGAGGGGCCAGCTCATGGAGGGCTTTAAAAGTCAGCAAGAGGAGCTTATACTGAATATGGAAGCGGAACCAGTGAAGGGATAATAATAAAGGAGAGATATGGTTGGAGTGGTGGACGGATGTAATAATGCATGCAGCTGAATGCTCGACAGAAATTAAAGGACGGAGGTGGGAGAGAGGAAGCCCTGCCAGAAGGAGGTTACAATAATCTAGTCATGAGACAACCAGAGCGTGGACCAGAGTCTAATGCCCAGAGAATTTAAAATAGAGAAGTACTGCATGTTTCTTTGAGTTAAAAGACATTGACTGGTGTCCTGTTCAGGATTTATATCATCGTAAACTGACATATGACCATGTAAAGGTGAACGGTAATATTGCACAATGCTTGTAACATTGAGCAGAGTTCTCTGGAACTATTTCACAAATTGAGCCAACAATGGAGCCATTAGCATTTTGATATCCATTTTGCAATGGGTCCCTCAGATAGGTATGGGATATCAAAATGCTATGGTTATCACTGCATAATTGAAACTCCCATTGCACAGCAGCACACAGTGCTGGATTCCCCAATACATTTTGTCGCAATTCATTAGAAAGATTTTTTTTTAAAAAAACGTATTATTAAAATACACAATATACAAAATATAATACAAAAATTGAGAACAAAAATAAGTCAAACAAAATAATAACAATACAAACAAGACAAACAAAACACATATATTGTCCTTACTATACATTAAGCACTAGTCTTATCAATCTGTTTACAAGAGTTTAAGGATCACAAAACATGTAGTGTAATAGTTAAGGTATCTATTCCTATTCATTCTTTACCTCTCTCTATATATTCTACACCCTATCTTGACCTTCCCATCTTAACTTTCCCGCTTCAATCTTCCTTCCCTTACCCCTTCTCTCCCATCTCTCACTCCTCTACCTACTCTTACCTTCTTCTTCACTTACTTTACCCTCCCCATATCTAACCTATATAGAAAGATTATTTGTCCTGATAGGGATGTAGGTATGATAGCATAAAGTTATGAAATATAAGCCTCTAATTTATTTTTTAAATATTTATTTACTTATTTATTTATATCCCACTCTTCAGAAATGCTCTCAGAGTAGCTTACAAATTGTTGAAAGTTCCTTTATCCCATTCCCTTCCCTCCTTTTCCCCCTTAACCCCCCCACCCTCTTACCCTTACCCTCCGTCCCCTCCTCTTCCCCCTGTACACATCCTAGTACTTCCAACCTATATAGTCCTTTAAAGATTACATATTACTCTTTCGATTTTCCTTTACAATCATCATCCTTCCTTTACATATATCTATATACAAGTCATTTCTTTCGTTCTTTACCTCTTTATTTCCTAATCTTCCTTTTCTTTTCTTTTTCTCTCCTTTATTTTACTAGTTTTCTTTTCTTCTTTCCACATAACATATTACTAAGTTCCATTCATCTTTATCCTTATCCTCTTCCTCTTTCTCTCTTTTTAACCTTTTAGACAATCTGTCTGAATCTCTCATATCTAACAATTTATTAGTCCATTCTTTTAATGTAGGGGTCTGTGTAGATCTCCATTTTTGGGCGTATAACAACCTTGCTGCTGTCACCATGTATAACACAATTTTCCAATATGTTCTTTCAGTCTCTCTTCCTATCACACCTGTCATATTTAACAAAAATAACTCCGGGTTTTTCGGGAAATTCCTTTCCAACATTTCTTTCATTGCTTCATATATTTCCCCCCAAAACTGCTTTGCTTTGCTACAGACCCACCATATGTGGTAAAACGTTCTTTCTGTTTTTCCACACTTCCAACACATTTTGTTTACCTTTTTGTACATTTTGGACAACTTAACCGGTGTCAAATACCAAAAATAAAACATTTTAAAATAATTTTCTTTCAGGTTCTGTGCCATGGTGAACTTACAGGTTTTCCTCCATGACAATTCCCAGTTTTCTACTCCACTTTGTCGTGTTTTCTTTAATCACTTCCTGTTCCAAATCTCTTTTTAGTAATTCCTTATAATATTTTGTTATCTTTTTATTTTTCTGTTTTTCTAATATTATTATGTCCAATTCATTGTTTTTTTTCTCTATTCCTTCTTGCTTCATGTCTTTCTTAAATCTTTCTTCTAATTGTTTATATGCAAACCATTCTATTTCTATATTCTCTTGTTCTAATTTTTCTCTAGATTTAAGTTTTAATACCGCTTTTTCCCCTTCTTCCACAATATGCTCATATGTTATCCATTTCTCTTGTACTTTTCTAAATTTTCCAAAATGAGCTTCTTGTGGTGATGTCCACCCTGGAATCTTATTGTAAAATCTTTTACTATAATATTCCCAAATTTTTAAAAGTCCTTTTCTAATCACATGATTTTTAAATTCCTTATCTTCTTTCCATTTTTTATACACTAAATATCCATGCCATCCTGTTTTATTGTTATGACCCTCTAATCTTAGCACCCTTTCATTCCTTAGGTTAATCCAGTCTTCCAGCCACAACACTCCACAAGCATAATAATATTTTTGTAAATCTGGTGCACCCAAGCCTCCTCTATTTTTTACATCTATCACATTATTCCATTTTATTCATGCTTTCCTGCCAGCCCAAATAAATTTTGCCAGTTCCTTTTTCCATTCTCGAAAACATTTATCATTGTCAATAATAGGCAAATTCTGGAATATAAACAAAAATTTGGGAAGTACGTTTGCTTTTATGGCGGCTATTCTACCAAAAAGTGACAAGTGTAATTTAGACCATCCGCTCAGATCTTCCTTAATTTCCTTCCACTTTTTCTTATAATTATCAGCAAACAAATTCCCTACTCTCTTTGTTATCCAAATTCCCAAGTAATTTACTTTGTTTTGAACTTTAAATCCAGATAACTCTTCCAATTTTTCTTCTTCTTCTTTTGTCAGATTTTTCGTAATCATAGCTGTCTTGTTCACATTGATCTTAAGGCCTGCTGCTACTCCAAATTCTTGTAGCACTTTTTTTAGCTCAACAACACTATAAGGGAAGGTATAGACGATATGTATGATCTTTTATTGATGATTACTGAAAATAAGGATGTAAAGAAAAGAAAAACCAAATAAAAATAAAATTAAAAAAAAACAAATTGTTGAAAGTTCCGTGCCTTCAGGCTTACCATCTAAAAAGACCTGACACTAAAGGCAAAGGGATTGACAGTGGGGAAGGGGATCAAGTCCAGCAGATACTGCTGGTTCATCTCTCTCTCTCCAAGGCCAGGGTCGTAACAGTTAAGATGGAGTGAGGGCCTTTCATCTTCCTCTGGGGTTAGGCATGATGGAGCGGTGCCTACTTCTTCTCTCCCTCTGAGGCCAGGACGATGGCAGTTGGAATGGAGGGAGGGTGTTTTATCTGTCTAATCCAAAATCTGGGCCCAACTGGAATCCTGCTGATAATTTACAGACTCTTGAGAAAGTGTCAGAAATGTCTTTTCAAACTTTCAACAACTACAATAGTAGATTCAGGATCTCAGCCAATGCTTTTGCAAATGCTGAAATGGCATGATCTCACCAGGGGCAATGGAGGCTTGTTTTGGAGTTTTTGGGGTGGGGAGATAGTTAACAAAATTAAGAGACATAGGCATTGATGTGCAAGTGAATGCAACCTTCACTTATAAAAAACAGATAACTCATGAACAGTCTAGTTCTGGTTATGATCTCTGGGGTTTGGGACTTTTCTGTTAAATTGCCACCACCTAGAAGCCTCCAGAATTGGTCGTTTGGGGACATTTTACCCTTTCTGGATGTTGAGCTCTTGGGGTAATCCAGGACAAAATTAGGGGTACAAGAAAATGGGCCTTAGGAGAGACTTGGTCCACTCATGTTGCATATAGTGTAACATAGGACTTTATCACACGGGGACAATTCAAAGTATAAACGGTGATTATCCCATGAAAACCACGCAGTCGCAATTAAGATTTTCAAATGACATCATGCATAAAGTTCCATTATTCTGGGAATATCCCGTGAAAATTGCACAATAGTGATAAAAGTTTTCACATGACATCGCAATGAAAAGTAATTAAAGTGCCATTATTCAAGGAATAACCAGGAAAATCCTGTGAATGATTTGTTGCTGTTTATTGCCTGGTTATTCCAGGGATAATGGCTCTTTTATCATGCTGTATGTGAAAATGTTAATTGCATTTTAATCACAATTGTGCTATTTTCATGGGATAATCACCATTTAAAGTACCAATTTTCCCCCATGTGATAAAGTCCATACTGTCTTCCTCCATTTCTCAGGGTAAAACACCATGCAATGGTGTTTATGCTTTTGTAGAAATGTACTTACACTGGGCCCTTATATTTGGGGAGTAAAAATAGCAAGCATAATGTCCTAATCAGAAAACCTCTCCAATCTAGAACAAGCTCCTTTTCTTTTGGTCCTGTTGAAAACCATTTCTTACAACTTCCCGGGCTGTAGCTAGGATGTGGGATGGAGGCAGGGATTATCGCTCACTAAATCACCGCCAAACTGCTAGCCACCATCAGCCCAGATCCCAGTCTGGGTCCCAGCCACACTCCACCAGCACATTTTAGAAGTCAGAAGCTTTCCAACTTCTAAAAAGTGCTGGCAGAGCACAGCTGAGAACCAGTTTGGACCCTGGCTGATGTCAGCTGGCACTTCAGTGGTGATTCAGTGAGCGATAATCCCTGCCTCCATCCCATGCCCTAGATCCAGCCCTGGCTAGAGGCTGGAGCTGGTTTTAAAAGGTAAGCAATAAGCTTCTTTGCCTGTAGTTTAGCAAAACACTAGAGCTCTCCATGACATGACAAATCCCAGGTTCATAGAATGGAACCATGACAGTTAAAGTGGAATCAATCTGATACATTCCTCTAGTGTAAAAGAGATCATTGTTTGGCCTTCACTTCTGAAGGCAAGACTGATCTTTCATTTTGAACTAAACACTGTTCCAAGGCCAATTATGATATTAAAGACAAAAGAAGGAAAATCTCATTACATTGCAAAGAAGATCTATTTATTGTCATCCAGTTCTTTACAAAGTGAAATATGATCTAAGCAATAAACTGAACCAACTTAAAAGAAATAAAAAAACATGCTGCAATTATTCTGAGTCTCAGTTAATAAGCTGAACAATGTTATACTCTCATGAACAAAGCAAAGTATATGAACCTGCTGTCAGATGGTGTTTCTTAGAAAAGTGATTTTCTTTTCCATTTTTATATATTTTAAAGTCAAAGATATAAACTCAGAAAGTGGTTAAGCTTTGGTCTTTAAATTCAGGATCAGTAAGATTTCTGTAAATGACATTTTACAACACATTTATTTATTTAACACATGATATTACATCAAGAACAAAAACTCAGAAACTAGTTGAGTTTCCAATCCTAAATTTTAAATGGGCAAGATCTCTGCAAACAAAAAAAAGTTTATCAGAACCTCTATTATTGCTTTTTGCACCAGCTCTAGTGTTGTCAACATAGGTTACAATGGAGAAAAAATTCAGTTTACACACAAATCAATGTAGACTTCTCATTGGATCATAGAGCTGGAAGGGGCCTCATGGGACATGAAGTCCAACCCCTTGCTCAAAGCCAAATCATCCCCAGATGATAGCTGTCAAGCATCTTTTTGAAGACATCCAGAAAAAGAGACTTCCTCTAGGCAATTGGTTCTACTGCTGAACCACTCTTACTGTCAAGAAGTTCCTTCCAATGTTCAGTTGAAATCTACCCTTCTGTAAATTAAAACCACTACACCTAATCCTACCCTTTGGGGCAACAGAAAACAAATCTGCCCCCTCTTTTCTGTGACAGCTCTCGGCATATTTAAAGAGGGCAATCATGTCACCCCTTGGTTTTCTCTTCACCAAGCTGAACATGCCCAGGTCCTTCAATCTCTCTTCATAGGTTTTGTCATCTCTACCTCTTATCATCTTTGTTGCCCTTCTCTGAACCTGCTCCAACTTGTCTATATCATTCTTAAAGTGAGGTAGTCAGGGTTGAATGCAGTACTCCAGAGGAGGCCTAACTAGCATAGAATATAGTGGACTGTTATTTCTCTTGATTTGGAAACTATGCTTCTATTAATGCAGGCTAAAATTGCAGGCTCACATGTCTGGCTCATATTCAACTTATGAACAACAGTAATCCCACAATCCTTTCTGCATGTAGTAATGCTGAGCCATGTATCCCCCATCATATACCTGTGCATTTGGTTTTTGTAGCCAGAATGTGAAATTATGCATTTGTCTCTATTGAATTTCATTTTGTTTTATTAATTTTTGTCCATTTTGTAGTTTATCGAGTACTTTTGAATTCTGTGACTATCTTCTAATGCAGGGGTTGGCAACCTCCAGCCCACGGGCCGGATCCGGCCCCCGGAGGCCTTCATTGCGGCCCCTGGGGGCAGTTGCCGCCGCGCGAAAAAATAATGGCGCCCATAGCGGCAAAAAGCCCAAAATGGCAGCGTCCAGAGGCGAAGTCTCACGCGACCTCAAACAAGGTCGCGCGAGACTTCGGCCTCCTGGAGGCCCGATCCGGCTGTCGGAGCCCTCTTTGAGGGCTCCGGCGACAGCATCGGGCCTCCTGGAGGCCCAATGCCATCGCTGGCGCCCTCTTTGAGTGCTCCGACGGCCGCATCGGGCCTCTGGAAGGCCTGCTGAAGCCGTCGGAGCCCTGTTCCAGGGCCCCGGCCCCGGCGACAGCATCGGGCCTCCTGGAGCCCTGATGCCATCGCTGGCGCCCTCCAACAGGGCTCCGGCGGCGGCAGCAGGCCTCTGGAAGGCCCAATGCCACCGTTGCAGCGCTGTTTGAGGGCTCCGGCAGCAGCAGCGGGCTCCACCCCGGCTTCTGCCCCCCAGTCGCCTGAGGGACAGCAACCCGGCTCCCGGCCCCAAAAGGTTGCCTACCCCTGTTCTAATGTGTTAGACAACCCTCCCAGCTTTGTATCATCTTGATTTAAAAAAAAACAGTTGAAGTACAATGGCCCTAAGACAGAACCATGATGTACAGCACTCGACACCTCCTTCCTATTTGAAATTCAGCCATTAATGATGATTCATTTGTAATTTTGGTCTTACTCTTGGCAACAACATGATATTGATTATTGATATCTTTGTTTTACTTTATATCCTCCCCCTTCAACAAAAAGGTCAGGAGGAAGGGGACTTGCAAATTTTATTATAGCAAGGGGAGGTTAGCCCTTTTTGACCGAAATGCCCCTTCATCTGTATTCTTATTCTCAGAGGCAATTATTATTATTATTATTATTATTATTATTATTATTATTATTATTTCATTTATATCTCACCTTTTTCCCTATAAAGGGGCTCTAGGCAGCTAACAACATATTTTAAAATTATACAGATTAAAAACTATACACAACTTTGATAAAAGTATACTGTAAGTATAAAGACAATATAAATAAAGCAACGTACAAAGTTCAAACATTAAAAAAATTAATTAACAGACTATAGAAAAAATAAAACATCACAGCACAACATTATAAGCTCATCAAAGGTGTGTGTTGTTGTTGTTGTTGTTGAAGTCATTTCCAACTTACAGCAACCTTATCGTGGCAAAAATTTCTTGGCAAAGTTTGTTCAGAGGAGATTTGCTGTTGCCTTCCCCTGAGTGTGTGTGTGTGTGTGTGTGTGTGTGTGTGTGTGTGTGTGCCCCATGAATAGGAAAACCACTTGAAAGAGAAAATTGCGATAATAAAACTTTTCAGAACAAAAGAATGAACCACCCTCTCCTCCAGCATTTTTGCTCGTGATGTTTGTTGCACATCCATTATTTGATTCAAACAAATTTATTATCACACTTTAGCCTCCTCCAGGACTTTAAAGACTAAAAGTGCAAGGTAGATTCGGGAAGGAAGAAGTCTGCTCATGAATGAATGAAGAAATCTCAGCTTTAAACTCTACATTTCTTAAGCTTCTTCTGTAACAAGAGTCATATTCAGAGACATAGCCATGTTAGTCTGGAATATCAATGTATGAAGGACTTTTGTAGCACCTTTGAGGCCAAGTGTGTTAAAGAAGTTGTAGCATAAGACTTGGTCTACTTCCTCAAATGCATGGGATGAACTGATGAAAGAGTTATATTTGTAAGAGTTACAGGCTCACTGACTCTATGTGCTATAGCAGCAGTATATTTCGATTCTGAATATTGTATTTCACTTTTAAAAGACTGGAAGATCAGTCAGTGATCTTCCAGTTGGCATTCTGTGTTTTGTGTTTTATGGCTCCTATCAATATAAGCCAAAAATGTGAAATTACCTTCCATTATATCTGACAAGCAAAATTTTACAGATACATCCTACATTAGTAATAAGGGAGATTTTCATTTAGCCCATATTTTAAAACAAACAAACCAAACCTCCTAGACTTATATGCAGATTAGAATACAGTCATCCTTCAGACTATGTACTTCCCAAAGTTTTGGGGTGTAGTTCTCAGATCAAAAGCTATGCACAGAAATGCATATGGAACACATTTAAGCAAAATCAGCATGGAATGATTATACACTGATTTGTTCATCCCTAATATAATAATAATAATAATAAAATTTTATTTATATCCCGCTCCTTCCCAAGATCAGGGCGGCTTACAACATAGGTTGTAAATATATGTGTCCTCCAAACAGATCCTGAAGTATCAGGTCTATTTTGGAAATTTTACATGGCAAAGCATAAATTGGCACTAATTCTCAAGCCTAAACCAAAATCTACAACACAATGCTAAGTAATAAGATTTTTTGCACTAAGCTAGCATGTCCAAGAGGTAATGAAACTGCAAACAGAGGATGGTAGCTATTTGTGGAAATGGAAGATAATTATTTATTAGAATTCTTGCAAACAAATTCTTGTCTGGCAAGAAAATTCAACTGGTGACCTTCATATGAACCAAGATTGGGGAAGTCCCAAAACACTTAACACTGAAGAGATTAGTTTTTGTGGGGTTTTCGGGCTATGTGGCCATGTTCTAGAAGAGTTTCTTCCTGCTGTTTCGCCAGCATCTGTGCCTGGCATCTTCAGAGAATGCTTGCCTGGAAAGGAGTTGGGTATGTATATACTGTGTGACCCTGGGAAGGCAGGAGTGATTTGCATGTGTATTGTTCTGTTGCTGATGGCAGGCCTCAGGTTGGGAGGGTCTGAAAATGAGGATTAGTGTCTGCTTGATTAGTACTCATTGTCTGCTGGGAAACCCCTGACCCTGGGAGATTTCTCATTTGCATTTACTGAGTCTTCATCTTGCTATTTTATTCAATTGGCAATATTCTGCAAGAAAATGTACATCACGACTTCTGGGAAGTGAAAAAAAAAGAGAGATCTGGGGTGGAATTATCTGGATCATCATTATATGTTATCACATTGTTCTACCTAACTTCTAGGGCCTCATTCCCACTTACAAATAAATTGATTTGTGATCCGAATTGAGGGATCAGTTTGGTAATGGATTCAACAACAGACCGTAGTTCACACTACATTTGCTCCGATGGCATTTTTTCCCTGTAAAATAACCCACTTGTGGTTCACATTCATGAATGAATCGATTCAAAATGGACCCACTCCAGCCAGTTGAAGGGCAAATTTAAATCAATTCCGATTCACATCTGGTTCACACTTGTGTGAAATCGATTTATCCAAAAAGACGCAGAAAAAATCAGTGTCAAAAAAATGTGGGTTAAATGGGTCCAGCACATGGCCCCCGTTTCTGAATTACTTCAGCGATGTGTGTGTATGTATGTTCTGTTTTATTTATGTACTGGACTAGATCCATATTTAATCATATTCTGAGCAGATCTACTGAAGTCTGTGGCACAAGCTAATAACTAGCTTAATTAACACTTCACATGACCAATTATTATTACCAAAGTGCTGTTAGTGATTTACACCGCCATACTGTTAAATGGTCAACTTGTACTCAGGACAAGAGGCTACTGTTAGGACAGAATATGGAGAAACAGAATGGTTTCTAATTGCCAAGGAGGTCAGGCAAGGCTGCAGTTTATCACTATATCAAAGTCAGGATTGTCTTTACTTTTGTATTTCCAATTCCCATCTATGGCTGTGAAAGCTGGACAGTGAAGAAGGCTAATAGGAAAAGGGGAAAAAACTCATTTGAGATGTTGTGCTGGAGGAGAGTTCTGCAGATGCCTCGGACTGCTAAAAGGACAAATAAATGGGCCCTAGAGCAAATCAAGCTTAAGCAATCCTTGGAAGCCAATATGACTAAACTGAGGCTGTTGTATTTTGGACATGGGAAGACATGACTCACTAGAAAAGGCAATGATGTGTGGCAGGATAGAAGGCAGCAGGAAAAGAGAATGATTGCATTGAAGTTAATGAACCCATGGCCCATGGCTTCTCAGTCAAGAAAGTCATGACCCTAAGTTTTCAAGACCTGAGAAAGGTTGTTGATGATAGAGTGACCTGAAGGTCTCTCATTTATAGGATAGCTAGAAGTCAAAGTTGATGTGATAGCAATTAACAACAACAGAATATTGTTACATGAGTGATTACAGTTTCTACGAGATCTCACAAGTTATATCAGTATTGCACAACAAATGTGTACAAAACAATGCCATCCAAGCTGTCTTGGATCCCTTCTTAGGAAAAAGGTGGGGAGCAAATTTAATAACTAAATACATAAAAGTAACTCCAACATAACTATGCTGACATAAATTTAGCAATACAGGATCTTGATCAATTTCTTTTAATATGACTGGTTTTTTATTATTGTAGATACCTTGAGGACCATGTAGAAAGATAGGATATGAATCAAAATAATAAATAGCGAAAGAGGAGATGGTGACAGGAAATTTTATTTTAAACCCACATTCATAAGGAGAAATATAGCTTAAAGTTTAGCATTTTTGTGAGAGGTAAGGTCATGCTGTCTACAAAGGGGGCAAATGAAACACGCATTCTGTGGCTGCCAGATCCGGTTTGTAGTGCTTATGATAAACTAATACCACACATTGTTTCCATATATCCTTCCAGCTGTGGAATCCAGAAGAATCAAAAGCGATTAAAGTAAATGTGCCCTTAATCCTGTTTGCTAATGTTGGTTATGGCAGAAGGGAATAAATAGGGCATCCCAAATGGCCATGTTTGCATGAAATGGTAAGCCATGATTCTGCCTGTGAACAAACTGTGTGCCAGTGCATACAACAGCCACTTGGTTCCTTTTGTTAGCACAGTCAACTAAACAAACCTTGAAGTATGTCTTTCTTTATAAGCCAGACTGATAACCCACAAGTTTATTCTTGGCTTTTGCTCCATACATACCAGGAATCATCTTTTCAGAGCAAGAAAGAACCATGAAGACCACCACTGTGCCGTTCAGAAATTGACTGCTCAAGCATCTGAATCTGTGTTTACAAACTTCCAATGAAAGAAAGTACTGTACACAAACAACTAACAGTTATCCCACTGTTAGGAAATACCTTCCTATTATCCTTTGGGTTTTTTTTTGGTTTTTTTAAAAAGCCTAAATGTGTGAGCTCAAAACGTGACGGAAATGCCTCCCATCCCCCTGGAGGAATTTGCAACAAAAAAATGCAAACATTTAGCCAAAAATTGTAAGTAAATACAATGGCCATGGATATTTTTGTGAATATACTCCAAATGTGAAAAGGTTAATGTTGCTGTGTCTTTTCTTAAAAACAGAGCGTTTTTAAAACATAGAAAATAGGATCCGATATAAAGGAAACAGCAACTCAGTACGGCAATCAGCTTCATAATACAGAAAATATTTCAAATTGAAACTACAATTTGTGATTCCTCAGAGTTAACTAACATCCCATGGTTGCAACATGCATACAATTGCAATACATGTTTTTTAATATAAAGAACAGCTGCAAGAATAGGCATAGGTAGCTTTGGGAACATGGGGGTTAGCAGGATGAGTTATACTCTTTCCTCTCCTGCTGTGGTCCTGACACACACAGGCATAATTCAGATTTGCATCAGGAAGGAGGTTTCCATCAGCACAAATAAAGGCTTCCCTCTCAGTATAGGAGATTATCGCACTGCCTTTTCCCATCCTTTCCTCCGAAGCTAGGTGTGGGATGCACACTTTTAAATGCTGATTTTATCACACACCTCAGTGTCATGGCAGGAGGCATTCCATAGTTGATAATGGCACCTCATACTCAATACAAACTTCACCTGCACCTTGCAAAGAATGGGAAAACCCAGTTCTTTCAAAAAGTAAGGGGGAAATCTGTATCGGGTATGGAATACCATGATCGGGTCCAGGATGCCTCCTGCCTGGGCACAAAGGTGTTAAATTAAAATCAAATTTAAAACTTTTAAGTTTACTTAAAAGTAGATCAGGAAGTAGCTCCTAGCTCAGGAAGAAAGGATGGGAAAGGGCAGTGTAATAATATCCATAAACAGCAACAAGGCTACATCTACACTGCAGAATTAATACAGTTTGACACTGCTTTAACTGCCCTGGCTCAATGCTATGGAATTCTGGGGTTTGTAGTTTTGTAAGCTATTAGCCTTTTCTGTCACAGAGCTCTGGTGCCACAATAAACTACAAATCCTAAGATTCCATAGGATGGAATCATGACAGTTAAAGCTGTGTAAACCATCATAAATTCTGCAGTATGGCAGCAGCCTAGTTTTACTTTTATTTAATGGGGCAGTCCTGAAGTGCATTGAAAATGGAAGCACATGGTGACACAGAATCCTGTGCAAGTTTTCTCAGAAAATAGACCCCACACCATTCAGAGGAGTCAGTTCCAATAATTGCCATATTCCTTAGGATGCAATGTTACACCTCCATCTAACATCGGTTTATTCTACAATTATAATTAAATGAAGGTGTAAATATTATTTTACATTTCATAAATTCAAACAGTACAGTTTGATTTGCTAAGGCTATAACCGCTGCACACGAGGAGGAGGAGGAGATGGTAGTAGTAGTAGTAGTAATATGAGTATGGAGTGATATCTATATAGGCAAGCCAGTCCTTCTCCTTAGCCATGTGGTACTAGGAAACAAAGTATTTTATGGTCCAGGGAATTTAAATTCCATTAGCAAAATAAAAAGGTACTTCCTCTGAGATCTAGTATCCTATTAGATGAGAAGTTGATGGCGCTTTGAAAGCTTGTGACATATATTTTATGCATTTTGGATGGGCCAATAAAGGTATCACTGATTTGTGGATTTAGGGTGTTATTGTAATTTGCTATATGGCTAACATGACTAGCCCTGGATATGAGTCATGAATTAAGATTTAGGTTCCTTGATCTTCCCTGGCTCCCTGAGGGTATAACACTACATCTCAAAAGCAAAAGGCAGATTTCATGGTGCTTCAACTTCAGTGATTCTGGGCTCTCTCCTCCATACTCTCTTCATTAGCAGTCATAAATCATTATTAGAAGTTCAAACTACTTTGACATCAGAGGCTAACCTTCCAGTATCTGAAATTATGATGCGCTGGTGGCCTTTTCACATGATCAAAAAGTCCCTCGATTACATTTCATCCTTCAGAGAACATATTCTCAAGTGCCGTACTTCTAACAAAAGTTTAATATCATGTTCTCATGGAATGTGGAGGGGGGAAGGGGACTGTTGCTATACTTTTGATCCCTGATTTTCATTTAAGTTGGATATATGTGTGTGCTCAGCATAAGAGAGAGAAAACACAACTTTCTGGGGAAAGTGAAGTAACTCTACCATTGTTTGTACATTTAAAAAGAAAATAATAATAACAATAATATATTTTATTGATAGCCCACCTCTCCCTGCGGATCGAGGAGGGTTACAACAAACAGAACAATAGTAAAATTCACATTTCTAATTAATTCCCTACCCCAACCCCCCCCTCCCAATCATAAAAAGTAATACACTAAAAACAATAACAATACAAAATAAACACAATATAAAATACTAATTAAAGAAAAAGAAAAATTAGCTCAAATTAAAGGTAACTGGAGGCGAGACGTCTATTGTTCTAGGGGTAGACGGGGGAGGGGAGGCTAATCTGAAAAGGCCTGCTGGAAGAGTATTGAATCAGTTAAAACATCACAGATAATACAGCCTTGAAGATGACTTTTCAAAAGGAAAACTGAAATTAAAAATAATGTTGGTTTGGTGCATTAAACACATACTGTGTAGTTTGTAATCTCTGACATTTAAATTGTAGTGTAAATGCACGCACCCCTTATCTGGATCAGAAACACTGTAGTAGGAGAGAAGATCTGAGCCTCGTCTTCCTCTAGTTCTTAGTTTAGTTGAACAGGGATTTAAAAGCCCCACATCCCTCACCAAAAAGAAAAAAGAAGCTTGGTAGGTTTCAATGAAGGATCTTTCTTCTTTTCTCTTTCTTTTCTTCTTCTTTTAATCACTGGCCAATGTGTGTGTTATGCACAAATATATGAATTTTAAAATGACACCCATACATGGTTGCTAGTCCTGATTCAGACTGGGAACATGCTTCCTTGTACTAAGTTTTTAGAAAGTGACATGGTGTTGTATGAATGACTGGAATGTGTGTGTATGTGTGCATGTGTTGTATGCCTTCAAATCAGGACCAGAGCTCTACCTTAAGATTAGCCCACCCTTGGGGAATTAAATATTCACTGGAAGTATCAGCTGGGTTATGCACCCCTGGTATCATTCCTATGTAAACCAAGATTGAAAGCAAGAAGAACCACAGAAGCAAATCCTCATTGAATTGTATTTTATTTAAAAGGGAAAACAAACACGCACTCTTAACAATCACTCATGCAAACACACAAGAAATACAGGTGTTAGGTTGGAACAGAGTAAGGTTTTCCAATGGAGATACGACACCTATTTGGATGCTGCTCCTCTCAATGACATCCCAGGATTGGGAAAAGGGAACTCAATCACTCCTGAGGCCACTGGAGTTTGGTGAGCAAAAGAAGATTTTAGCAAAGTACAAACTGGCAGCATCTCTGCTTGAAAACCAACCTAATCCAACTAAACAAAGGAAAAGTTTCCTAATTTATAGGAAATTTGTTCCCTGGGGCAAAATCCAGAGAGTTGATATGCCCAAATGGTCCAAATCTTTGATGTGTGTAAGTTACACTTTGAAATCAGGTCTTCCAAAGGTGTAACACAGGGTATGAATGGGTGTATTTCTGCCACAGGATAGCTTAGAGTGTCAGGTAGATGGAGTTGTTTACTCCGACCAAAGACATCCTACTGTTTCCTAACCAGGGTTTTCCTCACCTTCTCTGATATGTCTAGAACATAAATCCTCTTGGTGACTCCTAAACTAGCTGATGTGACCTGATCGTTTCCACATAATGGTGTCCACATTAGGATCATATAGCAATTCTGATATCAAAGGGAAGAGATTAATTTAGGCATGCTCAAGGCTAACATGACCTTAAGGCTTGGGGTTTCCATGGTTTTCTTGGCAAGATTTGTTCAGAGGAGGTTTTCCATTGCCTTCCCTGAGGCCGAGAGCACGTGACTTGCCCAAGGTCACCCAGTGGGTTTCATGGCCGAAATGGGACTCAGACCCTGGCCTGCAGAGTCATAGTCCAACACTCAAACCACTCCGCTGTGCTGACTCCCTATGACTGGAATACATTTGGTAATTGACATCTGTATAACCATTTTGTCATTCTCACAAAATTCAAGAGTAGCTTCACAATCCCCACCAAAACAGTCATACTTTAGAGTACGTAACAAAGAATATGTTCATACCTTGGTGTAATTGCACTGTATTGGTCTGTGGGCATAAAACCAGGTTGTGGCAGCTGAATTATAATTGTGCAGATATGCACAACCCCAAGCCATGGAAGAAGTGGGCAATCTCCCCTTATTAGAAACAATTATACTCCATACTGTGCAGCAGTGTGATTGTAACCCGAAAATGAGTGAGGTGATAAGAAGTGCAAAGATCCGGTGACTGCTTGTAGTACATAAACATGGGTTGGATTGTCCAGTTTTGGCCAGGCTTTGCAAATAATAAATGTGTAGACTTGAGTGTTATCAGCACTTACTAGCACACATTAAAACTTTAAAATAAAAACACATACTGAGATTCTTCTAGATGAGTAAAACTCTGCCAATATAGTAACCCTGAGTGTCCAGCAATGGCATACCTAACCTGGGGAAGGATGATAGTGACCACCTGGATGATATCATGAGGGACCTGTCCTGGCAAACCCTGTAGCCAATCATTGGCCACTGAAGTTGTGGGGAAGTACTGTGGTGCCATCCACTTCTCCAACTGGGAGGTACAAAGATAAGTATTGCACAAAGAGGTATTGGATGTCTTTTTGGACAACATCTGAACAAATATGTAAACTTGTGCAACTTTCCACCTTAGAAATTCCCTTCCTATACATACTGCCTTCCTCACTGATACATCAGGAATGGCTGATGACGATGGCTCACAGAATGACTACCATAGATGAGGCATTTCATGGTAATCTCCTAAAAAATTGAGACAGCTATTGCTGTTGAGCCCTCCCAGGAATAATACATAACTATTCCTACAGATACAGCCCAGGATCAGAAGATGGTGTAGTGGCATAATCACATGGTTGGAAGGTAAACGGAATGCATGGTATCAGGGAAAATCAGGATATTCATAATAAAGGGGGAGATGGATAAGCCCCCAGCAATCTCAGAAACAACACGGAATGGAAATAATGTTGTCTAGACTCCTTTGAAACTTCAATTAATGGAATAGAACAATTGTATTAGATTCATCTGGAAGTACTTGAGGAAAGTTTAGTGATGAACAGGGGCAGCTCATGTTCCATGGGTTTCTCACCCTCACAGGGACAGGTTGCAATGACCCAGTTCAGACCATTGGTGCTGCTAAGTCTTAAAATGGATCAGGGAACAGGCATCCATTGCCTTGCTTGGTAAATAATTAGCTTATTTCTATGGAATTCCTTTGGAAGTTTTTTTAGGGCAGTAATTTTCTAATTCAGTCCACTACCAACTTAATCCTTTCCCTTCAAAGTCAAGCAAGAGAGCAACTTTGTGTGACCCTTTCATATTTATTGTATCCGTCTAAGCCCATGGGAGTCTCCTGCCAAGGCACCAGACAGGACTGGTCCTTAACAAGGTCCCTGGAACTAAGTGCACCCTTGGAGTTTTCCCATGATTTAAAATGACACAAGAGTCAAGCTTGAGGATACGCTCTCTTTGGAAATTATTTGGTGCCGAAAGTTCAAATCTATGTATATTTAAGATGTCATCAGAAAAACAGAGTGAGAAAGTTAGGTGGAAATATAAGCACCTGACCATATGCAGTAAATTAAATGACTGGGTGAAGAAACAAGCCATCTCATGTATACAGATGGAACAGACTGCAACAGACTCTGTGTGGCTTTCTTCAAGGAGTTTGGAGAATACAAAAGGAAGTCTTTAGAGCAGTGTTAGGGGAGGGGAGGACTGAAAAAACTCCAAGAGCATTGCCTGTATTTTGTACAGAGCCCAGACCAGGAGAAGGACAAGAGAGGAAATGCTGCTCTGATTTGTTGTAGTGATGCAGTAGCCACTTGCTACCTAGGTAGGATGAAATTCACCATTTTCTCTACCTGTCATTCCTTTTCTGCATTTTCACTAACCATCAAAGAGAAACATTACATTTTAGGTCTAAAATAAAGCATTTCTGATCTCTCTCTCCCTCCCTCCCTCTCTCTCTCTCTCTCTCACACACACACACATATTTCCATCTAAGACAAAAGCACTGGCTTTCCAAAACTGAGAAGCTGAGTCCAAGATTCAGATCTTCCTTGCAATGAAATATTTAGTTCCATTTTTTTAAAAAAAAATTAAAGCAAATCTTTATTACCTTTGATTATGTTTCAGTCATTATTTTGTTTCATTAATCTGGTTACCAGTTTTATTGTTTCTCCTTTTTGTTTTTAAAAAAACCCTTTCCTTTTAGCTTTGCATGTCCTTTGCTTGTTATTTTTTTTAATAACTGTGTCTTTTTCGTTACATAATTTTGATATCTGCATTTTTATGCGTTTTTGAAGTGGAGTCTATATATATTTATTATTAAGTTTATTTTTCCCCTCTGAAGGTTTCAGTATTGACAACATTAACCAGGATTTCTTCTCCAGCCATTATTTCTTGTTCTTATATTTAGAAATGTAAAAATGATATACTCGTTTTAAAATTATACTTTGTGTTAACCTTGTCTAACAAGATACTCATTCTGAGGTGTTTTTGGAAATACTAAAAACAAACTGAAATGACAAGTTGGAAGTTCTTATATTTTTAACTATACACACACACACTGCATTATTAACATTTTAAATTTATTTAAATTTGGTTTCCATTTCAGTCAAAGTCTGCATCTATAATTCAATACTGTAGTTTGAGTTTCATTATTTCATAAATAGTTTTGTGCCTTTCTTTTCTTCATCAAATTAATTTTCTTCTCTAGTAAAGCAACTTTTTCCAGTCTTTGCTGGTGCTTTTGGTGCAATTCCATTTATCTTCATACCAGTAAGTGTTTACTATAGATAAAATATCTTTTAACCTATATTTAGCACTATTGTTGTTTATACTTCCATTTATAGAGGGAACTAACTTTAAAAATGAAGGAACCTTTTTGTTCACCAGACTGTATAAATGTGCAAGTTTCATCTCTTTGGCAGTTAACAGAACAAAAATGTAACACTTCAAAATAATCTTTAAAGACGCTCCTTTTGCTTTAGGGGGTAAAGATGATTTCTTTGTAGTTTTAAACAATAAAAACACGCCTATTTAAAATAATAACTTTCTCTCCATTTTTGCCCTTTCTTATTTCCTAGCACTTCTTCATAGGAAGTAGAAAATAAAGCTACCAAGACGTAGGAAAGATGCTAAAGAAAATTAAAGTACATTACATGTTCATTGAAAAATGACATTTTGCCCCTCAAAAGAGAGATTGTTTGTCCTGGCAAATATAAGAAAGGAATGTGGAAGGCTTATATGAAAAAATTGCTCAGTAACCTGGATGCTAGCCATCATTATATGAAATAAAAATAGCAGAAATAGAAAACTGATGGACATATAAAGTAAACATTGGCTCTTTTTGCATCTGTGTCATTGATAGATAAATGTCGCAATTTGTGGGGTATTAGAACAACAAACAGCATATTGTTATAGACAGAAATTTATTTTTATCACAATCATGTTCATTTCAATTAAAACAAAAGAAAGAAAAAGAAAGTGACTTGGAATCTCAAATAGTGCTCTTACAATTACATCAGTAAAATTTATTTTACAGCATTATATGTGTAAAATAACACCCAATTTTAAATAAATCTTACCTCAGGTTAAATTAATCAACTCTCTTCAAATAAAGAAAAAACCCTAGTGTTAATCATCATTAAAATCTAAGGGGTAGTTAAATTTCACTGGAGAAAAAGAATAGTTTCACACATTCAGATTTCTCTCCCTGAAATCAAGAACGACTCATTTACTGGGTTTAATTGTTTTTAACCTTGTTAAAAATATTTTGCAAGCTGAAGCCATTACCAAGAGCAATGTAAAAGATATTTCCATCCCTTTTTCCAAATTGCACTTTTCAGTTCAGTAAACAAACAAAAATATCCCCTTTTTAAAAATTGTCAAGGAAAAATTAATAGTAGAATAGGAATAAATATATGAAAGAATGGATGAAGGTGGTCAAGAATACACTCAGGGAGGATCTTAACTGCAGTACTAAATTAAACTGATGAAAAATAAATACTGTGCTTTTTGGGAGGGGAATCATTTTCATTTTCAAAGAATAACGTATTTTAGGCTCACTCCAGCAAATCCCATTCAGTTCAATGAGATTTATTTTCAGATCAATTAATATAGGACTACAAGCTGAAATCCCACTGAATTCAAGGAGTCTTCAGTTGAAGGTGAATTTCTTCCAGTGCTTGAAATGTTAGTTTTAAGAATTAATTAGTTACAGTTATTGATCTGAGGCAAAAAGTAGTTGACTCGCTATAGTTAGTATTTTAGAACAAACTTTTCTTACATTTTATATTCTAAAAAAGCCAATAGTCACTTTTAGTTACTTTTGAGATACATAATACAACATTATGTTGGCAGTGGTACAAAACACACTCTCCTGTCAACTTTGTCATTGCCTCAATACCCAAAATAAAGCTTGAGTCAGTGGCACAAGATTTAGCACAAGCCTACACTTGAATCATACAGTACTATATTTTTTTCAGCAAAGTAACAATAAAATGTTGTGAGGAGTAAAGTTAGTCCTTACTACTTTACAGTCATAAAGTAATATAGTACTACTTTCATTACAGAAGAAGGAAATTAATTTAAAATTGCTATTTAATCTGTTCCTACAAGCTAGTTTTAGCTCAGTCAGTCTTTTTTAGTGGCCATATGGGCCATTCAGTATAAACATCAGACCAATTACCTACATGTGTAGATACAGAATATTCAGTAAAAACAAAAAGAATTATTCAGTGCTGTCCATTAACACATCCCTCATTTGCATTGCAACAAGGGAGAAATTTGCAACAGGTAGTTGAGTTAAAACTTGAGATAATAATAATAATAATAATAATAATAATAATAATAATAATATCCAGTATGGTGTAATGGTCTGCACATTGAACTCTGGAGAGCAGGGTTGGAATCCCTGCTTAATCATGGGGAAGAAACCCAGGTGACCTTGGGTAAGTCACACTCTCTCAGCCTGAGAGGATGGCAATGGTGAACCCCATCTGAAGAAACATGCCAGGAAAACCCTATGATAGGTTTGCCTTAGGAGATTATCGCATTAGTGTCGCCGCTGGGATAGACCAGGGATGTAACTTTCATAAGGTGAAACTTATTGCATTCACTCATCACCAGGCAGTACTCAGCCCATATGCAACCTGGGTGTCTCTGGTCTTGTCTTGCATCTTTTCAAGAACGGGAAAATCCCAGTCTTGAAAAGCTGCAAGAGAAGCCCAGATTGCATATGGGCTGCATACTACCCAGCAATGGGTGAATGAAATAAAATCTGCCTTAAGAAAGTTATATCCCAGGTCTATCCCGGCAGTGAAGCTAATGCAATAATCTCCTTAAAGTCGCCATAAATTGGAAACAACCTGAAGGCATACAAAAAGAAGAAGCTGAGTTAACACACAGGGCAATCCTATGCTTATCTGCTTTGAATTTCCATTGAGTTTAATGAAACTTAATCCCATATAAGTATGGATATGATTGCTTTAAGCACAGGGATGGAGAGATCGGGCTACTGAGGTGTGCACTGCTTTTTCCCTAGAAACTTGAAATCTACCCACTGGAGCCTAGTACAAAATAAACACTAAGAATGAAAGAATTCTGACACTAGGAATTTGGCTTGTGAACCAAAAGTGAAGTCACATTCTTTCTGCTAGTTATCAGTAATACTTTATTCAGTTCAGTAGTACAGTTTAGAATAGGTTCATTTCCTGGTGATATTTATTATTGCTGCTGCTGCTGCTGCTGTTGCTGTTTTTGTTTTACATATCAGAAATCCTTGCTACTGTTAATTATGCAGAGATTCATCAGTAGATCAGAATCTATTTTTCACCCTCATCTCCTTGTATAGCCTTCATCATGAGAAATCTCTTTCTGCTATTGGAACTGGGCTTTTCTGTCCTTATCTTGTACACCTTTTGGTTTTGAATAGAAATGTCACAAAACATCGATTTAGAATGTAACAATAAGTTATTATTATTATTATTATTATTATTATTATTATACTTTATTTATATAGTTCAATATCATTCAATAATAAAGGATGTCCAGGCAGTATACATAACATTATTTTTAAAACATTAATATAATAAATTAAAAATAACAAGAGTTATGCTCTATATACTCATGCATAAGTCCAAAAATTGGCCCAAAGAAACTGAGTCAGTTTATCCACAGGTCAATGTAAGTACTGCACTTTAAGTCTTATTTAAAAAAGGAACCATTCCTTGGTGAAAGGCAAGGGCATAATCTCTACTGGAAGCACTGATTTTTCTCTACTCACTCATCCATCCAGCCTTTAGGGTGAACACAGTTATGCCTCCTGGAATTTTGTACGTTCTTTGACATTTTTTCCTTTGTTTAATCCCTTAGAACCTTAGTTACATACCCCTAAGTTTTACCCTCGACCTATCCACGAGTCATATCAAAATCCATAATTTTGACCTCAAAACCTGCCCTCGACTTATACATGAGGTTGACTTATAGTTGAATATATATATGGTAATTACTTATTAAAAGCCAACAACAAAAATTATGTTTTTCATCATTGTTAAATCGAAAACGGGGAAACTAAAAAAAGCTTAAAGCAAGGAGGAGCAAAGTAGTCGCCCAATAGTCTAGGCCCGGACTGTGTGAAATGCTTCATCTCCAAGTTTGAAAGTCCTTAGAGAAAGGCTTTCTCTCAGTCCAACCAGCATCATAGACATATGTAGTGGGGACACAAGAGATAGCCTTCCCAGTGGCTGCTCCTAGAATATGAAATTCTCTCCCTTGTGAGAATAAGGGCTAGTTTACACATTTAAAATACTCCTCGTTCCAATTGAAGAGAATTTGATCCAGACACATGCAGTTCAAAACAATTTGAGCTTGGGAGGTGCTGAAAAACTCCTTAAACTCTGTGGAAAAAAAAGTTTTGCCATTTTTACTGGCTGTTCAGCTGAGACCCACATTATCGCACGTGTGACCATCTGTCTGCTTTGCATACATTCAGGTGGTTGTGCATTTTTGGCAGAAGAGGGGTGGATCTATGAAAATAGATGCAAATTTGCATGGAAAAATAAAGTCAATTAACTGCCAATGTGAATGTGCAAAAATGTGCACCAATTCACATAGTACACTTGCATGTAGACTAGCCCTTGGCTGGTCCCCTCTCTGGTATATTTATTTGTTTAATTAAGGCATTTATTTATTGCCTCTTGACCCACCAAGGGCCCCCACAGCAATGTACAATAGGCAAAAACACTTTTAAAACATTAAATGGATAACTAAAATCAACACTTGGGGCTTCTCTTTTAAAATAGCTCCTAGAATAGTTTTGAAAACAACAACACTTCATTTGCAAGTACAATAGAGCTTCTTTGCTTGGTGTAAGTCTGTGGCTTCTAAGGTGGATTTTCGGGGGGTTGGCAGGTTGGATAATTAAAAGAACCTACTTACCATACATACTCAACTATAAGTTGACCATATGTATACGTTGAGGGTAGGTTTTTGGGGCCAAAATTATGGATTTTGATATGACTCGTGGATAAGTCAAGGGTAAAACCTAGGGAGTATATGGCAAAGAATCTTAAGGATGAAGCAAGGAAAACAATGCCAACAACTTACAAAATTCCAGCAGGCACAACTGTTTGTGCTCATCCTAAAGGCTGGATGGATGAGAGAATGGGAAGGGGGTGTCAATGCTTCCAGGACAGATTATGCTCTTGCTTTTCACGAAGGCATGGTTCCTTTTAAAATAAGAGTTAAAGTACAGTACTTACATTGACCTGTGGATACATTGACTGAAGTTTTGGGGGTCAATTTTTTGAATAAAATGTCTAAACTTATACATTAATATATACACTATGTCATTGTAGCTACACCTGTCATACACAATCTCCTCCCCAGGATTGTGTCTTGTTAATAAAACCACTATCAAAAACAAGTTTGCTCCTTTTGAATATAATGATAAACCTCCATTTCAACCATTCACATAACACATTGCTAAGCTATGCTTCAGCATTATGTAAAAAATGAACCAGCATAATAACTCTTACATTGCATGCTTCTGACCTGCTGTGCGTACATCTAAGTATCTCTATCTGACGGTGGAGGACACCCTTTTCATCTATCTGGCAGTGGGGTCTCTAATCCATGAGCCCTGGTGGCGCAGCCCTAATCCTTGAAGCCCTGGTGGCGCAGTGGTTAAATGCCTGTACTGCAGCCATTCACTCAAAACCACAAGGTTGCGAGTTCAAGAGCAGGCTTGCATCCTTCCGAGGTCGCTAAAATGAGTACCCAGACTGTTGGGGGCAAATTAGCTTACTTGCTGTTCACTGCTATGATCTTTGGAATAGCGGTATATAAATAAAACAAATTATTATTAATTATGAAAGTTTATTGCACAAAATTCTGTACTTTTTTTAAAAAAAAAATGACAGGCTTCTCTTGCTTAGTAGAATGTTGTTTTCCATTATGGGTATGTATATTTGCTGCCCTATCCCATAGATCTGGACAGTCTGTCATATTGTAAAATATTTTAAAATATGAAACACATGAAGATAAATTGTGAAATGTAATAACACTGCCAAAAAGATCCCATGCTTATATTCAGACACACAAATAATAAAAAGCCCAGGGATTACTTCCCAAAAAAAGAGGGTGGTGGTGGATGGACCTGAAGGAGAAATAATAAAGCTGAGGGTCATTTGCTAGACTTCCCCATCCACTGGTCCAATCTGCTCTCCTAAAATCTCTCCTGTATGTTTTTGTAGTACCTAAACATGATAATTTTGTACACATTTCTGAGGATTGAAGTATCTCTATGTCTCCGACTGCTTCAGTGACTAAGGATGGCATCTCTCCTCTGGATGCCTGCCCTGGATCGGTAATGGGCTGGATGATGGAAAACAAACTCAAGCCGAATCCAGAGAAAATGGAGGTGCTCGTGATAGGTTTTCCAAGTCCAGAGATGGAGATTTGTCAACCAGTCCTGGACAGGGTCACACTTCCCCCAAAAGATGAAGTTCGCAGTTTGGGAGCACTTCTGGATCCATCTCTACAGTTATCATCTCAAGTGGATGCGATGGCCAGGAGTGCTTGGTACCAATTGACTTCGGTTGATACACCAACTGCACCCCTACCTGGATAAAAAGGACCTTGAAGCAGTGCTACATGCACTGGTAACCTCTCATTTAGATTTCTGTAATGCACTCTACATGGGACTACCTCTGTACATAGTTTGGAAGCTTCAATTAGTTCAAAATGCGGCAGCCAGACTGGTCACTGGAACACCTAGATTGGACCACATAACCCCTGTGTTGAAATCTCTTCACTGGCTGCCTATTAGCTTCCAGGCACAGTAAAAAGTGTTGGTTATTACCTTTAAAGCCCTACATGGCTTGGGCCCAAGTTACTTGAGGGAACACCTCTCCCTACACAATCCGCCCCGCACTCTCAGAACATCCGGGAAGAATTTATTAGAATATCCAAAGACCAGGTTAATAACAACTTCCCACGGAGTGTTCACTGTCGTGGCCCCCAGATTGTGGAACAACTTCCTGGAGGAGATCCGTTTTATTACCACCTTAGATGCCTTTAAGAAGGCACTTAAGATGGATTTCTTCCTGCAGGCCTATTCACCTGATCTAAGAGATCTTAAGAAAATACTCCACTTCTGATTATGAGTGTATGAATTTAAGGCCTGGTACAGACAGGCCTCTGCGCACGTCTTGATGACATGCTATAGTTGCCTTGGGGCATCAATTACAGATGCCCCGCAACCCTAGCATGTATTCCGTATGTCAAAATGGTGGCATCCTGTACAGATGGGCGCCACCATTTTGATGTGACGGATGCTTAGCGTCCGCACGTCATGGTGCAATACTGACATCACGAGTGCACCATTGAGGCACTGCAGCATTAGTATAGCGCCAAAGAAACCACTTTTTGCTCCACGAGGAAGTCACGCAGTTTGTCCGCTGCAGCTTCCTCACAGAACAAAACAAGGCACCGGCAGACCAACCTTTTTGGGCAGTCTGTACCGGGCCTAAGATGATGACTTAGCCATTTTATTGAATTAATAGAAATGTCACTATTTTATTGATTGGATTCTTATACAGTATTGTATTTTTTTATTAATTCACAAGGAGAGATGGGAAATATGCATTATTATTATTATTATTATTATATTAGCAGATTTGCATCCATAAAATAGGGCTCAGCTCCTTCTCTATTCTTGTTATCCACCTTTCTCCTTTTAGATAGTTTTAGACAAAATACAAGGCTTACTATAGTTTTTTGTGGGTTTTTTGGGCTATGTGGCCATGTTCTAGAAGATTTTCTTCCAGACATTTCGCCAGCATCTGTGGCTGTCATCTTCAGAGAATGCTTGCCTGGAAAAAGGTGGGTGTATGTGTGTGTGTGTGTGTGTGTGTATATATATATATACACACACACACACACACACACACACACACTGTGTGAGCCTGGGAATGCAGGAATGATTTGCATGTGTATTGTTCTGTTGCTGATGGCAGGCCTCAGGCTGGGAGGCTAATGCAAAAGAGGATTAGTGTCTGCTAATTGGTGATCATTATCTGCTGGGAAAACCCCTTACTCTGAGTAGTTTCCCATTTGCACAGATGCTGGCAAAACTTCAGGAAGAAACTCTTCTAGAACATGGCCACATAGCCTGAAAAACCCACAAAAAACTATGGATGCTGGCCATGAAAGCCTTCGACCTCACAAGGCTTACTTGTTCCAAAAAATGTGTGCTGCAGAGGCATCCTTCTTCTTGCAATGATACCAATGTCAAAGGCTAAGATGTAGAATTTCAAAGTCATGGTTGAGGGTGTAGCCACACTGCAGAATAAAGGCAGTTTGGCAGCACTCTAACTGCCACTATCCTACAGAATCTTGGGATTTGTATTTTCGTCTGTCAAATCTGTGGTGCCTCACCAATCTACAAATCCCAGGATTCTGTAGGATAATATCATGGCAGTTAAAGTGGTATCGAACTGCTTTAATTCTGTAGTGTAGCTACACCCCTATTCCCAGCTTAATTCGGGAGGCATTCTGATGTTATCAGAAGGTGTTTGCCACCAAATTTGCCACCTGAATACAGCCCAGGTCCATCCCTGCTTCCAGGAGTGCTCTAGCAGCCATTTTATTAAGCTGGAAAACTCCCAGATCCTAAAAGAGCAGCAAGGAGCACACCTGGAAGTGGGGATGCATCCAAGATGTATTCAGGTGGCAAATTTGGTGGCAAAAACCTTGTGATAATATCAGGATGCCGCCCGAATTAAGCTTTAAGCTAGATAGAGGTAAGCCGAATTTAAAGCCAAGCGATAAGCTCTTCAGTGCTAGGCAGCTTTCTGTGTATTGTTCTCTGTTTATCAGGATATTTCCTTTAGGAAAATCAGTAAGTGAGTCAATCTTCAGTGAAAAGTAGCAATGTACAGGGGGAAGGGCTCATTGACTCTTTGGCTCTTTCATGTGCCATCTCCCTATATGCCAAGTAATAGTAAAATCATAGAATCATAGAGTTGGAAGAGACCACCAGGTCCATATAACCCAACCCCCTGCCATGCAGGAAGACACAAAGCACCCTCGACAAGTGGCCATCAAGAAAATGACTCCACCACACTGCAAGGCAGCATATGCCATTGTGAAACAGCTCTTACAGTCAGGAAGTTCTTCCTAAAATTTAGGTGGAATCTCTTCTCCTGTAATTGAACAAACTTGTCCTGTACTTTTAAGAAAATGATTAAACAGCTTCCAGAAAGTATGACTATGTAAGACTGCATCTGAAGAGGTAGGCTGAAGTCTACAAAAGCTCATGCTACCAACTTGTTTCTTTCAGTTAGTCTCAAAGGTGCTCCAAGACCCTTTTGCATACTGATTTTCCAGACTAACATGGCTATATCTTTGAATGTAAAACTGACAGTTGATATGCTTTTTCCACATCAAATAAGGTATAATAGTTCATTGGTTTTCACTTGCATTTTGAATGTTTTGCTCCCTCATTTTGAGTGTATCACACATTCACAACCATATAGAGTGGACCCTTGTTATCCACTGGGATATGGTTCCAGGAACCCCAGTAAATACTCATGTCCCATTAAATACAGTGGCATAGCAAAATGGTGTCCCTTATATAAAATGGGAAAATCAAAGTTTGATACAGTCCACCCTTGGTTTACATGGGGGATCCGTTCCGCAAACCCCCCCCCCGCATAAGCCAAATACCGTGCATGCTCAAGCCCCATTCAAGTGAATGGGGTTCGTGTATGTGGCAGCGCAGCAGTGCACGTGCGCCACAAGTGCACACTCCATTCATCCAAATGAGATGTGCCACCCCTTGCGCCCCACCCACTCCCACACGGCTTTCACTGTATGCTGAAAGCCGCATATAACGTGGGCACATTGTACTTGAAATTTATACTTTTTTTGAATATTTTCAAGCCATGGATGCTTGAATGCGTGTATAAAAATCCATGGATAAGGAGAGACAACTGTAATATCTGTTATTTCCTACAACTATGTCGTCCAGAAATAGACCTCAGAATTCTATGCAACATTTAATATTTTCTCTGTGGAAAGATTAATATGAAAAGAATTCCACACAGATAGACAATTTAAAACCCACCAGCCTAACAGTGTGCTAGTATTTCTTAAGGTTCTCTTTTACCACTGAATAGTTGAAGAATCTAGATAGATTATTTATATTTATTACACTATTATCCATAATGCAAGTTGACTTCATAAGATTTTCTTCTTTTAATTTCTTCTTTCCTTATATATGGTGAGCTATCAGATTTGGGAAACCAATTTTATGAGCACTGGCACTTAATTTGTTTTCAGTTAAATTGTTGCACATGATGGTTTTATAGTTAAAAGAGGTTCCTTCCTCATAGGAATCATAAATGCTCATTAAAACTTCCGTCTCTAGCAGCTATGAAGCCAACCTCGGTATAATGAGTGTTAAAATGAACCATAAAAGTTCTGAGGAAAGCTAATAGAGTTAGGGTTAAAAATTATCCAAAATATACTTTCAAAAAACCTGTACTTGCATGCATTCTTCTGTTATAAATATTAGATCCCTGTCACTTGATGTGAATTTTAAAGATACACTGACAGGTTGATCTGTTCTTTTACTTTGTATGAATTTGAGAAAATTACATTTAACTGCCTTATGCAAGAACAAGATTTTGGGACTGCAATCCTATATTCAATCATTTAATGTTACCCCTTTTAAATTCAGTAGGGCATTGCTGAATAAACATATAAGATTTCACTATTAAGGCTAGTCTGTACATAAATCAGAATCATGCAGTGCATTTTTACAGGGATGCTGGGATGAAGACCACCCATTTAGATCATACCCCATGAAAATCTCCTTGCAAGTAGAAAACTGGTGTGCCATGTCAGTGAATAAATTTATAGTGTATAACCTAGCATGCATGTTTTCTATGTGCAAAAAATTAGTATTATGGAAGGTTATTCTAACATGTGTTCCTCACTGGCAGATGCCCTGGTCCAAATCCTAGCAATTACTCAATGTGCAGGAGAAGCAGGGAAGGAAATAGCCATGTGTTACTAAAAACAGATGTGGTATCCCACTGCGCATGTGGAGCTCTCTGCATGAGAGAGAATACCATTACAGAAAATAAGCCCCAAGCATGTATGCAATGCCACTCCTAGTTTGTCTGTGGTGTTGTGGTGGTTCATAAAGGGGGAAGTCTTTTATACTATCCACAGCTGGTTCTGTCTTCTAACCACCATTTTGAAAAACAAAACCACTCTCTAATGATGGAGGTGCTGTCAGGGTGTCTGCAGCCCAGGGAAACCATAAATAGAAGTGATGTATGGTAGTTCTTGAAATGGTTTTCCTTTTTTCCCAAAAAAATATCTTTATACAGAGTAGGTTTGCTGTCTGAGAGCCAAGCTCTAGATAGTCATCCCTCTATCATCATTCGCCCAAGCAATACATCGCAGCCTCATGTGGACCCTATGAGCACCCTGGGAAATAAAGATGGTAAATGTTGAGAAATTTGAATTGCTAACGGCAATACAGCCATGCCACAAAAGAAAGAGTAGGGAAGAGAAGTATTGAAGCAACAGTGTGTTGCTGCTGCCTGCCTGTTTCTAAGGAGGCAGAGGGACACCAGATGGCACTAGGGATGTACTAAAAGATCAAATAAGTCCTCTTTCCCCTCCTTTTTTAAAATTATTTTTGCAGTTTGTAATGATGTGACAATTGTCCCCAACACTATGTTTTGGGGAGGAAAGAAAAGAGGCTTGCTTGTTTTCTCCCACCTTGGTTGGTGAGAGAAGAAGGTTCCCTCTTGATTGGAAAAAAAAGGGGGAGGAGAACCTTCATTCCCATCCTCTCACTATCCCTTGTCCTGGTTGCTCTTCCAGCTTGCTTTTTAGCAGAACTTGGGATCCCACCACTAAGATGAGATGTGCTTGAAGAGCAGCAAAAGGTATACCAACCACCCTATGACAGGGGCCCTGGCCCATGCCATAGCCCACCACCACCAGTCTGGATCTTCTGCATGACACTGCTGTTGCTGCTGTCATTCAAATTGCAGCTCACCTCGGTGCCCCATAGAGATGGGGGCAGTGGCAGCTGGTGGATCTTGTGGACTGATAAAGGTGATAATGGCATGAGTGATAGGCCTGCTTAGGCCTCCATGTCACCATTGTTACTACAGCCATGTTCCTTTTTGTCTGCCTTCTTGCTCAGAGCCCCTCATAGGCAAAACCTTGCTGAGTCTTTATGCATCTGCAAGAGCAGAATGGCCAGGGCAGGTGATTTGTTGCTGTCATTGATGCATTCAATGCTGTTTAGAACAGGCGCACATGGGCAGATGTGCAGCAGGAGGTCTTGAAGAAAGAAAGGGGAGGCACTGTCTGTTTTTAAATTTCATGCAGGCAATGTAGCCTTATTGCCTGCACCTGGTAAGATCGCTCCCACCATCCTGCTCTTAGCATGGAACTGCTGGGGAAAGGCCTTCTCAGTAACAGTCCCCTGGTTGTGATATATTCTTCCCTAGGAAGTTCATCTGGCACCTACTTTGTTATTGTTGTTGTTATGTGCCTTCAAATAGTTTCCAATTTATGGCAACCCTAACCCTTATCATGGGGTTTTCTTAGCAAGATTACTCTGAGTAATTTTTAAAAAAATCTTCATAGCTTTTAAATTTAAACTAGAGCTACTTTATCTCCTTAAAGTTCCCATCTTGCTGCTTTTAGATGTTGCAGCCTCTTTCTTTTAGTTTGCAATGTGACAAAATGGACTGTAGTCAACAAAGTTCACACTATAATAAATTTAGGTCACAATTCACTTACAAATCTGGAATTATCTATCTATTGCCCCCTACCACTAACCTCCTGGTACCTTCAGCTAATAAACTCTCTGGGTTTCCCCCTGTTTCTCTGGATGAACTCTCTACACTGCTAAATTCTTCCAAAATTACTACCTGTTCTCTCGATCCTATTCCCTCCCATCTCCTAATCTCTATAGCCCCTTCTCTTCTGCCCTCTCTCTCTCTCTCTCTCTCTCTGTGGGTTCATTCCCTTCTGACTTCAAACATGCTCTCGTTTCCCCAATTCTGAAGAAACCCTCTCTCGACCCCTCTTCTTTGTCTAGCTATTGCCCAATTTCTCTTCTTCCTTTTCTTTCTAAGGTCCTAGAACAGGTTGTTTATTCTCGCTGTATTAAGTTTCTTGAAGCAAACTCCATCCTGGACCCTTTCCAGTCTGGCTTCCGCCCACGGCACTCTACAGAGACAGCCCTCACCAAGATTTCAAACAATCTCTTGCGGGCCAAGGCAAACGGCCTTTGCTCCATTCTCATTCTTCTTGATTTGTCTGCGGCCTTTGACACTGTGGATCACTGTCTCCTGGTTGATTTACTTTCTGACCTTGGGTTCTCCGACTCTGCTCTCGACTGGTTTAAATCTTACTTGTCAGACAGATCTTTTGCAGTGGTCACTGGTGGTCAGACTTCGTCCTCTGTTCCCCTATCTGTTGGAGTTCCCCAGGGCTCTGTCTTGGGTCCCCTTCTGTTCTCTTTATACACACTGTCCCTAGGTAAACTCATCAGTTCTTTTGGTTTCTCCTATCATCTGTACGCCGACGACACTCAGCTGTATCTCTCCACCCCTGACCTTTCAACGAGGCTTGAACACCAAGTTTCTTCTTGTCTGACTGCCAGTGGATGCGGCTTCGGCGCTTGAAGCTCAACATGTCTAAGACTGAGCTTCTCGTCTTTCCACCTAAACCCACCCTTCATTATTCCTTTTCTGTTTCTGTCGACGACACTTCTATTCAACCGGTTCATCAAGCCCGCAGTCTTGGCTTCATTTTTGACTCTTCTCTGTCATTTATTCCCCAGATCCAGGCCACTGCCAAGGCCTGTAGATTCTTTCTCCTCAACATTGCCAAGATCCGTCCATTCCTCTCAGCCTCTACTGCCAAAACTCTGGTCCATGCCCTAGTGGTTTTGCGACTAGATTATTTCAACCTTCTTCTGACAGGGCTTCCTCTTTCACATCTCCATCCTTTAATTTCTGTCCAACATTCAGCTGCCCGTATTGTCACATCCACTCGCCGCTTTGATCATGTTTCTCCTCTTTTATCCTTCCTTCATTGGCTCCCCTTCCCCTTCCGCATCCGGTACAAGCTTTTGTTATTGACTTTCAAAGCCCTCCATGGATTGGGCCCCCCTTACTTATCTGACCTTCTTTCTCCTTACGTTCCTACTCGCACCCTCCGCTCTGGTAGTCAAGGTCTCCTATCCCAGTGTAGGATTATCACTGCCCACTCTTGAATTCGTCCCTTCTCACTTGCTGCACCTTACTCCTGGAACCTTCTTCCCCCACATGCACACCTCATCACTTCTCTACCCAGTTTCAAAACTGAGTTAAAGACTATATTGTTTAGAGAAGCGTTCCCAGGGGCAAGCCCCTCTCTGACCCAGGATGCTTCCTTTTAACCATCCATTAAGAAGCCAAGCCTTTCCTCCAGTCCATCTGCCTTGGTCCAGGCCTCTGAGGTGGAGAAAAACTGCTGGACCTGATCCCCTTCCCCACAACCATTCCTTCTCCTTTTGTGTCATGTCTTTTTAGATTGTAAGCCTGAGGGCTGGGAACCGTCTAACTAAAAGATTGTATGTACAGCACTGTGTAAATTTACAGTGCTTTATAAATAAAAGTTAATAATCATCATCATCATCATCATCATCTATCTGTAACAGATCCATATTCAGAATCACTATGTCATCACAATCATGATACTACTGTCACAATTGTAAATGCCTCCCTTCAAGCCTACTTTACTAGGCAGTCATACCTAGAGAAGGTCTCCTCTGCTGGGATTTGGGACACAAGGTTGATGGTGTCTTCACTCTCACTCCCACCAGGCAGTGAGGCTTTGACAATAGAAGCCTGACCCTTATCATGTTTCTGTGTTGCAGCCTCACTGGTCGGCAGGGACAGGGGGAAAGTTATTCACTCATTCTCCAATTGCCAGCAGAGCAGACCTCCTTTTCTTAGTGCAGCTGATGTACAATAAAGTAGGTTTGGGGGTTCAGGCAGGGACATGCTATTTAGTTGTGCCTCCATAACTGAGTAGCCCTTGTAGAATTCCAGCCAACGACTTTAAGGCGGGCAGCTGTGACCACATAACACCCATCTTAAAATTGCTTCACTGGCTGCCTATTATTTTCTAGGCGCAGTACAAGGTGTTGGTAATAACCTTTAAATTCCTACATGGCTTGGGTCCAACCTATTTACGGGATCACCTCCTTCCGTATAATCCACCCTGCACCCTTAGGTCCTCTAGGAAGAATTTATTGCAGCCTAGAAAGACCAGGTTGACTGTTACCCAGAGGACCTTTGCTTCATCTGCTCCCAGATTATGGAAGGATCTGCCAGAGGAGATCCATCATATTACCAGCTTGGAGTCAAGACGGATCTCTTTCACCAGGTTTTTTCTGAATAACAACTCGGCCTCCAATTGCATTGAATCCACCATCTCTCTCAATACTCTGCAGCCCCACTCATCCGTCTCTGACTATTTTATTGTATTGTTTTTAATGATTATTGTGTTTAATAATGTTTTAGTGGAGGGAGGGAACAATTGGGATATTGGCTATTTTATATCTTCCTTTTGAGTTGTAAGCTGCCTTGATTGTCTACTGACAGAGAGATGGGGTAAAAATAAAGCTTTTATTATTATTTTATTATTTTTCCCCAGAATCATACTGTCCCCAAGACAAATTAAACTTACTAGGAATAGCAGTAGCTATGCTCTGATACGCAGCATCACAAGCTTGATTTATATACTAGAGACAGATAGTTTTCCTACATTCTGATGAGAAATTATTGCCAGTATCTTAAATCTGAATCCAGCTAGCATGGATATTTCAGAAGTCAACAGCCTGGGCAACGTTCAAAGAAGACTGGATAAATTCATGGAAGACAGAACTTATGATAGCTACATGACCAAACAAAACTTCTCTACTCAAAGGAAGAATACTGGTTGCTGTGGAGCAGTACAGTAGTAGGAAAGGGTTGTTGCACTCATCCTGCTTATGGATTTCCTCAATGCTGGTGAGCATTGACTAGATGTAGCTTTGGTCAATTCAGTAAGATTTTTATCCAGTTGTTATGAAAAAGTCTGTCTTACAGAGTCTTATGGCAATATGGCCTCTTTGCTCTCATGCTGGGTAGGATCAACTGATTTAAATTACAACACAGGAAATTTTGACTAAACATTAGGATGGACATGCTGATGGTAAGGGCTGTTTTACAACTGAGCAAGCTGAGACAGAAAAATTAGTGGAAGTGGGTTAATGAGTTGAGTTCATCCTTATTAAGCTTAAAAATCTGATTGAATTTCATTTAATTTACAAAGGGAGGCTGAACTATTGTTTATGTCAGAATGCCATTTAAATTTAAGTTAAATGTCTGCAATAAAAGCCTTAGCCAATGAAGTTAACAAATGTCATCCATGATTTCACCCCAACCTCCACCCCACCCCAAGCCTACCTTAACAGCCATTAGCCAGACTGGGTAAAGGAGTTCTGTTCAGCTGCCACGAGGTGCAAAGAGGATGAGATTTCCAACCCCTTCCTGCCAGTGAACAAACCTGCAACAAGGAATTGTGGCAGGGCTCCTACTGGCAGGTGAGGGATAGAAATATCATTATTGCACTCTGATTGGCACCTGAACAGACCTCCTAAACCCAATCTGGCTACTGACTGCTAAAATGTGCTTGGGAGGCTGGGCCAGGAGATATTATTTACTTTACTACTTAGCTATACATATGTAATACTGTTACACATATATTATAATGTTAATATTCAAAGATATAACTGTGATAGTCTGTAGGATCAGTATGTAGAGAGATCTTGTAGCACCTTTCCATCACCAAATGCATCTGAGGAGGTAGACTTAAGTCTAGGAAAGCTCATGCCGCCTACTTCTTTCTTTCAGTTAGTCTCAAAGGTGCTACAAGATCTCCCTACGTACCAAATTTTAATATATATCCAAGGCAATACAAGCCTCCATAGGCTGCCATCTGGTGTTGGGAAAATATTATTGCTGATATTCTACACTGGCTACCTTTTCATATGCATCTGAGCCTTTGCCTGCACTGCCCGGGATACTACAACCTGCCCTCTTTACACTGGTCTCTGTTCCTGCTCTGTAGTGGCTGTCTTCATAAGTGTCCCACTGGATCACCCAGTGCATTGGTCACTCACTTCTGAGGTCAGAACAAGGCAGCCAGTGACAAGCACAAGGATGGATACCTTGTTCTGACCTCAAAATGAGCAAACCACGGAAGCAGATGACATGCCAGGTGGTCCAGGAGAACATCTGTGCATCCAGCTGTGGCAGCATGGGAATGGAGGGCTCCAGATTTCTCTGCAAGATAAAGAATAACAGGTACTTCTTTTACTCCATTTTTAAAAGCGTGTTATACCCCAATTCTGCTGTGAAACATGGTGGATGTCGGCTGGACTGCACACACCAAAACTGGGGTTTGGGCCATGCATCATCAGAACAGAATAGTAGAATAGGGGAGAAACGGGCCTTTTGGCCCATGTAAACAAGGCCTTAGTAGCCAGTGCAGTATAACACTGGATGGCAGTGTATGGAGTCTCATATTATCTTGGAAATATAGAGATAACAGTATTAAACTGAAGATACTGAAAGGCCAATGCTAAAACATTAGGCATGTTTTCTGTGGTAACTTCCCATTATAAAATGGCACTGAAGTGCCAGAAATGAAGCTGGGTTAATAAGGATAACAGAATCTTGCACTTTTTAATTTGCTTTTTCTAAAGCGAATCCTAACATGGATGAATGTAATTCACATCATTTTCTTCTATCTTCATGCATAAATCTATTCTATCCCATTTCTGCATTATTCTGTGAATCCACCCAAAGAAGCACCTTTAAATGCATAACCAACTACAAACGTTAAACATATTTTCTCCATAAACACATCTTTGTAAAAAAAATTCTCTCACAATACATATTTTAAATCTGTTTTGATATCCTGAGCTGAAGACTATGGCCAAGATCCTTGTGAAAATTGGCATAGTGTATCACTGTGCTAGATAAACACCATGGTATTATAAGTGACCTAAGGCATCCAGAATGGTAGGGGTAGAGCAGAAGAAATTGTGTTCATGCATTTTCCAGAACAATGTGGATTGTTGCATAATCAAGGAAGGCATTTAGGTTACAAGGTCATGAAGACCTCCTTACATAAGCTATTAAAAAGTCGAACCATCTGCATAGCTAGCTGGTTGCACAAGCATATGTTACAAACAAAAATGTCTAATTGAGGACGGAGCAGGCTTGATTTCTACTACTCCAGAGACAATGGAGATTATTGCATTAGCTTTGCTGCCAGGATAGACCCAGGATGTAACTTTCTTAAGGCAGAACTTATCTCTTTCATTTATCACCAGGCAGTATGCAGCCCATATGCAACCTGGGCTTCTCCGGCTTGTCCTGCATCTTTTCAAGAATGGTAAAATCCCATTCTTGAAAAGCTTCAAGAAAAGCCTGGGTTGCATATGGGCTGTATACTCCTTAATGATGGGTGAATGCGATAAGATCCAGCTTAAGAAAGTTGCATCTGAGTCTATCCTGGCAGCAAAGCTAATCATTCATAAAACAAATCATTCATATAGATGTTAAGAAGAGTAGGTGCCAGTAAGCATCCCTGTTTCACTCCCCAAGTTGTTATAAAAGCTTCTGTCAGGGAACCATTTAAGCCAACTCTAACCTGCATTTCTGTGTGGCTATATAGTTCCCGTATGTTAATTTTGATGTTAGATTGAAAGGATGAAGCTAAAATTTGTTTAAAAGGTGAACTGCATGTCTTGGAGACTTCCAGCCCATGTTCAAAGAAAAGATAGTTGAAGGAGTTTTGAGGTCTCAAATGTTGCAAACCAGCCTAGGGGTGCACATTGTCCACCTTATCAGACAGGCAGTACAAGCATTAGTTTCACCCAAAAGCAAACATCATGTACACCCAAGCTAGTTTGTGCAATTTTTCACATCATTTCACTAGGTGAATTAATAGAATCATAGAATTGTAGAACTAGAAGAGACCACAAGGGCCATCCAGTCCAACCCCATGCCATGCAGGAACTCTCAATCAAAGCATACCCGACATATGGCCATCCAGCCTCTGTTTAAAGACCTCCAAAGGAGACTCCACCACTCTCCAAGGAAGTGTGTTCCTCTGTCAAACAGCCCTTATTGTCAGGAAGTTCCTCCTATTGTTGAGGTGGAATCTCTTTTCCTGTAGCTTGTACCCATTGTTCCGGGTCCTGTTCTCCAGAACAGCAGAAAACAAGCTTGCTCCCTCTTTAATATGTGATCCCTTATTTAAAGAAAGCTATCATATCACCTCTTAACCTTCTCTTCTCCAGGCTAAACACCCTCGGCTCCCTAAGTTATTCCTCACAGGGCATGGTTTCCAGACCCTTCACCATTTTAGTCTCGCTCCTTTGAACACAGAGAACCAAAATGGAAACAGAGAATCAAACTTTCCTTTTGAGAGGACTGGTCTAGAAATCCTCTGCCAGCAGTTATTTAGAATTAGGCTTCTAGCTTCACTCTCCAGTGACCCACAAAAGTGGCTCACAGTTTAAAAGTTTAAGAACTCACCCAACCAAAATTGGCAGAGAGAAACAGACTTTCCTTTTGAGAGGAATTCTAACTTTTGAAAGGAATTCTAACTTGATTTTTTTCCTTCTAGCTGATACATGCACCCCACGGTTTGCAGACATCAATAAATATTTATAGGCCCTTGGTATCTAGCCACTTGGGTTTGACTCCAGGACCCTCTGTGGATACCAAAACCCATGGGTGCTCAAGTCCCATTAAATACAGTGGTGTAGTAAAATGGTGTCCCTTGTATAAAGTGGCAAAATCAATGTTTGCTTTTTGGAATTTTATCTTTTTTTAATTTTTTCAAGCTTTGGATAAAGAATCTGTGGATATGGAGAGTCGACTGTATATCTTCCAGGAACTGGTCCTCATAAGTATATGAAAAGTAGTTATCTTTTTGGTTGATGCAGCACAGGGATTGTCAGACTGGCCTGAAGAGTCATGAGTTTTTGCAGTCTAGCTGCTTCATTTTTGCTGAGTTTTGCCAGTTGTTGTCTCCTCTAAAGGTGTTTTTAAAAACTGAGGCATGGTTTGATGGGGTGATCCTATTGTCTGAAGGCATTTTTTCCTCCTTGTTGCCTTCCTTTTTTTTCTTAGATTTACATTGTTATAGTGCAAAAGTGCCATTTCCCCAGTACACTATAACTCTTAAGAAAAATTTTCTTTAACCAAAAAAATGGGAAAGGACAAACCGCCATAAGGGACATCCTCAGGACGTCCTAGGTTTAAAAAGGGGTGTCACTTCTTGACGCCCCCAAGCCTAATACCTCCTGAGGACATACAAGATGGTGGCACCCCATCTACATGGGGGCCGCCATGATGGCATCACGAACACGCCGCCTCCAAACGAGGTGGCACGGATGTGACGCCGTCGCGCCATGTGAGGGTGGTTAGTGCGCCCTTTCGTTGGAGTAGGAAGGAGCTCCGAAACTGAAATGGAGCTCCTTCCTGGTCTTGCGTCGCTGGGCACAGCCTTTAGATGGCTGCGCCCAGCAACGCAAGGGAGAAAGGGGCCAAGTGGCCCCTTCCTCCTCCTCCCCGCCACCAAGCCCCAAGGACACCCCTTTCCAGGCCTCGGGGAAGTGGCCTTTTGCCGCTTCCCTGTGGCCTGGAAAGTGGCGGATTGGGGCCTCAGCAGCCAGAGCAGCAGCCACTGAGGCCCCGATCTGGTGGAAAAAGGGTTGGGTGCAGGCCACCGCTTTTCGGCGGTCTGTAACGCGCCCATGTCTCAGAATCAAAAAGAAACCCACTCAAGGTTGGAAATAAAATGTTGCAGCAGGTGCCAGGAGATTCTAGAAAATAGTGTAGGACAACAGAAATATTGTTTGAAAATTTTTGAAAATCCCAAGAACTAGAGTAACAAATACTGCAAACTCCAAACACATTTGCCCCATCTGGTGGAGTCTACAGTAACATTCCCATAACATGCCTGCACTTATCACCATCATATATCATGGAGACCAATATTTGGCCAAAATCCTGTATGATACTTTTGTACTATGTAGCACATGACTACAGAACTATGTTATGAATCCCAGCCCACTCGCCCACCCCCATTTCCACTTACCAGGCGGCAGCCACTGATCAATGCGGATCTGGTCAGAGAGTGGAGGGCTGCCAATTCCACACCCTCCCATGTGCGATCTCTAACAAGACAGGCAGAAACAAGACCCTTGTTACAGTTCCACCTTGTGTTGGAGATCACTCAGGAGAGAAGAAGCCACCTGCATCCTGAGCAACAGGGAACAGACCTCCTTCAATCGCACCAGCTGCTTCCCAGTAAGGTCAAATTGGGGGACTTTTGTGGTCCCTAAAGAAGGGCGTACATAGGGATATTGATTATGTAACAGTCAAACATTCATAACTGTGATACAAGATTTGGGCCAGATAAATTTAAAGAATATATTCATGAATACCAACCTCCTAGGCTGTGATAGACATAGAGAAGAGTCTGCTTGGCAATAATGCCAAGGGATGTTATACTATTTAATACTGTCTTAAGGGGGGGAGGGATAAAGTGTTTTTAATTGTCATATTTTATATTTTACTGTTGTTAACCACCCGGATTGGTTTGCCAGAGGGCGGTATACAAATTATTATTATTATTATTATTATTATTATTATTATTAATGCTCCACTGTTAAATGATTCTCCCTTTCTGTTGGGCCTCAGTGCTGGCACATTTCAGACACTTTTTGAAAAGCTCTATATTCACCTTGTTTTTAGAGATGTTTGGAACTCTCATGTTGTATGAGTGTTTTTTGCTGGACCGGTGTTTGTTTTTTAATGATCATGCTGTAAATTGCTTCAGGTTTTATGAAACTGAGAAGTGATATAGAAATATGTCATCATAATCGACAAAGTATTTGTGAATAGGCTGAGAATGAAAGCCCTGAACCATCTGGATTATATTTCATGAGCAAGGCTGGTAATTCCAGCACTGCAAGTGTTTCGGGGGGAAGTAGTTGCTCAAATACAATATGGTATTTGAAATTTGGGGAGTAAGTCCAAACAATAAACCTGAATGAGCTGGAGCTCTGTCAGAACAAGTTTTGGAGGTACTTGTTGGCAAATTGACTCCAGCTGCATTCCTCAGGACAGAGACAGATAGGGTATCTGTAAAAGCTAGGGCTGAGGTGGCTGGCATCCCTTTCATATTATAAGAGGGTCTTGGACATGACAAAAGACACATCTCTAAGCTTTATTTAGGAAAACAATGAAAGATGACTGGGCTAAGCTAGTTCAAGACTTATTAACCACTAAAACCCTTTCAACAGATTTTTTATATATTTCCCTGAGTTAAAAAACAAGCTAATAACTTGCATAATGATCAGGACTTAGTTTCAAATAAATCTTCAGTTCATATCATCTGTTGAAATCAAATCACATAAGAGTTCAGTACTTACAAATGCTTATCTTTGCTCCTCTGAGAACTACATTTACAGATCTACGCATCCAAACTATGCTGATGTCTATCTTTGATGGCAGATATAGAAATGTTCTAAGAAACTTAAGGCTTTGCTTTTGTGGCACGGAAGTTTCACACTATCTATTGCCAGTGTTATCAAAACCCAGGAAGAGATTCTTGGGACAGATTTTGGCTTTGTTACAGGGTGAGAACTCTTATGTGAAAGTATGATGGTTACTATCAGACTGTAATCCATATGTTACACATAAAACAGCCCTATTTGCTAAAGATGCTAAAGGTATTCATGCTAGTTATTTAAAAGGCATTGCTATACACTGTGCAGGGGATTCATTAATCTGATTTTTTATAGATGTATATGCATATGTATGCGTGTATTTTTAAACTGGATTTTTCGGATTTGTAATGGTTTTAGTCAAATACAATAAATAGCTGACTGAATGATATTCCAGAAGTGTAAACACTTGGGCGTTTATCAGATGAGGGTTCTGCAGGGGCTTCTGCAGATTGGGCCATTCGGATTGACGTGATAACAAAAATTTATTTTCATACCTGGTCACTGTTACGTGACCCTTCCGGACTGAATTGAAGGAAGTCACGTGATGCGGATTCAGGGAAAGCGGAGTGAGTGCAAATGGTAGTTCCACACCGGTGCAGACCATGGGGGATTCAATGATTCGAATTGGGACCCTTGCGCATGCCCAGTGGGGCCCTGAAGGCATCCTGAACCTTTGCACTTCCAGGGGCAAGAAGTGAGCCTGCCTCCACTTTCATGCAAATGTTAGCCTCACGTCAATGACAGCTGCCCCTTTTTTCCCATCCCTGGCAGCAAAATTCAAAGGATCTTCCATGTCAGAGCCCCATCCTCCTGTCATTCAGTTGCCTTCTCTTAGGTTGCATCCACATTGGAGAGATAATTCAGTTTAACTCCAGTGTAACTGTCCTGGCTCAATGCTATGGAATTCTGGGAGTTCTCTCCTTCCCTTTGTAGCAGTTGCCATTCCCTCCCCTTCATCCGAGGAAGAGGAGAGGAAAGAGCCGAAGGAGGAATGCAAAAGAGGGAAATCTGACACAGTGGAAAGGACTGCTTTAGGTTGTGGCCGGCTCTCCTTCGTTGGAGGTTTTAAAAGGGGGTGACTGGCAGGGGTCATTTCAGGGCAGGTCAGGGGAGCACAGCAAAGCAGGGACCTTTCCCTTTGGTTTTTATTTTTAAAAAATTATTTTTCTCTGGCAATGCAATATTTTTTGCCATGGATAGATCTATATTTAGATGGAATGTGGCTAGCTGCTTGGAATGAATTGCTGCAATGCAATCCGAAGGAATGTTTCAATCCGAAGGGATGTTGCAATCCGAAGGTTAAAAATGTTTCTCTGTCCAATTTGGCATATTGTCAAACTGATACAGTTTTTGCTATTGTCTCTAAGGAAATTGGGGGGGAGCCAAGGGAAAGGAAAAAAAATGCATCCTTTTCTGGCATTCCGAGGTGAGGAATTATTATTATTATTGTTATTATTACAATTATTATTACCTGTGTATGAGGCATTCTGGGGTGGCAAGGGAGTGGGATACAGGGTACAGAGATGGCACTAGCTTGCATTTTGGGATTGAACATGGGGCCAAGGGCAGACCCAAATGACCACAACACAAGCACACACACACCAGAGATTTTTAATCTGATGACAGAATCTGCGTATTCTGGCGTCTGGATCTAAAAAAAGGAGGGGGATGCCCCAATGAGTGCTGCAAACGTCACCTCCTGGAACTTAAGAGCCTTTATTGTTGTTGTTGTTGTTGTTGTTGTTGTTGTTGTTGTTGTTGTTATATGCCTGTGCTGCATTTCCCTTTTATTCCCAATTGGTTCCATGGGTCTACTTTAGTTGAAACTGACAGGTCACACTCTCTCAGCCTCAGTGATCTGTCAGCAGGAGGAAAGGGGTCAGGTCAGGACAGGCCAAAGGCAGGGCAGGAACGGAGCTCCTATCAAGCACCTTCCCCCCTCCTCTGTGTGTGTGTGTGTGTATGTATGTATGAGTGTGTGTGTATGTGAAATAGATGAGAATGACAGGAGGATAGATGTAGATATAGATGTGGCTGAAATGTGTGTGTGTGTGTGTGAGAGAGAGAGAGAGAGAGAGAGAGAGAGACAAAGGCAGGCAGGCAGGCAGGGAGAAAGCACTCGCTGGCCGGCTCCAGTGGAGAAGGAGAGGGAAGGAGAGAGAGAGCCCTGATGGAGCCATGATCGCTCCCCAGCCCCGGCGGAAGCAAATGGGGCAACTTGCAGCAGGGCATCATGGGAGATTTGCAACCCGGGGGTCTTTGCAATGGTGGTCAGGAGAACAAGCAAACTGGAATTCCACACCAGACCAATTCACACTGAGATCGTACAGAGCCCCAATACGGTTCCCGTCAATCCCCTTATTTAGCGGATTCGCCAAAATGCTCCAAAATGATCAGCCAGTTCGGAAGTCCAGCGGAAGCCCCACAGATGGGGCTCCCATTGAAATCAACGAGGTATGGAAATACATTCTAGATAACACGTCATTTCAAATTGCCCAATTCGCTGAAGCCCCAGATCTGGGCTGCAGAAACCCTGTCTGATAAACGCCTTGGCTACAATACATGCAGAAGAGACCCAAAATGCATCTAATTGTTTCCTGCTCTGCATTCATTTGAAGTCTGAGACCAAGGATGGATAACTTCTGGCCCTCCAGATGTGTGCATAGAGCACATAAAAACTCTTATTATCCCTGCTCATTGGCCATGCTGGCTGGGGTGGGTAGAAGTTGTAATCCAACAACATCGGCAAAGTCACAGGTTGCCCTGGGTTATCAAGTATTCCTCAAATTCACCTAGAGATTTTTGTTGATGTTGTGTACCTTCAAGTCATTTCCAAGTTATGGAGACTCTAAGATGAGTCTTCAGAAGGATACTGCTATTGCCATCCCTTAAGACTGAAAGTCTGATTTGCCCAAGGTCACCCAGTGGATTTACATGGCTGAGACAGGATTCAAACCCTAGTCTCCAGAGTCATAGTCCAACACTCAAACCACTATACCACCCTGGATCTCTAGAGATTATGAAAGGGGGTATATTTAGATGTTATTCCCAGTGAATGTTGCATTCCTCTCTCTAATACAAGGCTGGCAACATGCAAACAACAGTATAGGAGAGGAGAAGAAATGTGTGAGAATCTTTGGCAAGACTAGGAACAGAACAGGAAGAACTTGAGAACAGTATAGCAACACCTGTTTTAGCGCTCTACATGGGGCTATCCTTGTACCTAGTCTGGAAACTTCAATTAGTCCAAAACATGGCAGCCAGATTAGTCACCAAGAGATCTAGAAGTGACCATATAACACCAATTTTAAAATCTCTTCATTGGCTGCCCATTAGTTTCCAGGCACAATACAAGGTGTTGGTGATGACCTTTAAAGCCCTTTATGGCCTGGGTCCAACCTACCTGCAGGATTACTTTCTTCCATACAATCTGCCCCACACACTTAGGTCCTCTGGGGGAAATTTACTGCAGCCAACAAAGACTAGGTTGGTTGCAGTTACCCAGAGGGCTTTTTCATCTGCCGCTCCCAAACTGTGGAATGGCCTGACAGAGAAGATCCAACATATTACCTATATTGACGGCTTCAAAAAGCTGTCAAGATGGAACTTTTCTGACAGGCCTTCCCTGATTAATTTCACTCAGTCACCCCCTCTGATATAGACCATCCTAGTGACTACCCCATGTTGTAATTATTATATTGATTTGTTTTAAGGAGGTACAGGATAGTGGGATTTATTTTATTGCATTGTATGGATTTTATTGTTGTAAGCCGCCTCAATCTTATTGGAGAGGCAGGGTAGAAATAAATGTTGTTGTTGTTGTTGTTGTTGTGTGCCTTCAAGTTATTTCCAGTTTATGGCAACACTAAGGTGAACCTATCATAGGGTTTTCTGGGGCTGAGTGTGTATGACTCACCCAAGGTCACATAGGAAGTTTCTATGGCTATGCTTACAACCTCAGGAGGAAAGATGAACAGAGCATTGACAGGTAACAGAAGAAATACCAACACTCTGTTGGAGTATGAGGAAGTAGAACCTTTATTGGTACGTCCATAAAGATCTGTCATTGCATAGGGCAGCAGATCCAGGAATCAGATGAACTGCATGCCAACTGGTGTAAAAACCTGACTCTTGGGGGGAACCATAGAATGGTAGGAAATGAGGATCCACACAAAAAAGTTGCCTCCTCATCCCACTGCCATTTGGAAGTTGGGCAGGTCTAAGAGCCTCCAAGCTGAGTGTGTCCTCAAAGCATTGACCTCAAGATGACCCTTAAAATGGAGGTGATCAGCATGCAGGCCAGATGCCAAAACTGTCACAAGAAATAGCTGGGAAATCAGCCATTTCTTGCCAGCGTACTCTAGGTACAATCAAACTTAAAGCCTCATGGAGATGCATATCCTGGCTCCTAGTTCAATAGATAAATGCTGTGGTGGTGGTGTGCCTTCAGATTGTTTCTGACTTATGGCAACCTTAAGGAGATCCTATCACAAGGTTTTTCGGGGCTGGAAGTGTGTGACTTGCCCAGGGTCACCCAATGGGTTCCATAGCCAAGTGAGGAATCAAATCCCAATCTCCAGAGTTGTAGTCCAGCCCTTTCAGTCTGTTTTAAACCATTTTCTAAATGCTTCAAGCCATTGATCTTGCTAAGCTGAATTGTGCAGTTTTATGGTTTATGCTAAAGTGATTTCAGCTAGTGCTGAATTACTTTAAGTAAGCCTGAAACAGAGATCTGCTACAATAATATTTGAATGAATATTAGTTTAACCAGTTCACGTTTTCTAACCCAGGCAAAATCTCAAGGGGAGCTATCAGCTGGACCAAACTGTGTTCCATGTTAATATATAGCATTTTGACAGGGAATTTTCCTGAAAAAGCCAAAGTTTGCTAAGATAAGATGAACTTGCATAAAAGTGGAATGTTAATCAAATTTAGTTCATAAATGTGCATTCTAAAGCAAAAAAAATCACAGAAATCTAAAGTTGTTTGGGAAGGTGTCCAAAGCAGTTGATGAACTAGGTCCAAAACAGAAATAATCTCAAAAGTGCTACAAGATCCCTTTGCATACTAATCCAAACTAACATGACTGAGGGCCGGAACTGATGGCCCAAATACATGGAGTCCCCCCCCCCCATCAAGTACCATGCAGAAATATAGTAAAACTAATTTTGGTGTCAAAAGTGGATTTGTGTTGGATTTACTTTTGTTCTGGAAAGCTTTGCAGGAACATTTCACTAGCTTAGCCAGTATAAATGAACAGCCATTTTTCATTGTAATAATAATTCTCCTCTTTCACCTGGCAGCCTTTCCTTCTTTGACCTCATACTGATGTAAGTGGCTGGATTTGTTACACACAGGACAGAACAAGAAAAGGTTGGTCTTTTTTTTTTTTTAAAGGGAAAATTAATTCAGCAGTTTTATGGGGTCTTTTATGAGCTGTTCTCCATTGTAGTGAGAGGGTGGACCTTATCACACATGGGGGGGGGGGTGCAGCTCAGATCCGCAGTCACTCTTGTTCTAGCAATGCATAGCGTGATGTTTTTCCACACCAGATCCAGAGTCACTCCTCTCTAGCAATGCGGATTGAGGTTAAAACGTCATGGTTTTCCACACCTGATTGCCTTTCTGTTCTCCTTCCGAAGTGAGGGGCAAGCGAAGTCAGTTCAATTCCAAGCAAGTCACATGATGCAGATTCAAGCAAAGGGGAGTGAGAGCACATTGTATTACCACACCAGAGCATACTTTGAGGGTTCAACGATTCAAATCGGCACCCTTGCACATGCTCAGTGGGGCTCTGGATGCTGTCCTCCTTCCCTGCCCCTTCCTTAGCTGTCATCCTTCATCAGGGTCTAGGAGCAGTCAGGGGATGATGGGATAGGTCGCTGGGGGACCCTAGGGCCAAGATTGGGATGCAGGAGCAGTAAGGGGATGATGGGATAGGTCTCTGGGGGTCCCTGGGGCCAGGATCGGGATGCAGGAGCAGTCAGGGGATGATGGGATTGGTGGGAGGCTGAAGGAGGGGAGCAGATCAGGGTCTAGGAGAAGGCAGGGGATGATGGGATTGGTGGGAGGCTGAAGGAGGGGAGCAGATCGGG
>NC_056525.1:39293962-39349440 GCF_019175285.1 Sceloporus undulatus | reverse complement strand
GGGGCCAGGATCGGGATGCAGGAGCAGTCAGGGGATGATGGGATTGGTGGGAGGCTGAAGGAGGGGAGCAGATCAGGGTCTAGGAGAAGGCAGGGGATGATGGGATTGGTGGCAGGCTGAAGGAGGGGAGCAGATCGGGGTCTAGGAGAAGGCAGGGGATGATGGGATCAGCTGGTTGGCAGAGAGGAGGAGATGGCATGAAGGAGGAGGAGGGGAATGACAGAGCAGGACGCAGGGGCCAAGAGGGGTGGCATCGGCGTGCTTTTCCACATCAGACCAAATCACAGTGCAATTGAAGTTAGCCTGGATGCGAATTCTCTGAAGTCACTTTTTTCCCGTTTTTACCAAAATGAGGGGTGACTTCAGAAACACTGCTGAAGCAATTCGCAAGGGGCTCTCATAGAAATCAATGGCGTCTGATAAAATATTCACTTTCCAAGATGAAACTGCATCGTTGGAAGTGCAATCACTTCGGAAGTGAGCTGGAACTGAGCCACAACATCACCAAAAAGCTCCGTGTGATATACTCTGGTGATAAGTTAGAAGGGAAGGGAAGGAGTCAGGCTGCAAGATTCTTGCCTAATTCCAGTTCATATGCATTGCCCGCCGCCTTTCTTGGTTAACTATGAATAGTTATTAAGACATATTTTCCTTTTTTCCCCACCAGAATGGAATATAGGAACATTTTCCCTGGCTTTCTTTTCTGCTGCATTTTGCTTACAGCAAGCTATTCCTACATGATATTTGAGGAAAAGCAGGACACAGACAACACTGTGGTAAATAATAACAAAATCAAGTTCCCGGATCTTCCACCCATCTCCATAGTAGGTCAGTAAGAAAATAAATTGTTGAAATCTAGTCCTTCAAACAGAAGTGGCAGCATGGTCAGATTAACTAAAAGCTAACTTAAAAGGACCTGATCCCATTTGATTTTGGAAGCTAAAGAGAATCAACCTATTCAGTACTTCAATGGGAGACCACCAATGAATACCAAGTGCTGTAAGCTATATTTCAGAGGAAGGAATAGGCAAACTCACCTCTTAAGTATTCCTTGCCACAATTTCTTCTCCCAGTTCAAGAGATGAATGTTGTTGTTGTTGCAGTTATTGTTGTGAACCTCCAGGTCATTTCTGTCTTATGGCAACGCTAAAGTGAATCTATCACTGGGTTTTCTAGGGCTGAGAGTGTGTGACTTACCTAAAATCATCCAGTGGGTTCCATAGCTGAACAGGGAATTGAACCCTGAGATCTAGCATCATAGTCCAGTGCTCACCATGCTGCCTGGCTGAAATCCATGTGGTCACCTTAAGTCGACAAGTAGCTTGAAGGCACATACACACACATAAGAGGGTTGTAGCCCTCATCATCCCAGATTCTCAATTTTCACATTAAAAAAAAGGTTTTAGTCCTTATACAACTCAAGCTACAAGGGGAAATGTTCAGGCACTGTTCTCAATTAGAGAGATATCAGCCTACTACTATTTCTCAGTATTTAGCCAATGACAGTAACCTGCATTCAAGTCAGGATGAACCATTTGTAAACATAGAGATATGTGCAGAATCACCCTTGTGTTCAGGAGAGGCTTCCTGGTCCATTTTGAGTCCTTCTTTTGAGCCATCCTCATGAAGCAGCAGCTACTGGCTGCAGCAAAAAACTGACCATATCTTTGGGAATTGCCAGAATATCAATGTAACAGTGACTGGGCCACACTTACAACCCTGAACATGGGTGTTAATAATAGCATGATCGCATCAATTCACACTATGTGACTGCCTACGTATCGGAACTGCAGTGGGAGGAATTTATCACACATGAATCAATAGTGGAAAAACAGCATAACTGGGAGGCATTAATGGTTTTGTCCATCAGTGAAAAGGAGGCATTGATGGGTTTTGTCCATCAGTGAAAAGTATTAAAGACTAAGCAGCTGCAGCACAGACACAGCATTGTGTGATAAGGTTTAGCTACAGATGTTGCTATCCTGCTTTCATTCCACTCTGTCAGCATTATGTGATAAAGTCCTCAGACTGTGATGACACTACAAATGTATTATTTTGTACTGAGAGGAGGATAAGCAGGGAAGTAGAGATAGAGAGCTACAACATCCAGGCAGTGGATCCATCCCTGTATCAGCAAATCTGCTTTTGATTTTATTGCTGCTACTCCTGATTCTCCAAGTTAAACAGAACCTCTCTCAATCATGGGCCAGAGGTTTGGCACCATTCAACATGGAGCAGCTGTAACAAGAAAAGCACCAGTAGATTTGCCACCTCCCTAATGATAAACCCACTAGCTGCCTCTTCCTCTTATATATGCCCATTCTAATTCTGCCCTAAGTGACCAACTTGTAAGAGACTTCAGGAAAGCTAGATACAGATTTACCAATGGGAACAGTTTCTCTTATTCAACATGAGTTTTAAATTTCAGCAGAAAGTTTCACAACAGAATCCTTAAAATTTCCATAGTAAATTAATTGTTTCATTATAGCAATATTGATTCATTTTATACCACTTCCAGCCAAAGCCATTGTTTTAACAGAAATATTTATATATTTAAAATGACTCCAGTTGAAAACAGTATATGTTCAAATCAAAAGGTAATAGGAGGAATGCCTGTATAAAAAGAACAAAAAGCCTTGCATCCTGTGACCCATATACCACACACTCTCATTTGCATGTACTCATCTAACAGATGTCACATTGAAATATGATCAACCTTTTTTGCTCAAGCTATCTGAAATATGAATTGTTGGAATGATCTCTTCTCCCCTCACAACACCCTTCTGTTTTAACCTGTTTTAGATCATGGCAAGGAAACAGGTTTGAGAAGAGGGTTGGGAATACACTGGCTAGGCTAGAGAGTCTTGGGATAATATGCTCATTCAGTTTTGGTTCCATATATCAAGGAGGCCCTATTTTTGGCTGCTGTCTGTACAATACCTCTCTCTCTTGCCCATGGAGAGAGACATTCACAGTATGCAACGGCACTGGGAAACCTTCACAATGGACTATAAGACTGTAATTTTAATGCTCTATCTAATATGTTGAATAAAGAAGTGAGAGCCACCTTTTGTGTTAAAAAAGCTGCAGGGGGATTAGCTGATTGGGTATAGAGAGTGGTTAATGCCTCGCTACAGCAAGCAGAGTCTCACCTTGCCTGAAGAAGGCTATTATAAAACCATTACTAAAACAGTCATCCTTGGATCCCATGATGCTGGATAATTGTCTAACAATGGAAACATAGGAGGGTGCAGGGGATATGACCCACACCAGGTGATAGTTCAGAGAAGGAGTGATACCTGGTTGGTCCCCTCCCACTGCGTGGGGGGAGAGTGCTGCTTCCAGGGCCCACCACTTCTTTTCTGCTGCCCGGGCTCTCGAGAGAGCCAAGGTGGCAGAGAAAAGAGAGATGAGCACATACTCCTCCCTTGATGCACTGGCACTCTTGGCCAAGCAAGCCCAGCAGGGAAGGAGGAAGGAAAGCATGTGCACTCACCCCTCCTTTCCCCTTGCCTTGACTCGCTCAGCAAAGCCAGCCAAGGCATGAGGGGAAAAGGAGCAAGTGCACATGCATCCCTCTCACCTTTCCTATTGCCTTGGCTGGCTTGCCCAAGTCAGCCAGGGCACTGAGGGAGAAGAGGCAAGCACATACACTTCACTCCTGTCTCCCCCACTGCCATGGCTAGCCTGCCTGAGCCAGCCAAGGCACTGGGGAAAGACAGTCAAGAGTGTACACTTCATTCCTGCCTTTCCTGCTGCCTTGGCTGCCTTGCCTGGGAAGGAAAGGCAAGTGTGTGCACACTCCTCATGCCTTCTCCTGTTCCTCACTTGTCCATCTGCTCCTCCCCCAATCTGGCATTTTGGTGGATATTTGAGAGCTGGTGTTTCCCCACATACACACACTCATGCTCCCAAGCACCCACACCAGGTGACACCGACACTAAGGACACCACTGGTCTGTAGCATTCCCATTTTTAGGCAAGGTTCTGGAAAATCCTCTGGCCTCTCAGTTCTAGGGGTTTCTGGATGAAATGGATTATCTAGATCCATTTCAATCTGTTTTCAGGCCTGGTTATGGGACAGAGATGGATGTGGTTACTTTGGTGGATGACCTATGCTGGGAGTGTGTCCCTGTTGATTCTGTTGGATATTTCAGCAGGTTTGATACCATGAATATGGTTTCCTTCTGGGCTGCCTTCCTGGGGTGGGACCTGAGAGCTCTGTTCTACAGTGGCTCCATTCCTTCCTGGAGGGGCAACCCCAGAAGGTGGTGCTAGGGGACTCCTGTTCAACACCTTGGCCACTGACCTGTGGGATCCCTTGGGATTCAGTTCTGTCCCCCTTGCTATTAAACATATACAAGAAACCAGTGGGAGAAGTTGTCTGGAATTTGGGGTTCAGTGCCATTACTACGTGGATGACACCCAACTCTATTTACTCCTTTCCATCAGAAGCCAAGGAAGCTGTTTTGGTCCTAAACCAGTGCCTATAATCAGTAATGTACTGGATGAGGAGAAATAAATTGAAAGTTAATCTGAGGTGGACAGAGGTGCTCCTGGTCAGTCAAAAGCTAAACCAGTGAATAGGGATTCCACTTGTGCTGGGTAAGGTTACAATCTTTCTGAAGATGCAGGTTCACAATTTGGGAGTGCTCCTGAATTTAGCTCTGAGTCTGGAAATGATGGTTTCAGTGGTGGCTAGGAGTGCATTTTCACAGTTTAAAGTTTGTACGTCAACTGATCCCATTCCTTGGGACATCAGATCTGCCCATAGTGGCATATGCTTTAGTTACATCCTGGTTGGATTACTGTAATGCAATCTATGTGGGGCTGTCTTGGAAGAGGTTTGGAAAATTCAACTGGTCCAAACAGCTGCAGCCTTATTACTAATGAATGCTGGCTACAAGGAGCACACAACTCCTTTGTTGCAACAGCTCCACTGGCTGCATATCTGTTTTTGGGCATAATTCAAAGTGCTGGTTATGACATTTAAAGCCCTGTATGTCTCAGGTCCAGGTTATTTGAAGGACCATATTCTCCTTTACGAACCAATATATGCTCGGAAATCTGGTGGGAAGCCCATCTCTTTGTCCCACCTCCCTCACAGGTACATCTGGTTGGAACACAGGACAGGGTCTTTTCAATGGCCCCCAGGCTCTAGAACTCTCTTACAAGAGAAGTTAGACTGGCAAATACAGTGGCCCCTTGTTATACGCTGGGGTTTGGTTCCAAGATCCCCCATGGATAACAAAATCTGTGGATGCTGAAGTCCCATTAAATATAATGACATAGCAAAATGGTGTCCCTTATAAAAAAAAGTTTGATATTTGAAATATATACTTTTTTTGAACATTTTCAAACCACTGATGCTTGAATCCGTGTATTAAAAAATCCATGTATAAGAAGGGTCAACTGTATATTTCTATTCCAACTGACATTTGATGAGTGATTATATAAGGTCCATATTATACAATGCACTGGATATTGCTAATCGTTGTGCTGGTGGGTGTGTATTTAAATGATATATGTTTTAACCTGATTTTAATTTTCCACGATTGTTTATTTGTGTTTTACCTTTCATATCTTGGCACTTTTAACATTTTTTAAAAATTGTTGTAAGCTGCTTTGAGTCCCTATATGGGGGAAAAGCAGGATAGAAATACATACATACGTACATATATACATACATAATTGAATGCAAATCATTGATGTACAATTGTGTTCCTCAAGACATACATACTACTCTCATTAGCCCTAATGGACATAGAGAGTGGTGAGGGATTATATTAGTTGCAGTTATAAAAGATCTGAAAAGTTGCCCACCATCAGTATAAATATATATTTGGGGAAGGAGGTACTATCTCCTTATTTATTAAAATATTTGCACTGCAGGGGCTTTTTGGTCTCATGCAGATGAGCAATGAATTATGCTTGTTGACTGAATTGTTCCCTGATTCCCACTTCGCTACGGAACTGAAAGGACCAGGCATGGTTATGGGTTAAGTGGTAAGGCCACAACTTTAACATCATCTACTTTAACATCACCTACAATCATCTATCAAAACATCATCTACAACTGAATACAATCACATCTTAATCAATTAACATCTAAAGGAGGGAGAGGATGCTGGGAACTTCAGGTTCCATACCCCAAGCAGTACAGTAAGCAATAGGTGTCCAGTAGCATTGGACAATGCTTCCCATAATTAGTTGATCTGTGGGCTGAACCCAATAGCCTGTCAGAGGTAGGCCAATCTGTGGATGCTCATACTCAAAGGTGAGCCTCTCTCCAGAAGCCCCAGGGTTCCCTCTTCCCCACTGGAGGTGATGTCCAACATCCCCTGTCCCGCTTTCATATCTGTCACAAGAAGAGATCGAAGTAAAATATATTATTAGGTTATTGTTGCATTTCTTTTCTATTGTTCCACTTTTCGCATTGTTGGTTGCTTTGTATTTTACTGGTATGTCTAAATCAGTAATAGAAGCAGGGGCATTGCTTCATATGATCTCTTATTTAAAAAGATGTTTGCAGGTGTAGGTGTGCCTTCAAGTACTCATCAATTTATGGCAACCCCATGGATTTCATAGGTTTTTCTTAGGCAAGGAATATTCAAGGGTAATATTGCAGTTCCTTCCTCTGAAATATAACCTACCACACCTGGGACCCATTGTCAGTCTCCCACCGAAGTACTAACTAGGGCTGACCCTGTTTAGCTTTCAAGATCAAATGGAATCTGGTGCCTTCATAGTGTTTAGGCCCTCTATAATAAGGATACTGGCTCTATATGATAAACTGTGGAAGATTTTTAAAGGTACCAAGGACAGGGAGCAAGGAAGTTTCCTCACAGATTAGTGTGTGTGTGTGTGTGTGTGTGTGTGTAATGACATGACTACATTCATTATTAATTCCATATAAAATGTTACTTCTGCTATAGATATATAAATATATAGATATTGAACTATAGCAGAAATAGCAGTTTATACGAACCTAGTAATTAATGTCGTCCTGCCATTGTTTTCACAGAGTCATGCATGCATTGTTGCACAAAAAGTTGTCTGGTATAATCAGGTCTGTGTTATTTGTGATAGGGTTGCCAGGTCATGATCTTCCCAGGTTTCAGATTTGTAGTCCAAAACATTAGAGCAATGGATAGTCCCTTAGTGATGCCATGAGGGCAGGTCCTGGCAATGTCATTAAGCATTATGCATTATGCAGCAACCACAGTTGCTCACAACGTGTCATTCAAATGCAAAGACACATACACTGAACATATTTTCCTGTTTGGAAATTAAGACCCAAATGCATCTGTTCCCAGATCAAGATGAAGTGAGATGGTTATTCCTTCTCAGACTGACCAACATAGGGAAACTGGATGAGAAACATTTATTTTAATAGTAAAATTAAAAAATACCATATAAATTGCCCCAAATTAAGACAAAAAATTGGAAAGTGAAATTAATTATAATGTACAAATTATACATTATACAATTATACTTGGAGAGCACAGAATCTTTTTTTTACAGAGGAAGGGGGGAAGGAAGGGAGAGGAGAGGAGAAAAACAGACACATGCTGGACATAAAGCTTCTCCAGCTAGAAATCTGCTCATAGCCCTTGAGTCTTGCCCTGAGCAAAAAGTGTGGAATTTGAACCCCTCCTCCCTCCCAAGCTGACCCATGAAAACTGGAGACCCAGAGCAAGACCCTGGGACCCAGCAACCTAGATGTCTCTGCCAAGGACTGCTCTGTGCAATATCCTAGAAACAGCAGTCACTTGTGCAATGGTTCAGCTAGCGTAACACCACTTGCACAAGGCCTTGTGCTACATCCTAAAAAACACAAGCACTTTGAAGCAGTATCTATGCTGGTATAAAGCATCAACTAGATTCTGTCCATTCTAACCATTTGGGACATGCAGAGATAGAAAGGACCACCTATCAAAACTGGCTAATTTTAATTTCTCAAACCAGATGCCTATATTCTGTTAATGTAAGTTTAGATCTGGACAGGTCTTGTACCTATCTTTGCATTTGCAGCCAAAGTCAACTATTTAAAAAGAAGCATTGAAGCAATGGGATAATTTCCTGGGCTATTCAAACTGAATCCATATGAACTTGAACATCACAGAGTATTGAAATGAGTCAATCGAAACATCAAGGCTAATTTTTTATAAAGATACTTTATAGCCATGATGGGATTAATATGAACACATTTGTTATTAGCCATCTGTTCAGAAATAACTAATTGAATCAAACTGAAACTAAAGTAAATTTGATCTCAGAAAAGTTCAGCATTCAAACAAAATATGGTACTTATAATAACCTGAAGGTGATATTACCTCATAGTACAGTTCAGCCAAGACTTGTCAGTCCTTCTAAATATTTGGGAATAAATCACAGAATATTGCAAAAATGCAATATCAGAGTTTATAGTTCAGTGAGAAACAGGTTTTTAGTGTATTGCTCCTGAACCAGGATATTGTTAGGTATGACATGCTTATAATTAAACTTCCCTGGAAATGTAGTTGAAGGCCAGTATAAAAATAATTATCATAAAGGAATACATTTCAGTTGATACCCTACCTCCTGAAACTGGGTTCTCCGATAGTGAAATTGGGAAGGGAGGATTTCAGAGTTACCCATGTGGCTTAACAAGCAAAGTTAACAGGCAATTATAAATTGTACAGAGTTGTTTTTTCTTGGAGATTTGACAGATGGTATATTACCACACTCCATCCCTTATTGATCTTTTTTAAATCCAGCAATAAAATTCACTTTCAAAAAATGAAAGGACAATAGGACAAAAGGACAAAAATGAAAGGAGAAAACTAAAGATAGTTTTTCCAAAAGTATTCATTGTCTGTAATTTTTCAGAATGTTGACATTCCCAGTCTTGCAACACAAGGACTAGAATTCTGTTAGGGGTATCCATACATGGAAGTTTCCCGTATGAGTGTGGATGTCCTTTCTCAGGTACTACAGGGTACTGGTATTCTGTTTCTCCACAGTGCCCAAAGGCCATCCACCTTACTGATAAGCCACTCCATCCAGCCATTCCATGAATTACAGTAAGCAGGCAGCTTGGAACAATGTTGTTCTGACTTTTTATATAGGTTAATTTATGTTTAAAGTTCTATTTTACTGCATGTTGGCACTTAAAAGTTTTCTAACATTTTAACATGTATCTTCTCTATTTACTCCCAGCTCACATTTAAAATAGAAGGGATTTTTTTACTAAAGATATTTTTAAAACTGTACTTGTTTTATTTGTTTTATTGAATCATTTCCTGTATTGCTATGTATTTGATATGTATTATCCTACTAGAGAGGCAGGCTAGCTCCAACAGGCCTCCCTGGATGAAGATTAACCATCCATTAAGAAGCCAAGCCCTCCCTCCAGTCCATCTCCCTTGGTCCAGACCTCGGAGGTAGAGAAAAACTGCTGGACCTCATCCCCTTCCCCACCATCACTTCCCTTCTCCTTTTGTGTCGTGTCTTTTTAGATTGTAAGCCTGAGGGCAGGGAACCATCCAATTAAAAAGATTGTATGTACAGCGCTGTGTAAATTTACAGCACTTTATAAACAAAGGTTAATAATAATAATAATAATAATAATAATAATAATAATAATGTCTACATCTCCATAACCAGATATGAAATGATGACATCAGTGCTGAGATCCAGCAACATCCTGTGATCATTTTGTGTCTGACTGTGGAGACACAGACAGATGCTTCTCCAAGCCTGCCAACTCACTGCAGAGCTCACCAAATAGTGTCTAGGACTGTTGGAAACAAAGGCCCCATTCATACTGGTCTAAAAGACATGGAGGGAACTGGGATGATCCGGATGCCCCTCCCCCGAATCGCTCCGTTAGCAAGTGCCCACTACAAATTGAAATCGAATGCATTTTGACAGAAATCGAATGCATTCTGTAGATTGGCCGCTGCCAATCAAGCTATCATCATAGTGACGTTTGCAGGGCATCGGGGGAAGTGTCCTCCCTTTTTAAAGAGCCAGGCACAGGGGTTTCAGCGGCTGAAGCAGGGAGAGAGATGCCTCTCTCTCTCTCTCTCTTTTAATAAACCTGTGGGCTTTTGGGTCAGATCTGCCCCTGTCCCAGGCAGAGGATGGGATTGGCATGTTTTTGTTTTTGTTTTGCTTTTAAAAGCAACATTAGCTTTCCCTTTGCTTCCCTTGCTGTATCTGCTCAAGAAGACAAATCATTCGCATATTTGCTCAAAAAAAATTGGTTAAAATGTAACATTGATTGTTTGCAACATTTGTAGCTTCTCCCTCTGCAGAAAGCAAGTGCAAGCCTGGCTCCATCTGCCTCTGGAATATAAACCATGCGCATGTGCGCTCAAAAAAAATTGTTTGAATTTGAAAAGGGGGGGGGGTTGCCTGACATGAGCTCCGTTCATGACCTGATTTTTTCCTCCTGCAAGGGAAGGAATGCCCAGCGACAGAGGGCTTTGGGCAGGGGATGCAGGGAAAAGAGGCTCCTAAAGAATGCCTTCCCTTGCTCCCTTCTTCCCAGGGCTCTTTCCTCCTCCCCCTCCCCTCCGATGAGGGGAGGAAATGCCTTGCCCTTTGCCCACCCTCTGACCTAAATCCCTCTCTCAATTTGCCTCGATCGTGATCGAGGCCAAAGTTCTCATTCCCAGGACCCGGGGTTTTTAAAAAGAAACGGTATTTGCGCCGATTTCAAAAGACCCGCGCTAGGGGCCATTTAACACGGAACAGGTGTGCAAGCTCCGGATTCGCTTGTGTGAGATTCGGGGTGAGTAGGAACTTCACGTGATTGAATCGGTTTCAGAACCGATTTTTTTTGTAATGTGAATGGGCCCAAAGAGGAATCAACACTTGTAGAAAGAGATTTGTGAGAGAGGACAGTCTAGATAATGTCTGCCCTTTTGTTTCACCCCTCTGTATCTTTCATTGGTGTGTTTACTCAAGCATCTTGTTTCCTTCTTACTTCACTTCCATCTTCTCTCAAGAGTTAGTCTATTTGTTTTCCTTTGTTTGTGAAGGAGCATCCATGAGGCTCCAACCCCAGCAATGGATGCTAGCTTACACCCACACATGAGAACCAGATTTTAGAGATCTTCTAACAAAGTATTGGTCAGCTTCTTTTGTCTATCTCCTTTATTATCCTGAGATAGATTTACTGAAAGAAAAAAGCCCCCCCCCCCCATTTTTTTCTTTAGCTTACAAATCATTTATCCTGTTTCTACCATTGGCTGCCAGTCTGTTTCTGAACACAACTGAGAGTGCTGGTTTTGACCTATAAAGTCCTCTGTGGCTTGGGGCCAGGTCATTTGAAGGACCATATCTCCCTTTCTGAGCCCACTAAAATACTGAGATTGTCCAGAGAGGCCCTTCTCTCTGAACCACCAGATTCTCAGGATTGTTTGGTGGGAAGAAGAGAGGGCCTTCTCGGTGGCTGCTCCCACGCTCTGGAACTCTCTACCTAGAGTGGCCCAGATAGCCCCATTCCTGATCTCCTTTCGGCAGCAGCTAACACATTTGTGTGCCATCAGGCTTTTTAAACTGATGAAGGATGGTTTTTTAAATGCTGTGGAAGTCAGATCAAGGCTTGTATATCATTTGTAAAGCATTTTAATATTTTAATGTGTAATTGTTTTAATGATTAAATTGAGTAATTGTTTTTAAATTTTTATATTTCTACTTTACTGCTTTAGTATTGTTTGTAAATTGTACTGTAAATTGCTGTTAGATGCCTTGAGTTCCTATGTTGGGAGAAAGGCATTATATAAGTAAATAAAATAACAACAACAACAACGTCTCCACCAAATGCATCTGAGGAAGTAGACCTAAGTCTATGAAAGCTCATGCTTCCAACTTCTTTCTTTCAGTTGATCTCAAAGGTGCTACAAGAACTCTCTACATACTGATTCTACAGAGTAAAGAGATTATCGTATTGACAAATAACCCGCCTGCTTCCTATCAGGATGCAGCCAAGTTGTGGAATGCAGGCAGGTATTATTACATGTAATTTGCTGCCATGCCACCAGGCAGTGGCATCCCAGGTCCCAGGCATGCTTCAGAAGCAGCTTTTCAAAATTGGAAAGTTCCTGGCTTCGAAAAGCAGCCTCTGAAGAGCGGCTGGGATCTGGGATGCAGTCACCCAGCGGCAATGATGGCAAATTACCCGTGATAATACCTGCCTGCATCCCGTAATCTGGTTACATCCCATTAGGGAGCTGTCAGGTTATTTGACAATGCAGTAATCTCCTAACACAGCTATATCTTTGAATTCAACAACAATAATGTTGCATTAGCCCTGCTGCACTCTGCCTAATATAGATACCAAATATTCCTACATGGACAACTTCAGAAAGTTATCAGTAAGTTGGATGGAGGGCATATGGCTCAGCACAGTATAGGTTTGCATGCTGATATTTTCACTGCACCAAGTGAATGTAGGATTGAAGCCAAGGTTTGATAAAGCAGAAAGAGGACAGTCGCTAAGATCCTTTGGTATAGGTTTGATCCTATACCTCCCCATGTAGTGTTGTAGATTGATTGTGCTACAGAACCCTTGTATTGAATGGCAGTGTCGAACAACTGAATGTACACCCAAATATGCAACTAAATGTGGATGTGCATGCACATCTACACACACTTTTCTTTGGAGGCAGTCTTTCAGAGACTGCTTGCCACCAGGGCCAAAGCCAACTTTAGACAAGGTCACCCTTTTCCCCTCTCTTTCTGACATTCCCTTCTCTCCCCCACCCCTTCCTTCATGCTCAGCAGGCAGCCATGAAGGAAACAAATTTCTCTTACCCAAAATCTAAAGGTGGTCAATTGAAATTAGGCCCAGGGATGCCATTTATAAAAGGCTACACATATTGATGACCTCCTATGCAAGCATGTGGATGTGTAAAAAAAATGAATACATAACTCATATGAGGAGGCATAAATATGAGTTTACTGATATTAGAAGTGAGAATATATAGAAAACAAATGGGGAATGACTGTGGGATGAAATTGAAAAGGGCTGTGAAGAGACACTTCAGTGTCAGCACTGATTAATTGTCAGGATTAGACAGAAAGGTTTATTCTGTGTTAGATGAACATTGTTATGAAGAGCATGTGACGCAAATCAAGTTGCAGTTGAAGGCTTAGAAGAAGGAGAAGCTGCAGATGCAATTGGAAACATGATAATGTGCAAGGAAAGAACAAATGTTTGTGGAAGTGCTGAAATTAGCACTGATAGGGAAATATGAAGTATCTTTTCACAGGCCTTTTCAATTATATCCCCAAATGATGAACAAGCATTGCAAGACTCTGTGGTGCCTTTTTTAAAAAACAAAAAGGATAGTATGCAAGATGACATATAATACTGGAGATTATGGAGGACCACAAACCAGATGGGATTTGAACATGATCTGCTAAGACTTATCCAAATTCCTGTAAAGGAGAACTAGAGTGGCAATATATAGGGGGCACATCTCCATGTCAGCTCAAGAAAATAATTTCTTTCTAGCTATTTTTATCCTATTGAGGATTAGAATCATAGAATTATAGAGTTGGAAGAGACCACAAGGGCCATCCTGTCCAACCCCCTGCCATGCAAGAAATCACAATCAAAGCATACCCGACAGATGGCAATCCAGCCTCTGTTTAAAGACTTCCATTAAGAAGGAGACTTCACCACTGTCGAACAGCCCTTACTGTCAGGAAGTTCCTCCTAATGTTTAGATGGAATCTCTTCTCCTGGAGCTTGCATCCATTGTTCTGGGTCCTGTTCTCTGGAGCAGTAGAAAACAAGCTTGCTCCCTCTTCAATATGACATCCCTTCAAATATTTAAACAGGGCTATCATATCACATCTTAGCCTTCTCTTCTTCAGGCTAAACATCTCCAGCTCCCTAAGTCGTTCCTCATAAGGCATGGATTCCAGACCGGTCACCATTTATTCGCTCTCCTTTGGACACACTCCAGTTTCTCAACATCCTTTTTGAATTGTGGTGCCCAGAACTGGACACAATATTCCAGGTCTGGAAAGGAATTGGGGAAAGGTGTATTTATAGACCTGTATACATTGGGCAGAAGGCCCAGATTCCTGCTGTCCTGACATCATCCTGTACAGGTTCTAGCCCCAGGCTGGAACTGGCAAGTCCAGATACAAGCCTGGTGGTTTCAGACTGATCCTGAACCAAAGGGCCCTTAGCCTGGGGCAAAAAGACTTGATATTTGCCGTGGAGTTTCCTGTGCGCCCCTTACCTGCCTCCATCGTCATGTCTTCTCTGAAGACCCCCATCATAGCCTCTGACATTGCATGGGTATGCCTGGCCACATGGATATAGCCATATGCCCAGTTTCCACCCTTACAGACTGTGACAGGTCTTCTGAGAAGATGCGATGACAGAGAAAGTGGTGCACTGTGGCAGTGACTCCATAGTACAGTGGCATGTGGTTATTTAAGCACTTGCCTATCACTGTGCCATCCCAGGAACTGACCCAGCCACTTCGTAACTCTTATGGTGTCTAGTTAAGCTCAAATATTGGAAGTAAACTACATGCTACCAATAGATATGTGTGTCGATGCAGCTGTGAAAATTTTTTTTAATGAAAGTGTTTTCATGAATCTCCTTGTTTCTTTGCTTTTCTTTCTTTTTTTCAAAGATTTAACCAAAACATCCCTGAAGCTAAGCAGAAAAGAGGCTGAGAAAAAGAAATCCATGAAGGTAAGTGGTCGTTCTCAAAAAGCTAGCAGAGTTAGAACAGTTGAGGGCCTTGGCAATGATGAGTCACATGACATCTAGTTTTACATTTCTGTTCTTTATAGGGCATATATATTGTTGTTGCTGTGTGCCTTAAAGTTGTTTCCAACCTCTGCCAACCTTAAGGTCCCTGTCATGGGGTTTTCTGGGGCTGAGAGTCACCCAGTGGGTTTCCATGGCTGAGCAGGGAATTGAACTCTAATCTCCAGAGTTGTAGTCAAATACTCAAACCACTACACCATACTAGTTCTGAATATCTATACCACCAGCATATATTACTTCTAGATTAGTTTAAATCTCATGCGTGCATTCCGGACAGGCCCTATGGGGCACTGTCATTACGTGCAAGGGGCGGTGCTTCCTGACACGCCTTGCCCCTCACACGTAACGAGGGCATCAAAATGGTGGTGCCCTATATAGATGGGCACTGCCATTTTGACATGACAGACATCTAGCGTCTGCACATCTCGGCGCCCTTGTGACGCCGCAAGGGCACCATTGGTGCCTTGTGACATCACAACAGCGCCGCAAGAAGAAGCCGCTTTTTGTGGGTTCTTTTTGCTGCGCAGAGGAGCCGCATGGTTTGTCCGCTGCACCTCCTTTGCGCAGCAAACACAGGCGGTGGCAGACCGCCCTTTGGGGCAGTCTGTAAAGCACCATGATTTCCCCCAAAGAATCATGAGAATTGTAGTTTGGTGTGGATGCTAGGAATTCTCCATTTTATGTCTACAAACATCCCTCCTAAATTCCTAAAGTTTTGTGGAAGGTGAAAGAATAACTTTTTGGAGTACAGTTATAATATGTTAAGTCTGTAGGAAGTATCTATTTATATAGTGAAACAGTGAAAACTGGATATGGCTCCTGTCCCCTGTAGGCAGGGGTCGTTTGCTACCTGGTTGCATCATGAAAAGCAACACCCATTGGCATTGTCTGTTCTACATAACTATTAAGGGTATAGGAGCTGTCTCTAGTTTTCACTCTGACAATTCTACCTTAAAAACCATCTTTGGGTACACAGTGAGGCCACATGGAAGTGCTCTGGCTGAGAATTCTAAATGTCTTCCCCCCCCAAAAAACTGCAAATCCCAGGACAGAACCATGGCAATTAAAGTTTAATAATAGCCCTATATTTGTAAGGTGTGAATGTTTTCTTGTTTGCATGACTAACAATTTGTTCTTGTGTGCCTTCACGTCATTTCCAACTCATTGCCTAGGCATTTGAAATATGGGTTTTATCTCTGGGTTTTTACAGTCATCTTGCTATGGACACCACTTTTTGTAAGCTGATTTTATCTATATCTTATATCGGGCCTGAACAGATAGGCCAAAATAAACCTGCTTTGGGTCACTTTGGAGGTATGCTATTTAAATTATGCATGTGTCCTAAGAGGCCAGAAGCCTATGGACTGGAGCATAGCTTTGGTGCAGCTTCTGGCCTCTTAAGATGTGTGTGTCATTAAAACAGCATACCACCAAAGTGACCTGAAGCAGCTTTATTTTGGTCTGTCTGTTTGGGCCCATCATTATTTTTGTTGGTGTTGTTGTATTAGGTAAATGAACTTGGGAATTTTTTGACGAGCAGGCTAAAAATCAATAAAATGAATAAATAAATGAAAGACCAGCAGAGGGAGTGCCGCTGCTGATTTAAATAATTACAGTGCAAACATTATATGTGATCAGAATTTAGCATATCTACTTGCATATAATCCCAAACATGATTCACCATATGTGACAGAACATAGATCTGTTTGACAATTATAGCCAGAGGGTTAACTTGGAATGGAGAAAGAGATGTGTGGTGTATCTAGTCTGGGATGGGTGAATGTCTTAGGTAACAAACTAGCAGGAAGAGAAAGAGGGCACAAAAGTAGGGCTAGTTAGCTGCCAGGACTAGTGGAATGGGAAAGAAAAGAGGTATAATCTGAGGAGGGAGCAAGCTTGTTTTCTGCTGCTCCAGAGAACAGGACCCGGAACAATGGATGCAAGCTACAGGAAAAGAGATTCCACCTGAACATTAGGAGGAACTTCCTGACAGTAAGGGCTGTTCGACAGTGGAATGCACTCCCTCGGAGGGTGATAGAGTCTCCTTCCTTGGAGGTCTTTAAACAGAGGCTGGATGGCCATCTGTCAGGGATGCTTTGATTTGGATTTCTTGCATGGCAGGGGGTTGGACTGGATGGCCCTAGTGGTCTCTTCCAACTCTATGATTCTATGATTCTATGATTCTATGATTCTATAATGGAAGACTGCAGAAGGACAGAAATTATGATAAATGAGCTCCCTCCCTCCCCCCAAAAAATACCTATCTATTTGTAAAATTTGAAAAACTTCCAAGATTCAAAAAGCTTTTTGTCTTTTTCTCATCAGAAAAAAGCTCAACAGAAAAAGCCTCCCCAAGCAAGACCTTCACCTGCTCCTAACTGTGTGGCTACTTGGGCAAGCTGCAAGTCCCCATCTCGTCCCTGCTGTGAATTCTGTGCTTTCTGTTACTGCAGATTATTTCAGACCGTCTGCTATTGCCGAATGGGAAACCCAAATTGCTAAACCAAAACCAGCAATGCTACTGGGACTCTGTCTCTCATTAGACTCCTCAGTGTATCTACTAGGCCTTTTTGTCTCATGTGAAAACCAAGGAATCTCTGAAAGGAAAAGCCAAGGAAACAAAACATCTTTGAAGCTGGCTGGCATGCTTTGACTCCCTCCAAAAACTGTATCAATTATGGGATATATCTCATGGAGCTAATTCTGTCATAAAGTGAACATGGCAGGGAGTGGGAAGAAAGGAGATAGAGGCTGATGGTTGAAATGTTATTTTACCTCCGTGTGTGATGCACATTGATGGGCCGTATGATGTGCCTTGATGCTCATTGGGCACTGATGTGTATTGTACACTGATGCACATCATACACTGGTGTTCATTAGTCACTGATGCGCATTGGGCACTGATGTGCATTGGACAACAAAGCACATTGGGAACTTTTCTGGCTGTGTTACGTAGTAACATAACAGCAGCCCTCTATGGGATACAGAAGATATACAACTGAGCAATTCTAGTTCCTGCAGAAGTAAGTCCACTAATGAAGATGTAAGCACCCAACAGGATTCTGCTGAAAGTTACTGACAATGATTAAAAGAGGGGAGGCAATGGAGAGTGACAGCTGAATTTCCTTCACCATAGACACTGGTCAGAAAAACTGCAGTTAAGCTAAATATCTAGACTTATGGAAGAGAAAAGAAGATAAAGTGAAAGATAGTTCAATTTCTGAGACTGGAGGAAGAGGAAGTCACATAATCACCATGTGATTGAAGAAGTAGTAGTCTATAGTGGACTATGGTAAATCATATAATCAGCAAAGAAACAAGGCAAAGAGGAAGAAATGAGATGCTTAATACCTAAGCAAAGGAAGCAAGTCATAAGAAAAATAGAAGAAATGTTCAGGTTCAAAATCAAAATGTTGCTGCTATTTCCACTCCAACCTCAGTATTCCAATTATAGAAAACTGGATATGTGTTTGGAGGAGGACAGTTCTTAGGTAGGGATGTAATTCTTTGGTGATTTCATTCTTGAAGGAACCAACACATATTTTTGCCAATTTTCTTCCCACTGCAAGAAAGTCTTCAAAAACTGTACAGATTTCAAAGTCCATTCACAGTTCGGGACTTAAAATATTACAATACATGAATTTTAAAATGCAAATACAGTTGGAAAATAGTGCCTTTGGAGATTGCACAATGTCACTTCTGAGCCATAGCTGCTGTGTCTCTGGGGGTGTCCCTTTTCATCAACGGGGGGAACCTGTCAATAAGCTCTCAGTCACACTTCTTTTCCATCACTCCACAGTTCTTCCTGCCTGACTCTGGGCAGCGATGGGAATAATCTTCCTAGACAAAGCCTACAAATAAACCTCTAGCACTGCCCTGAAGACATGGCTCAGCACACTATTCTTCATTGAAAGGTCAGTGTTACCATAGCCGATAATGCTATCTGCAATGTCTCCACCTAATATCCTGCTCTCACAGTGGGACACAGAGGAAAATCTTTCTAGCAGATCTAAGTGATCAGGGAGAGGGCTGGACTTGAAACCCCCCCCCATGAATTTGGGTATGCATGTAGGGCCCTGGAACTAAATGCCAAAATCAGTAGAATGAAATGCTCAACATCCCAAGAAGGTTAGGGCTTTAAATATCATAATCAGTATCTTGGGATTGTTGTATTATTATGTTTTCCTTTTAAACTGATATAATCATCATGGCACTGCAATTTGCGGGGGAGGGGGAGAGAAAAGAAAAGAAAAGAAAGTGGAGGGGGAAACCCCAGAAAACTAGCCTGCTTGTGGCTAGTGGAGGGGAGGAGACATTAAGACTACTTGACTACCCAAAGCAAGCTCTGCGTTATCATACAGCAGGGCTAATGGAATATGTGTGTGATTGGGAGCATATTGATGGGACTTCCCCATGAATGAAGAAAGACAGCCTAAACACGCTTCAGAGATGCAGCAGCTACACTTTGGAGGTGACATCATGTGACAAAACAGGTACCTTTTCCCCCTGCTTTAATTGTGGTTTAAAAGCCGTGTGTGACAAAATCCTAATATGAAATTAGTAGTGCTAACTTTCATAGGTAACACGTTAGACCTACACATATTACTGCTTCTATGTTTTCGTTTCTTATTTTCTTTTCTCAAAAATAGTAAGTGGCAGAGCTTATTGAGAGTGTTGCTGGTCTGAATGTTAATTAGCCTTCGACATTGTGTGTCTAATGTGGGGAATAGGGGTCAGGAGTGCCATTTTCAGTTCTCACTCCAACAGCAAAATGGGCTTGGCAAATTACCAGATTAAATGGATTTTGATCAACCTGGCAAGGCTTCTAAATCTTTATGAAGTAGAAGTCCACATATGGACAAAATATGGCCCTGCAGCTGCTAAGCTGACACGCTCAACATCCTTCACTATTGATTATGTTGGCTATAGTTGATGGAATGTGCAGCGCAACAATATCCTGATAGCTGTACTACTACTTTTTCAGAGAAGATGGATTGCATGTCATAGTAGTATGCACAATCCTCCCCACTCTATATAATTTATCCAGTGAAAAGATACTGTGGGCTTTTGGTATCTGATGGGTTTGGGCTCTGTTCACAGCCAGTTATATATACAATGGCATAGCAAAATTGTGCCCTTCATAAAAAATAGCAAAATCAAGTTTTACTTTTTGGAATTTATATATTTTAGGAATATTTTCAGTCCATGGATAGTTGAATCCATGGCTTGGGAATTCATGGGTATGGAAAGCTGACTGTACTTTCATGCTCCTTCCATTACCTCTAGGCAAATAGAACCTGGCTTTTCTGTAATGTGTTCCCATGGAAGCACATCAATAATCACTTGGTTTTCTGAGAGTCACTTGTAATTTTTGCCTTCTTTACGGAGAACGGTCTGCATACTTCGAGAACAAAGTGAACAGAGAGCCTCAGAAAATATAGATGTACTGTGAAGTGAGCCTGGAAATATTTGTTTTATGCTTTTGCTCTTTATTCCCCCCATCCTCCACTTGCCACCCAGCAAAAGTGTTGGGGGGGGGGGGGGTATTCAAGATGAAGGCCAGATGTACCCAAGACAAAGGGAGTGGGTGGCAGGTATGTTGATCCAACCTTCTAAGAAGTTTGGAAAGAGAGAAAACCCAGAGAGTCTCTAAGCAGTGACAGAAAAAAACGCAAAGCACATTCCTCCCTTGTAACTCATCTATTGGCTGCTATAAATTTTACAAGGTTGAATTCTATTAAAATGCCCATAACTGTTATTTTTAATCAGACCTACAGGATAGAGAATCTGTAATTGATTTTCTTAGAAAGAAAGAACCAAAAAGATGACAGTGGGTTGCTAATATTATAAAGATGGCCAGATTGCACCAATGTCCTTAGGATATGAAATTTCAAGCAGTCAGGATAGTTCTACTTTTGCAATAACAATCTCTAAAATAGTAATTTGTATTTTTAGTGTAGAATTTTCATACTGTTCTCTATAATATGAAGGTGTTGACAGCAGAAAACCAACCAGATTGACCCCAACTCCATATGCTTATTTACGCACATATGTAGAATGGCAATCCTACATACAGTAGCATAGCATCAAACAGTAGCAATCTTTCATTATTTCACAGCACTCTTTTTAAATTGACTAGAGCTTAAAGCAGCAGGGAACTTTATAACAAGATTTGTTCGAGTTTAACACAAATCCATATGTAAGGGCTCATCTGCTGGTCGTTCATTCGAAAGGGGTAATAAAATTATCACACTAAAATGAAGAATGAAATGAGGCAGCTATGTATAGTTGATACAAATAAAAAGTTTAAAAGAAGTGTGGACAATTTTAGATCAGGGTGGCAATGTGTAGCCCTAGAGCTAGATGGGACCTGTGACCTAATTTTAAAAGCCCTCTGCAAGTAATTAGATTTTTTGCAAGAATAATCTTTTCCTCGCCCAGCAATCCCACTGGATGGGGAGAAAGGAGGAGGGAAAAGAGAGGGGAAGGGGAAAGGGTGCCCTTGCCCCTTGAATGCACCTCTATTAATTCTGAAACATAGGAGATTATTACATTGACAAATAACCTGACTGCCCCTTAACAGGATACAGCTGGGTTGCGGGATGCAGGCAGGTATTATTGCAGGTAACTGGCCACCACTGCCACTGGCCGACTGCATCCTGGGTCCCAGGTGCACTTCGGAGGCTGCTTCAACCTACTTCAATTGCTACAAATTAAGTTCAAGATGCAAAAGTAGTTTGTACTGAATTAGCTCAGCAGTGAGAACAAGAGAGGACAGGAAGGGCAAAATCCTGTCCTTCTCAGTAGGCTAAGGAAAAAGCAAACTGCCACAGCCTGTTCTAGCTTATATATTCTTCCTCATTAATCATTCTTACTGTTTTGATCAAACTCTGATGTTGTTTGTCCAGATATTCACTTGTGAAAAGTTGGATGGTATGCATCCAATTGTGGATACAAACCAGCCCAGAATTGTCTCGGTCATTGGCATCACTAGGGTTGGTGTCACCCAGTGCAATAACTCATGGTGTCACACACACACCCATTGACTTTCTTCTATACCACACCATACAGAATACTCAGTAATGTTTTTTGTTCTAATGTTACTCTTAAATTATAATTTCTATATATCACTGAATATAATAACAGTTGTGACATAAACAACTAGCACGAGTTAAATTATACTTTTAAATTACAATGTCATACACGCAGCCTAAAGGTATTTACATATAAATAGTCTCATGTTCTTAAAGTGAAAATTTCATAAAACATGATGTTTTTAAAGAATTTTTAAAAAAATATTTTGAATTGAAATTGAATTTTTATTTTAAAAAAACTGGGGCTTGTCCTTTCTCCTCCCACTGAGCCTCACCCAACTCACACCATCTGTTCAGCATTTTAATGGGACACAGGTGAGTACAACAGCCTGTTTTTGCCAAAATGCAGGTAGTAATAGCAATAGCAATAGAAAGTACATTTCTATATCGATTATCAGTGAACTAGCTCAGTGGGATGCCAGTGCAGATAGTCACCACGGCATGGGAACAAAAGGCCAGGCATTGGGAAGAGATTGGGGCAGTTGAAGGAGCAGGCTACTCCTAGCAGAGTAACCTGGTCAGTGCAAACAAGGCCTAAATCCCACTTATTTCAGTAGAGATGGCCTACCACCTACTCATAGTCCTTAGATCTATTTTTGTGACCCACACATGCCTGCAGAGACCTCCAATGACCCACAGTGTTTTCAATTTTTAAAACAAACAAACAAACAAACTTGTCTTGCAGCTGCTAGAGTCTTCCAGGAGATACAGTTTGTGTTCTAACCTATCAGAGGACTCCAGTCCCCATCCGCCCCAGCCCTGGAAACCCTATTTTAAAAAGCAGCAAAGGAAACTTTTAGGAGAGCTGAATTTTGGGGCTATGGCCTGCAGACTGACTCCTCAGCCTTCAGAGGTTGTCCACAGCATATTAGAATGTAGTTTAACTATATATGTCAGTGCTGGATAGTGTCTTATGGCCGGAGACTACAGAATGCTACTGTAAAAATGGAATTAATAAATTCATTGCAGTTTTTCATCTTAAATTAGAATAATGCAAGGTAAACAGGGGGGCCTGAACCCCAAGTTTCTCTCATAAACCAATTGCAGATGGACAAAGATGTATAGATCTTTCCTGACTAGCTGCCTCTTTTCTACAAATGCATTTTCCAAATGTTTTTAATCCCTTCTTTCTTCCTCTTTTCTTCCATTTTTTAAAATTTACTCTAAGCTAGGAAACAAACCCAAGTGTAGTAGGGGGAGGCTCAGTAGGAGGAGAAAAAAGAGGCCCCAGGTTTCAAAAAATTAATTTTTAAAAATAAAAAATAATATATTTTTATTCTTTTCAAATTTTCTTTAAAAATTTAGTAAGATGTACAATGTACATGTAACTACATTTAGGCTGTGCATATGATATTGTAATTTAAAGGTATAATTTTAATTTTGCTAGTTGTTTCTGTCACAACTGTTACCATTACATTCAGCGATATAAGGGAACTATGATTTATGAGTAACATTAGTAAAAAAAAATCATTACTAAGGATCCTCTATGGTGTGGTATAGGAGGAGGTCAACGGGGGTTGACACTATGAGTTACCACACCAGGTGATGCTAACCTAGTGATGCCACTGGTTAATGACATTTGCATGTATAGATTGTGCTCCACAGTCATCCCTCCATATTTGTGGCGTTGATATTTGTGGATTTGATTTTTCATGAATTTGATTAATATGTTCTCTCTAGGAATATCTAAGTCCTCCAGTGAAACTCTGTGGTCAAATTTAACTAAAAGATGCACTGAAAGACCTAGAGATTCCTAGAGAGAATACTATACTAGGCATTTGTAGCTCCTCCAGTGCCATTCTATGGTCAGTGTCTGTCAGATGTTGACCACAGAGTTGCACTGGAGAACCTAGAGAGGTGTCCTCTCAGGGAAGAACATGGTGTTTTTGTTATTTGTGGTTTTTCCATATTCACGGGGGTCTTGTTCCCCTAACCCTAGCAAATATGGAGGGACAAGTGTATTTTGCTAACAGTGGTGGAGGTTGTGTTGTATGGAAAGAAAAATTTCACATTACAGTCATACAGTGTGCATTATGTACTCTGCATTGCTCATTGTAAATGTCACATTTCACAATGGCATCCAGTCGTTGATATGTGTTGGGCAATATTGCCATTCTGTGTGGAGGTTGTGTAGTACTAGCCTAACTTATCTCTACATGTGAATGTTTATGCTACCCCAAGGAGATGCAAAACTGAAATGTTTATGTCCCTGTCCCCTCCATTCCTCATTTTCCTAGGGCTTCTAGTCACTGAACACAGTAACCATATTCAGATAAACATAGGGGCTCAACAGATGGGGAAAAAGGGGCAGCCACAGCAACCAAATGGTGCGGCCTCTGTGAGCCATAAAAAGAACCCCACTCCCAGCAGGTTCTTTTTAGAGCAGGCATGGGGTGCCATTGGACCCTTGTGCGTACCAATGACGTACACGCAGAATGGCGCCATTTGGATATTGTGGGGGCAAGCCATGATGGTGCCTGGACAGTGCAGTAGGGCTTGGGAGCGTGCAGACGCTCTGCTCTCCTGAGCCTTAAAATCAGCCCCAGGCCAGCGCATAACGCCAGTCTGTACCAGGCCATAGTTACAAACCTGCTTCAGCCATTTGCCACCAACTCATGGAGATCAGACTACAGAGTACAATGAAACATGTACTCTGTCCCCTGTATCTTCCATAGGTAGAAAATCTGAACAACTCAACAGGAGTTTTCTTGATAATAATTCTCACTGAAAGTAATTCCCACTGAACGTACAGTTGGTCCTCCATAGCCACAGATTATTTTTATCCATATATTCAACCATCCATGGCTCAAAAATATTCCACAAAAATATATACATTCCTAAAAACAAACCTTGATTTTGCCATTTTATATAAGGGACACCATTTTACTACACCATAGTATTTAATGGGACTTGAGCATCCATGGATTTTGATATCCACAGAGGTTCCCAGAAGATACCAAAGCCCATTGTATTGATATCTAACAGATGAGTAAACATTCATAAGATTAGTTCCCTGTGCTCTTTGGGGTTTGGAAAGCTTGTCCCAAAGACAGACCCACAAACTCACTCTTCTACTCTTAAAGGCATCAGCTCTGTTCAAGCTGTCACCAAGAGCAATTAATTCCATGTAACACAGATTGTTCAAGATGAAAATATGCATTGCTGTTTGCATCACCACACAGGTCTAACCAGTTGTTTAGGGTTAAGATGGGTATTGTATATTAAATTAGGATATGTATCTAGGGCCCCGTTCCCACTGGCCTATAGCGCAGATCAGGACACGAATCATGGGTGCATCGTTTCCATTAGAGCGCGCATTTGACCCGCATTGCTCCGATATAATTCCCATTGGGATTCAAATCTGAATCAAATTATCCTGAAAAATCTGAATTTTAGGTTGATGAACCGGTTTTAAAAAATAGTGGCTTTTTAGCGAATTTTCCTGTGCCTCCGGAGACTTATTTGGGGCAAATGAATGGGAACGAAAGGGTGTCTGATTCGGGAACCTGGAGATGGGAGGAGCAGTGCTCAAGGGGCTGGCCTGGGGGTGTCACCCTCTTTGTTCTCCTTCTGCATGGCCGGCGCCATTTTCTTCCATTCGCATAGCCTTTCCCCCAGTGGATTGGGAAGCAGGGTAAGGCGATCACGCTACATTGAGCTCCAAACTCAGTAAACACATTACTCCCTCTGCAACCTCCCCTCTGCTTCACATTCATAGACCAATGTGTGAGGAGAGCCATTGAACACCATTTTAAACTATTCTTTTTTATTTTTTATTTATTTCTCTTTTTTTGCCTCTGCCTGAGCAGTAAATGGGCTTTGCAGTACATGCCTGCTTGATCGCCCCCCAGACAGCCCAGGGAGCAATGGGAGAGGCAAAGGGATCTGAGGGGGAATAGAGGCTTCTCTTCTCTCTTTCCCAAAGGGAATCTGGGGAGACACAGAAGAGCCTGGACGCCAAGAAGGTATCTGAGGGGGAATAGAGGCTTTTCTTCTCTCTTTCCCAAAGGGAATCTGGGGAGACACAGATTCATTGGCTGCCCCCCCAAAAAATAACAACAAACAAACAGAAATGGGAACGGGGAGCAAAATAAACCATAGCAAAGTGTTTCAAATCAAGTGACGACACTTGTGATGTCTGAAGCCTATGCCCTTGATTGACAACTTGCAGACACAAATGGGAACGGGGAGCAAATTAATCCGCTTTAAAATACAGCAATTTAAAATAAATGGGAACGAAAACAGGGTCTAAATAAATAGAAGTAATTTGCCCCCTTTCCTAATGGAAACAATGGAAAAAATTGAATTAGACTCGGAAAATAATCCAAGTCAGAATTGCACCAATATAAACCATTTTATCTGCCAAGTGGGAATGGGGCCTAGGTGTACATCTCTTTTGATGAGCCACATTTTAAAAAGCTGCTATGAGTCTTGGTCTTTCTTGTTTGATTGGGGTACTTAAATCACATTTGTTTTGAGAGTATTTACTTTGAAGCAAATACCTTTGGGAACTGGATAGAGGTATGTTGAGAAGAATATGCAGCTACTAGTGAGGAAAAAAACTATGTATATTGTGTACATGCCTACAGGTGGGAGTAAGCACAATTATTGATATATGTATGCATAGGATAACATTACATGCATGCTTAAAATACTAAAATGTTTTTACTGAGTGCATTATGAACATTCTGAGTAATTCATGACCAAACTGAATATGATATTAAAAGAGTGATACAAAGGAGAATGGTTTAAGTTTTGTTCCATACCGTATTCCTAATTAAAATCTCAAACCTAAGCTGCTTATTATCTTCTGGAGGGAAGAGCATATTGGTGTCTTCAGAGACCAAACTTTTTAAAAACTGCAGTAGGAAGGTGGAGAGTTACGTTTTTAAAAACGGTATGCTCATTAATTGTTTTCAGCCAATTAATGTCATGTCTAGTTTGGCCCTCAGTTAACTATCTTGTTATACATAATAAGTAAGTAAGTCATTATGCTTTTTTTCAATTGACAAATATTATTTTCTGTTACTACTTTTTCTTCTGTTGTTGGATGCAGTAGGGTTGCATCCAGATTTAAGCATGCACAACTGGAAAAATGGAATTGGATTTTTTCACCCCTCCTTCACAGAAGCAGCACTCCAGTCCCCTTTAGATACTACACGGGATCTGGGGACCCAGTTGAATAGGGCAGGCTGTGGTGTGGAGTGGAGTGGGAAGAGAATCTCCAAATTTCAAATAAAATCCATCCACACACTAAAGGCAGATTCTGGATCAAAGCTAACAGTGAGTAAGGTGCTCTCTCATTAGGGAAAAATGTGTTATATTTTCTATTACATGTTATCATGATGATTAGTGGCACAAAGTATCATACACACAAAGAAACCTGTGCCATATTCCTTTATTGCACTTCTGAGCAATGACTCACATTGCACAATCATTTATGGAGTATGGAAACCAATAAAGTATTTATCCAAGAAGAATGTTTCCTGTATTAAAAAATTTTTTTTTGAATTGAGAAATTATGCCTGTCACTTTCCACTATGATAGAGTTCACAAGCTAAAGTACACAGTAACTGAAGAACAATTATGGAAGATTAATAGGCTCTGATGAAAGGGATTTGGGTAGAGGTACTCAATTAACATAAGTCAATTGAGGTTGGGGGGCTGTTCAGTTCGCTCCCTCCTGCTCAAAGGGAATGTAGAATTTGAAAGGAGGAAAGCGGTTGTGGGGGAAGCTTTTAACATTTCCTAACCACACATAGTGACTCTGATTTGGATCAAGACCATGTATGCTGATATTTACAATATAAAAAGAATAGGACGTTCTGCTGCATGCTCCATGTTTAATGTAGGCTATAATTTAGCCTTCAGTTTATCAAACCATTATTTTCTGATGGAAACTGGACATGTTGCCAGAGGAGACTGAAATGTGAAACATACAAACTTTATTTAATGCTGTACAACTCTTACAATAGCTGGACCCAATGTAGTAGCTTTATATTTATTTTTAGGATCTGAGGTCCTTGGTTCAATCAAGCTTCCTAAATTCTTTACATCAGATTAAGCATAATACAAGTAAATAAAATTTTGTGTTGTTTTCCTGAAATCCTTCCTAATGCACACCTGGTCACACAATAGTTTGGTTCCTACTATCATTATTAAGGGATACCTGTTGACATCAATGCCAGTTATCTATGGCAGATCTGGTCACACTGATTCTTCATTACCTCCCAAATAGACTACTGTAATGTATTCTGTAAAGGGCTGCCCTTGAAAGGTGTTCAGAAGCTGCACTAATGCAAAATGCAGCAGTCAAAGTGTCAGGTGTGAATATTAGAGACCATGTAACATTGGTCTTACAAGAACTGCACAGGTGTCCAATTTGCTTCCAAGCTTAATTCAAGGTGCTGGTATTGACTTACAAATTCCTAAACAACTTCAGACTAGGCTATCTGAAAGGCCACCTCTCTTTATATGATCTTAAGAGGAGGCCCTGTTGCATGTCCCAACATCTCAAAAGCTACATTAAAAAGTATAATAATAAAAAATAATAATAAAATTTATTTCTATACTGCTTTTCCACAGTGATCAAAGCGGTGTACATAGTAAAATTATTAAAACAACATAAAATTAAAACCACATTACATTAATTACAATATACAATTAAAATCCAATTCATAGGTGTATGTAAGTGAGAGGGAGAAAAGGGGATCGAACATAACTTCAGTGAACATGGGTGAATGCTTGGTTAAAGAGAAAGGTTTTAAGTCTCTTTTTAAACAGTTCAAGGGAGGTAATGAGACGGAGCTCCTCGGGAAGACTATTCCAATGCTTGGGGGCATAACTTTTTATGAGTTACGGCAGCACATCAACATAGATTGTACACCATGGGCAAACTTGTTTATATATTCTTTGATTTTATTGATTTTTGTACAGCGCTGTGTACATCTACAGCGCTTCACAAATAAAGTTTAATAATAATAATAATAATAAATATACCTGAAGGTATTGCTAGCTGCAAAATACCTCCATATTCTTCTTTTGAACATTCTGTTAAATGATTCTGTTAAATGAGGTCTACTGTGAGGTTTATCACATGGAAATTTTAGAGCTTTTGCAGGTCAGTTCCGACGTGACTGCACTTCCAATGATGCGGATTCACGTCATAACGTGAATGTGTTATCAGACAAGATTCCTTTCTATGGGCGCTCCTTCCATGGCATTTCCGCAGTGATTCCAAAGTGACCCCTCATTTTGATGAATTCAGAAAAAAAGGGAATTCACAGAATTCGCATTCAAGCTCACTTCACTTTCCCTTTGAATTGGTCTGGTGTGGAAAACTACTCCCCCTTGCCCCTCTGTGTCCTACTCCTTCATCCCCCTCCTCCTCCTTCACCCCATCTCGCCCCCTCTGCCACCCATCCCATCATTGTCATCATCCTCTGCCTTCTCCTGCCTCCCAATCCTGGCCCAAGCGACCTATCCCATCATCCCCTGACTGTTCCTGCATCCCAATCCTGGCCCCAGGGACCCCCAGCAACCTAACCCATCATCCCCTGACTGCTTCTTCACCCCGATGAAGGATGACAGCTAAGGAGGGGACAGGGATGGAGGACAGCATCCAGAGCCCCACTGAACATGTGCTAAGGTGCCGATTCGAATCGTTGAACCCTCCGGTGTGGTAGTACAATGTGCACTCACTCTGCTTTGCTTGAATCCACATCATGTGACTTGCTTGGAATAGAACTGACTTTGCTTCCCCCTCAATTCAGAAGGGCAACAGAAAGGCAACCAGGTGTGGTAAAACATCACGTTTTAACCTTAATTCACATTGCTAGACAGGAGTGACTCTGGATCTGTTGTGAAAAAACATCATGCTTTGCGTTGCTAGAACAGGAGTGACTGCGGATCTGAGCTGCAAACCCCCCCCCCCACGTGTGATAAGGTCCCTAGACTTCCTTATCAGTGACAAAGTCATGATGAACCTCTTTTCTTTTTTTAAAAGGTCTGCTTGCAAAAATACTTGGAAGCTTTTCTACATACTGTACATGTATGAACATTCATACACACACCAGTTTCGTCTGTTACAAAAGTGTTGTGCTTATGAAGGCTGTTTGTGCAACATCTAGGCCTTCTTCTTAGGGTGACCACATGTTAAGTAGCACTGAGAGAGAGGGGGGGATTTTTATCAAAAAAAGAAGAAGGATTACATACTATGTGTATATTATGATTTATATGGTGCTGGAAGAGTTCTACAAACACAATGGACTGCTAAAAAGAGAGATACATAGATCCTACAGCAAATCAATTCTGAACCCTTACTAGAATCCAAAATGACTAAACTAAGGCTATTGTTCTTTGAATGTGTCATAAGATGACATGATTCATTGGAAAATACAATAATGCCGGGAAAGGGTAAGAGGAAGACCACATTACAGATGGACAACATTACAAATGGACTGATTTGACTAAAAGAGCAGCAGCCCTGACTTTACAACACTTGAGCAGGGAAATGATGATCAACGATCTTGGAAGCCTCTCATTTATATGGTCGCTATAACTTGAGGTCAGCCTGACAACAAATAATAAGAACAAATAACAAAGCACATGTAGAAATAACTGTAAGAATTTAAGTAGGAATATAATAATCTCTTCTGAAAAAGACTGTGACCAAGTCAGAGACCTCAGTCTTGTATCCAGGTTCAATTTATGGACAACTTCAAGAGCGCTGCTACCTTCTGATGGTTGTGAAGTCGAAGGCTTTCATGGCCAGCATCCATAGTTTTTTGTGGGTTTTTGGGGCTATGTGGCCATATTCTAGCAGAGTTTCTTCCTGACGTTTTGCCAGCATCTGTGGCTGGCATCTTCAGAGACATCGGACACATAGCCCAAAAAACCCACAAAAAACTTCTGATGGTTGTTTTTCTTTAAACTAGAATTAGAGAAGGCAGCCCTTTAGATAGAGAACTGCCCTATCTAAGGAGTTTACCATTATCCTACTTTGAAAAGCATGGGACAGAATTATACTGGCCAGGTTTCTGCTATCCTTTACAGTCTCCTACAAGACAAAATTCCTATGCTCACAGTTCCCTGTGGAATATTATATTTGAAATCTTTTTGTGACCTGTGTTGCATGGCAAATAACAGAAGGTTAAAAAACATATGGTCACATATATTTACAGCAAAATGTTTTATTGGTAAAATTTAGTGATTAAATCTTTAAGGATTTATGTAGGATTATATCATATTATTCATTTTAACCTGGTCTCAAAAGGTTTATTTTCTCTTCTGTGCAGGTTTTCAAAAGCTTGTATAAATTCCTCAAACTGTGGAATATTATACACATAATTAAAAAGATTGCCTCCAGCATCTTCAAATATCACTCTGCCGCAACCCAGCTGAATATTTTACCGATTATTAATCCTTATTTACAGAGATCAGTTTCCAAGCATTCATATTGTTACTCTTTCTGCCTCCAAGTCTTTAAATCTCCAGGATTAAAATATTTTCATTAAAAATCTGGTTTTCTACAGAAATAAGAATTATTGAGTTGGAAGAGACTCTACATCTTGACCCACTTGCACATCTCATAACACTATAAATTCCTCACAGCTGGAATATTGATATTACACTTCCTTTCCAGTTCATTTCTGGGCTATTGCCATCCCAGGGATGAATGGTGAGTGGAGCATGGGCAGGTAAGAGAAGAAACACAGATGTTTCGTTGGAGTATAAGAGGCCACAACTTTTATTTACTACTACTTGGCATAGCAAAGAGGAGTAGATTTCAGTATCAGAAAACCTGTCTGCTATCTGTTAGAAATATGTGACCCCAGCCCAGCTGCAGAGAGTAACATGGGGTGACATGAAACTGTCATCTGGGAGCAGAGGTGGGTGATTCCCTACTGGGGCGTGTAGGGCGAAGGGCAAAATGAAGGGATCATCATGGGGGAAGCCAACAATATCTAGTTTGCTGCCAACCTAGATCTAGATCTATTTCCTTGAAAAATCTATGTCAGGAGTGAAGAAAGAGCAATCTGTAGGGCAGGTGTACCCAATGACAGTTTTGTTGGAGTCATAACTCACTCTCTGGAATCTGACACAGAGGAGATGGATTGTGAGGGGTTTCTGGTTCTAGATGGTAGCTCCCTCCCTGAATCTGAGAAGCTGGTGACTGAAGCAGTTCAGGGGCCCTCAGCACAGCAGGACCTGATGAACACTGAAAAGATACCTCCCAACCTTTAGAGTCCATCAAAGAAAGAAGAAATAGCACCATAGCGTTGAACCTCTGTTCATTAGGAAATGCTGACTATCAAGCAACTGGTATCCACAGTCAGCCATCTAACAATCGCCTAGCAGTTTCTGAGAACCCTCTTTGCTCATGACCATTCAGTCCTCTTACCTGACAGTGCTCTTGGTGTTCATACATTTCTTGGAATCTTTGACCTCTGGCCTCACTATCTTTAACCTCTCCTTGTCTTACCCTTTTTGGCTTGGATTATCTGGACTAACTTTATGTAATGACTTCTGGACCAGCTGAGACCTTACTTCTGCTCTGCACAAATGTACCAGTATAACTTACAGGAGAGGAGCTTGGGGGAAAATTGGTCATGACCCCCCACACAGTTGCCTGCCCCTTACCTAAATACACCTTGCACAGTACCCTGTTACTGGTTGGGTGGAGAGTTGAGGTTAAAAGGGAAGTGCCCAACACTTTTTGGAAGTGAGAGATAAGACAGCCATTCCATAGAGATGAACATGCCCTTGAAGGGATCCCCCACAATCAGGGCGATTCTTGTCATAATCAGGCTTGCAAAGCTGCAACAAGATAAGGAGAAGCAATGTAATGCCCAATAGACATTAGTACAGAAATTAACCACTACAACATTATGCTGGATGCAAGCATTGAAACCATGAGAGGGAGGAAGGATAGAAAGGCAGCCAAAAAGACTAATGCAAATGGTGCAGCTAGGAGAAGATTTTTAGATGGATAGTAAAGAGAACTCCTCCTCTAAAAGTTCTCCATTATGGCAACAAGTCAGCTTTCTTACTGGGCAGCTAAAGAGGACTGACCAGTTGAAGAGGAGTGATATAAACCACATGGATCTCTGGGAGGAAACTGCCACACTTCAGTGCCTTTGCACCATGGCTTGGTATGGCTTTGCACCATCACAGAGTGCAGCATAGGGACCCAAGGCTAAAACCCATGCTTGCAACCTCAGGATAAAAGGTGAACAGAGCATTGGCTGGTATCAGCAGAAACATCAGCACACTGTTGGAGTATGAGGAAGTAGAACTTTTATTGGTACATCCATATAGAGCTGCCATAGCATAGGGTAGCAGATCCAAGAATCAGAAGAACTGCAAACCAACTGATGCAAGATCCTCCCCAAGCCTGGCTCTTGGGGAGAACCATGGAATGACTGGAAGTGGATTATTCCTTGTTCCATTGCTCTCTGGAAGTCAGGAAGATCTAAAATCCTCCAAGCTGAGTGTGTCTTAGAAGTAGGACCCCAAAAATGGAAATGATGAACATGCAGGCCAAATAACAACACTGTGACAAGAAGCAGCTAGCATACTGTAGCTACAAAGCCCCATGGAGCCACATGTCCTGATTCTCAGTTCAAGAGATGAATGTTGTTGCAGCTGCTGCAGCTGTCTGTCTGTCTGTCTTCAAGTCATTCTTGACTTATGGCAACCCTAGGGTGAATTTATCATTGGATTTTCTGGGGCTGATGATGTATGACTTGTCCAAGTCACCCAGCAACCAAGCAAGGAATCAAACTCTGATCTCAAAAGTCATAGTCCAGTGTGCAAACTACTACACCATGCTGGCTCTCAGAAATAAATTACATGAATGACATCAGCCTAATAGAGAGCCTATCGGAGAGAAATGTCTGAATATTGGATAATTCCACATACACACACACACACACACCGAACCCCACAAGCACTCCTTATGTTACTGACTTTCCTTCTGCCTCTGTTAGTCTTGTCAACATTGATGCCCCCATGCTATGTGTTCAAGCAGATCTGACCGAAACAGTCACAGCCTCAGTGCTGGGGGAAACTATGTGGTCTGAGATCTTCCAGTTAAGATACAGTCCTTTGAAGATGTCAAGGTAATTCTCTCCAAGCTGATCATAGCAATCAGAGAGCAAAATCAGTTGGTGTCCAGAAAGTTTCAACTGCCCACATGTTGACAACCAAAACTTGTCACCACGGTTTCTACAGAATACTCTTCTGCTTCAGCAGAATACTTCACCAGAAAAAATTCAGCACCTACCTCAAATTTAGTAACCAAAATAACAGAGTGATGGCGAAACAACAATATAACAGCATCTCTGAGACTGGGAAAACAGCAAAACAAATGGAAACAGTATCCATCATATGCTCTCTGGGGAAGTGCCCTAAAATTACATGCAGTGTCACTGCGTTTGAAAAGGTCATTTAGGTTTGAACTTTGTAAAAAACTTAATAAGACCATACCCACTAACATAATCAATTAATTCCAACATATTGGTTGCAATCTGTGCTGCTAGTAAGTTCTATATGACTATTAACACATGGAGAACTAAAACTATGTGCTTTTGTGTCGACTGTCCTTTCAGACAAATCAAAGTCAGAGGATCCTTTCTCATGCCCTTGAAAGAATATTAAAACAGCCCTTTAATACTATGTGTGACAACACACCAACAAGTAATATAGCTCCACTACACAAAGATACATGCATGCACAGAGAGGAGAGAGAGCTATCGGTGCCATTTTATTGAGATTATTTCATTCCAATATCATATCATCGTTTACGTCAGTTCAGCTGTGGCACAGCCATGTTGTTCTTCTGCTAAACATTAAGGGGGGTACCCTCCCATACCCGATACATCAGTCATCTATTGCTTTATGGATCTTTTGCATCTCTTTTTATATAAATTCTTAGGGGATTGTTCTCCAAGCGTACCCCAAGCTACCCCTACTGTAGCAAGGATATTGCCTAAATTTTAAATGAATGAAGGCTATTGGTACTGGATCAACATCACTACAAAACCAGAACTTTGTTTTAATGATACGGATTTTGTTTTTCCTATTTTCCTCTCAATAGCCAGATCTACAAGATGGGAAAATAAAACATAAAACATATTAAAGCCTTGAGTTATGAATAAAGATAATATTTTTTTTATCTCAAAAGTCAGGAAAAACTAAATAGAGTATACACAGGCTTCCTATAGAATCTTTGAGCTCAGCTATTCACATGCTACTAAAACACCTTTTTGTCTTGCCCAAAATGAGACTAAGAAGCAGGAAACATGAACCAGCCATGCAGCTCATCTGGAGGATTGCCAGATGGAGGGAATGCTCCTTACATTACAAATCAAAAAATGTAGTGTGAATTTCCATTTCCTGAGGTTAGAAAAATATTGGAAGTGGCAATGGTAAACCATGTCCACAAATGGAAGATGATTGTGTCATCCAAGTCCTTCAGCAGCCCCCATGCTATGAATGAAGTAGGGTGGTTGTACAAGATTGTTCTTTTAATGCACTCCTGATGGATAAAATGGCTCAGGGTTTTTTAAATTTTATTTTTAGTTTTTTGGTTATATGAACATAGCAGCCGCCAATGTCAAATCAGATTCAAAGCTCATATAGTCTACCATATTACCCACACAGTGGCCAGTCAAGTATCTATAGGAAGGCCCCAAGCAAGATCTGATTGGGTGAATATTATGTTCTTTAGTAACTAATATTAAAAGGATATTGTTAGATGCAATTAGGGTTGCCATAACTGTCTACCTCCAAACCGGGACAAATGTAAAAAATGTAGGACAAATGTAGGACAAAATTTACCCCCCCCCCCAAAATGTAGGACATATTTTGTAAATGGAGGACACAAACACCTAAAAAACAAAAAAATTAATAAATTAAAAAAGCATTAATATAAACACATGCTTCTTAGGCATGCTCAAATGGAGGACATTTTGACATTCTTCCTGGATAGAAGTTTGGGATGTAGCTTTGTGTAGTAGACTAGGACTCTGGAGACCAGGGTTCATTTCCCTGCCTATGGGTGACCTTAAGCAAGTCACACTCTCTCAGCCTCCTCAGCAGAAAGCCATAGCAAAACTCCTCTGAACAAACCTTGCCAAGCAAACCCCAGGATAGGTTTGCTTTAGGGTCTCCATACGGTGGAAAACAACTTGAAGGTAAACAACAACAAAGAATAACTGAGTACTATACCTTTAAGTGCAGTGGAGGGTTCAGCATGGTGTAGTGGCCTAGGACAATGGGAGACCAGGGTTCAAATTCCAGCTCTGCCATGGAAACCCACTGGGTGACTTTGGGCAGCAAGTCTCACTCTCTCAGCCTCTCAGGGGAAGGTAAAGGTAACCCCCCCTGAAGAAACTTGCCAAAGAAACTCTATAGGGTTGCCATAAGTTGGAAAGGCGCTGAAGGCACACAACAACAACAATAACAACAGAGGAGGAGGAAGGGAGGAGAAGAAAAATGAAGGAGAAGGAGAAAGAAGAAAAGGAGGAGAAAGAAGAAGAATAGGAAAAAGAAGATAAAATAAGATAAAAATAAGAGGAGAAGAAGAAAAGGAGGAGGAAGATGGGAAGAAGAAGAGGAGAAAGAGAAAGAGGCCCCAACCCCCCCCTGCCAACTGAGAGAAGCCTACACAGGCCTCTCTCCTTACCCCACCACTGCTGCACCAAAAGCGTGGCAGTAGTGACAGGGCCCCCGACCCCCCACCAATGGAGAGAGGCCTATAAGGCCTCTCTCCAACCTTACCCCGCCACCACTGCCACACCAAAAGCACAGCAAGCAGTGGTCGGGCCCTCAACCCCCCACCAATGGAGAGAGGCCTGTGCACCAAAGCACAGCAGCGGCACCGGGGGTCCCAACCTTCCCCGACGCCCCACCACAGCCCTGCCCAGGCCTACCTGGGCTCCTCCTCCTCTGGGCGGCCACTGGCACACTGCCCTTTGTGGGCAGCTGGAGACATTGTAGCTCATCCTGTGGCCAAGCCTAGAGGAGGAGGAGGAGCTGTGGGCCTGCAGCGCGTGCAACAGGCCACTTGAGTCCCCAGGCCCCCCAGGCCCGGGCCAAAGTGCCAAAACCGGGCCCCAAACCCGGGATTGTCCCAGCTAAAACCCAGGATATGGCAACGCTAGATACAATATTTATTTATTTCACGTGGGATATGGAATTGGGACCAGGCCCTTTTGGTTCTACCCCAAAGCCTCACCCCCCACACTGGGTGACACCCTGGTGCAGGACGCCGCTAACAAGGAAGATCCTGTGAGGAGGAATTAACCCAGCTATATTTCAAACTTGGGGAGAGGAGTTGTGCTACCCCACTGTACAGATTACTGGTTTAAAAAAAATCAAATGTGCAGATATAATTGTTTTGTGTCTGGCCATTGTGCGTCTGTGATTCTCTCCTACCTGTCACTCTCCACAAGGCACACAATGGCCAGGGGAGCATTCTTGGCTATGTGGTAAATCCAGAATGAGATTAATGACTCTATGTAGCATAGTTCTGCATATGTACTACTTTGTTATATACACCGAGTCATGCAGGATTGCAGTCTAAGCATATTACACTAGGATATATGATAATGATATGATAACAAAATTACAACTTACCTGAAGAGAGAGTACTTCTCCCAGCAATCCAAGAGGAAGTCTCCATGTAAAGCATGTAGTAGTTTGGGCTGGTGTTGGAAATTTCTCTCTTGTGACCTCATCATCTCCCCTCCTCATCTCTATGGAGTTGTCTACATAAACCTCTTGAGGCAGGAAGGGGGAGAAAACAGGTTGAGAACTACCACTGCCATCAGCAGATTCACCACTTTGTTTTTGCCCTTTGCCTTGCTTGTCTGTGGACATTTTTCTACCTATCCAGACCAGAGGTGGGCAACATCAGCTCTTCAAAAGATCACTCCCACCATGAGATCATTACACTCCCACTACTCACTTTATTATTTGGGTTTCATTTGAATCAGTTGCATGGCCCTACTGTATATGCCACTATTAGTACAAGAAGCAACTTTAGTAAATACATAAAACAGAGTTTCCTCTGCAACAGCACCTATACAGTGAAACTCATTCACAAGGAAAGCCATCCCTTTGGGGCCTCTTGTGGGAGGCCAAGACTGCATTGTCCCACATAGATTTGTATCCTTAAAACAAATTCTAGGGTTTTAAATTTTAAATTGCTTTAATCTGTTCTTAATCTTAGTTTTTAAATATTTGCTTTAAAAATGTTCATCCAGTTTTAAAGATTTTTTTCTTTAATCCTTGGATTATCCAGGCAAACTGGGAAACCCAAGCAAGCTAGTCAGTAAATACTTTGAATGAAAGAACAAATGAACGAATGAGCGCACTAGTCGCCACCGACAGCCTTGTCATTTATGAATTTGTCTAACCATCTTTTAAAACTTTAAAACTTGTCTGGTTTGGCAGCCACCAACACATCATGTTGTGGCAAAGTTCCATAGTTTAATTATCCTGAAAACAATATTTCCACTGTGCATCCTGAATTTCATCCTGTACATCCCATTTATTATCAAAGGAGGAAGAGAACCTCTCAGTGCCCATTCTCTCTAAGCCATACATAGTATCATACACATCTTATTTGCACTGGTCTAAGTGCAGGAGCCCCCACAGTTGTAACCCTTCCTAATAGGCAAATTATTCCAGCCTCTTCTTTGGGCTTTTCTGCACCTTTTCTAGCTCTAAAACATTCTAGCTGCAGTACTCTGCATTCTACACAGCATTTCAAGTCTACTTGGAAGTTATATTGGCAGTTTTTATTCTTGATTCCTTTCTCTAATGATCTCCAACATGGAATTGATAGCAGCTGCAGACTGAGTCATTTTCATCAAACTAACCACAATCCAAGACCTCTTTCTGAGTCCATCACTATACCAGCTCAGGCACCATCAGTGTCTCAGGCGGGATACAGACTGCCCAAAAAGGGTGGTCTCCCGCCGCCATGGTCTGCTGTGCGAGGGAGCCGCAGCGGACAAACCGTGTGGCTCCCTCGCGGAACAAAAAGAACCCGCAAAAAGCGGGTTCTTTCTGCGGCGCAGTTGTGATTTCACAAGGCACCAATGGCACACTTGCAGTGTCACAAGGGCGCCAAGACATGTGGATGCTAGCCATCCATCACATCAAAATGGTGGCACCCGTATGTACAGGGTGCCACCATTTTGACGCCCTCGTCACATGCAAGGGGCATCTGAAAGCGCCACCCCTCACACTTCACGATGTCGCCCCATAGGGACCATCTATCCAGCACCTCAGTTAGAGGGGTGTTTGCCCCATTGTACATTTCTTGACACTTACTTACAGTGATACTCATTTGCTATTTTAGCATCCGCCTTACCTACCACTTCATCAGCAGTGATGAGTGGTATGAGAAAACACCACTTTTTGATCTGAAAATTAAATGCAGTCCAGTTCTTTTAACTTAGATTGAGCTATCATTCAAAAAGCAAAGAGAAACTGCCAGTTCCTGCCAAAGGCCCCAGAGCCATTGCACATGCAGTTTTCCTTATCATTTCACTCTCCTGCTTCCTTTTCAGAGAGATCTGTTCCTTCCAATCCTACAAACATAACCACAGTGCATATATGCCCCAGTACAGGGGATTTCAACATCTCCAACTTGACTGTAGAAGATACCAGTAATGACTTTTACTGAATGCTCTTTATGCTTCTCTAGTTTAAGCCATCCCCACCTAGGGTTGCCATCCCTGAGGGCCTCGAAACCGGGAAAAATGTAGGATGTGGTTTTAAAATGTAGGACCTTTTTTTTCATTTCCTTGCCAGGAAATTAAAAAAAAAAAGGTCCTACATTTTAAAACCTTGTCCAAGGCCTCCCTGGGGCCTGGGAGACAACGTCCCCCGAGCCCCAGGGAAGGCTGGGAGGACGGCACTTCCAAGGCCTCCCTGGAGCCTAGGAGACAACGTCCCCCGAGCCCCAGGGAAGGCTTGGAGGACGCCAGCAGCCGAGGAGAAAGGGGGGAGGAGGAGAAAAAGGGAAGGGAAGGAGAAAGAAGAATAGGGAACAATATAAAAAGAAGAGGATGAGGAGGAGGAAGAGGGGAAGTAAAGAAAAAAGGGGAAGAAAAAGAAGAAGAGGAGGGGAACATAAAGAAGAGAAGGAGGGGAAGAAAACAAAGAGGAGGAGGAAGAGGAAAAAGAAGAAGAAGAGAAGAAAAAATAGGGGAAGGGGAAGGAAGAGAGATAGCTTGCCGGCAAGGCTCTTTTCTGCCCTCGCCCGCGCGAGGGACCAAAGAGGAGGCACTCCTCCTCTTGAGGCTGGCTGGCCAATGGGGAGAGTGGAGCTGGAACAGCCCTGCCTCCTGCTAGCAGTCACAGGCTCCTGCAGCAGGGGAGGGCTGTCCAGCCATTGGCCGGCCAGCCTGAAGGGCAGGAGCTCCTGCAAGAGCACGCAGGGCCAGGGCAAAGCCAGGCAGGCAGCAAAAAGGCTGCAGCAGCAGCCGCAGCAGCAATGGCGGTGGCGGCTGCAGAACAGCCACGGTTGTTGCGGCGGCGGCGGCGGCAACCAGCTTAACCCAGACCAAAGAGCCAAACCGTGCCGTGACCGTGCCAAGGGGCCAAAAATCGGGTTTGTCACGCCCCCAGGGGGGTTATGGCAACCCTATCCCCACCTCACACATGAAGATCACAAATTACAACACTAGTACAGTCATTTACAAACAGGCAACTGAAAGTCCCAACTGATGCAAGTGCCTAATTCACTTCCCTTTCCCAAGTTTACATAGTTTTCATTTTAAACAAAACATACTTTTGAAAAGCTTATATTGTCAGTCCTACCTACCAACCAAGTTAGCAAATCTTATCCCAGTTTTATGGCAGGAAAGAAAAGCTGAGAGAAAAGTCAGTTCCTTTTTGTGGGATGGGTGCTGTGTAGGAAAAATGGACAAATGAAGCAGAGAGAAGGTGAAGTAGCTGGGGAACAGAAGCGGTAGGATGGATCGCATGGCCTGTATCCATGGTTGTGCAATGAGAGAACCCAGAATAACAGAGCTCCCCTCCCCTCTGCAGTCCACCACCTGAAGCACCTGCTCTGGACGGCTGGGAGAGCTATGAAGAGCAAACAACTCCCTTGTTTCAACAGCTCTACTGGTTGCTAGTCTGTCTCCAGGCACAATTCAGAGTTCTTTAGATACCCTTGACCTATAAAATCCTATACAGCTCAGGTCAAGGGTATCTAAAGAACCCTATTTTCACATATGAGTCTGCCTATGTTTTGAGATCTTCTGTGGATGCCCTTCTCATTGTCCCACCACTCTCACAGGTACATCTGATGGAAACATAGTAGAGGGTCTTCTTGGTGGCTACACCTAGGCACTGGAACTCCCTTCCTAGAGAAGCTAAAATGATTCCTTACCTATAAGCCTTTCATAGGCATGTTAATACCTTTTTGCTTCAGCAGGCCTTTGGTAGCTGATTGCTCAGGGAAGAAAGGATCTTCCTGGATGTGCTGAATTCTTCATTTGTTGTTTACATTTTAACACTCATGCTTTCAATTACTTTTAATTCTATCACTATTGCATTTATATTTTGCATTTAGTTAATTTTTATTATTATTAAATTATGTGATATAAATAATAAATAATAAATAAAAGTTTTATTTATATACCGCGCCTTCCCCAGATCAGGGCGGTTTACATACATTATACGTATACATACAGTAGATTAAAAACAAACCACACCATACAATTATACAATAAAAATAAACAGCTAAAACAGCTAAAACCCCATTAGCCCATCCTCATGGCCACGGAAGAGGAGGGAGGCCCTTAGGAATTTTTATGGGGGAAATGCTTGGTGGAATAAGAAGGTCTTCAAGTCCTTCTTAAATTGGGCCAGGGAGGTAGTCGAGCGGAGCTCGGCGGGCAGCGTGTTCCAAAGGGCCGGGGCAGCGATAGAAAAAGTCCGCCTAGTGACGGAAGAGAGTCTGGCCCCCGGCACCTTTAGTAGTTGCTGCCCGGATGTTCTGAGGGTGCGGGACAGAATATATGGGGAGAGGCGGTCCTTCAGGTATCCTGGGCCCAAGCCATTTAGAGCTTTATAGGTGATGACCAACACCTTATATTGGGCCCGGAAGCGAATAGGCAGCCAGTGAAGATCTTTCAACACTGGTGTTATATGGCTGGCCCTAGAAGCTCCAGTGACCAGCCTGGCTGCCATATTTTGCACCATCTGTAGCTTCCGGGTTTGGTATAAGGGTTGCCCCATGTAGAGTACATTGCAGAAATCCAATCTCGAGGTTACCAGAGCATGTACAACAGTTTCAAGGTCCCCCTGGGCCAAGTATGGGCGCAGCTGGCGAATAAGCCAAAGCTGATGGCAGGTGCTCTTGACCGTCGCATTCACCTGAGCAGTCAGGTGAAGCGACGAGTCAAGAAGCACTCCCAGACTGCGCACGGAGTCCTTCACAGGGAGCGTGACCCCATTCAGGACAGGTGGAACCACCGCCATTCCTGGACCAGGGGAACCTATCACGAGTACCTCCGTTTTCTCTGGATTCAATTTGAGTTGGTTCTCCCTCATCCAGCCCATTACTGACTCTAGACAGGCCACGAGAGGAGAGACGCCATCCCCAGTCACTGCATCAGTCGGAGACACAGAGAAAATAATTTGGGTGTCATCAGCGTACTGATAACCCCGCGCCCCATGTCTCCGGATGATCTCTCCCAGCGGTTTCATGTAAATGTTAAATAGCATGGGAGACAGAATGGCTCCTTGAGGGACCCCAGTTGTAAGGGCCCGCTCATCGGAGCACACGTCTCCCAGCTGCACCATCTGGGACCTCCCAGAGAGGTAGGACCGGAACCACTGGAGCGCAGTGCCCCCAATTCCCACCTCTGCCAGGCGCCCCAGAAGGATACCATGGTCTATGGTATCGAAAGCCGCTGAGATGTCCAAGAGCACCAACAGGGACACGCTTCCCCTGTCGATGCCCAGACGGAGATCATCGACCAAGGCGACCATGGCCGTCTCAACCCTGTAACCCACCCGAAAGCCAGTTTGAAATGGGTCCAGATAATCCGTTTCATCCAAGACCGCCTGAAGTTGGATTGCAACCGCCCTCTCGATCACCTTTCCCAAAAATGGCAGCAGCGATACTGGCCGATAATTATTATGTACCAGGGGGTCGAGGGAGGGCTTTTTTAAAATAGGTTTAACAATGGCCAATTTGAGTTCTGATGGAAATTGGCCCTCCCTCAAAGATGTATTAATAATCCGGCGTAACAACGAAGTTGCCGCCGGTCCCCCTTGGGCTGCTAGCCATGAGGGACAGGGATCGAGAGAGCAGGTTGTCTTCCGAACACTTCCGAGGATCTTGTCCACATCATCGGTACTCACCAACTCAAACCGATCCAGTTTAACTGAGTCCACGGAGGCTCTGGACACCTCTACCCTCGGTTCTGCTTGAATGTCGGCATTAAGACCTTCGCTTATCCGAGAGGTTTTATCCGCAAAAAAGTCGTTAAATTGGTCACAGCAGGCCTTAGAAGGTTCAAGGATCTGGTTCAGGGCGGGAGGGAGCTGAGTTAACTCCCTGACCACCCTGAACAACTCTGCCGGACGCGACTCCGCGGACGCAATACGAGCACCATAGAACGAATTCTTTGCTGCTTGTATTGCCTCTCCGTAGTCCTTTAACAGAAGGTCTAGGAGAGCCTTGTCGTCTAAGCAAAGGTGTTTCCGCCAATGGTACTCTAGCCGTCGCAGTTCCCGCTTCCTTGCCCGGAGATCTTCTGTATACCAGGGCTTACATTTGGAAGCGGGCCTGAGAGGGCGCTTGGGAGCGATGCTGTGTATAGCCCTTGAGAGACCAGTATTCCAAATACCGGTGAGGGCATCAACAGAGTCGCCGTCGCTTCCAACCATGAACCCCTCTAGGGCCTCTTGGAACCTCTCAGGTTCCATCAGCCTTCAAGGGTGGACCATCCGAATAGGTCCACCACCCCCAGGGGGGATCTGGGTAGAGACCTTGATTTTTGCCTCTACACTCGTCCCCCGGGTTACGAAATTAATTCGTTCCGGCGCCATTTTCGTAACCCGGGGGACTTTCGTTAGCCGAATCCCCATAGGCGCTAATGGGGAAAAGCCGCGGCTGCGCCGCGGCTCCATTCAAAACAGCGCCGGCTTTTTTTCGCAAGCCGGGGAAACGTTCGTAACCCGGAAATAATTAATTAATTTATTTTTTTTCGTATCCCGGGAATTTCGTATCGCGGCGCGTTCGTATCCCGGGGTACCAGTGTATCAGGAAATGGTCCATCCATGACAAGGGGAAAATATTAATTATTTCCGCCCACGGATTCTCCGCATCTGAACAGAAGACCGAATCGAGAGTATTACCTGCACAATGTGTAGGACCCTGTATCAGCTGGGACAGGCCCATGGCCGTCATGGTCTCCATGAATTCCCGAGCCGCACCGGATGGAACATAGCTGGCCGCAAGAGGGATGTTGAGGTCACCCAGGACAAGTAGCCTGGGCGTCTCCAACATCAGATCTGCAACCAGCTGTGTCAGCTCGTTAAGGGAATCCGCTAGCGCACGGGGTGGCCGATACACTAACAGAATCCCTAGACTGTCCCTAGCCTTTAGGGTATGATATGAATTCTACAGTTGTGCCTGTTTTATCCTTTGTAAACCTTCGTAAGTCCTGGACTGGGGAAAAATATGTCATCATAAATACATATGATGATAATGATGCTGGTGATGGTGACGTTCTGGAGCTAGTATTCCAGTAGCTCCTAGGGTTGCAGGGAGGATGAGAAGGGAAAGGAAAGAAGTCTCTTGATGTGCATGAGAATCATGCTAGATTTAATTTAATTTTCTCAAACTCTAGGGTGTCTAATGTCTATTACCTCAATCCTGTTAGTCATCCCAGCTAGAACATACAATTAAATCTGTAGGTTTTACCTTTGTATTGACTTGCCATTCAGCATTTATTTCAATAGACCTATTCTAGCTGGAGCTAATAAATAGAATTCATGTTAAGGAGCCCTGGTGGCACAGTGGGTAAATGTTGGTACAGCAGCCACAATAGTGTGAGTTCGATCCTGAGAGCACCAAGGTTGACTCAGGTTTCCATCCTTTCGTAGCTCATTAAAAAGAGTACCCAGCTTATTGGGGGCAATTGGATTATAGATTGTAAACTGCTTAGAGAGTGCTGAGTTGCATGTAAATGCTATTGTTATGTCAAAGCAGGGTTGCCATAAGTCAGGACCTCCAAACCGGGACAAATGTAGGGCAAATGTAGGGCAACATTTTCAAATGTAGGACACATTTTATAAAAATGGAGGACATGCAAAAAATTTGAGGTTTTTTTTAAAATGTTAATATAAATGCATGTTTTTTAGGCATGATCAAAATGGAGGACATTTTGGCATTATTCCTAGACAGATGGCAGAAATGTACTTGCTCTCAGGTTCAACTGTACTTCTCAGAAGTATGTACTTGGTCAAGGGACTGTGGTTTTTCTTCACTGCGCATGAGTTTGTAAAAATCACAGCAAGTTACATTGGCCATGCCTCAGAGGCTTGTTGATATCAATATCACCATTATCATCATCATCACTATAATTGTCCAAGAAAGGCAGACTTGTTAGCATTCAAAGCGCCATAAATACACAGAAAATGTACTTGTATATATTTAATAATAAAAAATAATGTAATAAAATAAAAAGCAATAATAAAAATCAATGAAATAAAATAAAATAAAATAAAAAGCAATAATAAAAATTAAATAAAATAAAAAACAAAAAATAAGTATTTTATATTTTTAAAAATTACTGTAATTAAAAAAAAACACAAACCCAAGGCAGACCTGAAATGACCACTGACTCACTTTTCCACCTCCTCCTCCTCTTCATCCTCCCCATCTCCTCCTCTTCATCCTCCCCATCTCCTCCTCTTCATCCTCCCTATCTCCTCCTCTTCATCCTCCCCATCTCCTCCTCTTCATCCTCCCCATCTCCTCTTCATCCTCCCCCTCCTCCTCGGCGCAAGGGCTCCTTGGGAAGCTCCGTGCGAGGGCACGCAAGTGGGGGAATCCTTTTTGAATTGCTTTGCCCAAAACTGGACACAGTATTCCAGGTGAGGTCTGACCAACGCAAAATAGAGTGGCACTATGACTTCCCTCGATCTAAACATTAAACTCCTATTTATGCAGCCTAGAATTGCATTGGCTTTTTTAGCTGCTGCATCACACTGTTGGCTCATCTTTAGCCTGTGGTCTACTAAGACTCCTAGATCCTTTTCTTATGTACTGTTATACTGGGCTCATGCACTGGGCAAGTGAAAAAAGACTTTGTATAACACTTCACTGTCAGAGACTTTCTTTATTGAGATGTGTCTGTAGTCCACAGCCAACATGGCTACTAGCCATTGACAGTTACATTTTGCATGAATTTGTCCATGCCCTTTTAAATCGATCCAAGCTGGCAACCACCAGCATGTCTCCATTTATTACATGCACCTAGAAACCCCCCCTCCCTTGCTTTCCGTTGTCATAGCATGGCAACTGTGATGCTTGCTATGACTCTGTATTGTGATGCGCTTATTGTTCTGACTACAGTTGCATTTCATCAGTTACGCTCTTGCTGGGAGAAGAGTAGGGAAAGCAGAGTCTGGTTCCCCAATGAGTTTAAGATGGGAAAGGGAAGAGTAAAGGATAGGGTTTAGAGACAGCATGGTGTAATGGTTTGAGCATCGCACTGCATCCCTGGAGACCAGGATTCAAAGCCCTGCTTGGCTATGGGGTCCAATGGAGTGATCCGGGGGAGGTCCCAAGACTCAAAGTAAGGCAAAGGACTTAGTTTTATTCCTCGTGTGTTTGGAGAAAACACCTGGGGTAGGACAACAAAGGTAGATGTAAGTTAAAATCATTTGGATGAGGAAAGTAAAGTATTTTGTCTTCTGTTACCAAGGAAGATATTCAAGTCAATATCTCTTAGTGCTAAATGAATGAGATGTCATTGGATCATGATTTGTTTGGGTTTCGCTGTCAGTTAGAATCCATAATATCCAAACCCCACAAAGCAGTGATACCTTTATTGTTGCAATTGAAATGCACAGAATACCTGTTTTGAAGTCTGACTGGCTTCTTCTTCAGGAAGGATGCTAAGAATCAGACAGGAGAAAAATATATATGATAATATTAGTTGAGATATGGCTGTTCCCAGTTCAGATGGTATTGGAAGGAAATTCATGAGGGTAGATATCCCTCTTCTTCAGGACATACAAACATTAAGTTCCATTAGCAAGACAAAATGATAATCCATTTTTCCTTACCTGATGCAATAAATCCAGGTATCCTCTTCTTTTTTTTCTCCCCTCTTAACACTTTTAAATTCACTTTAGGGTTACCATAAGTTGAAAATGGCTTGAAGGCACCTCTTTGTTTCAGTATTTTCTCCAAACACATGAGGAATAAAATTAACATGATAATGGCACGGCTTCTAAAAATGAAAGAGACAAAAATGCCTTTGTCAGAAACCTAGAAAGGCCAGACCTGAGATTGTATTATTACGCGTGTTGCTTAAATTGGATAGAAAATTGGATAGATCTACATGATTAACAATTGTTAGATCTGGAAGGTTTTAATCCGAAATATGGCTGGCATGCCTACCTCTGGTTTGGAAAGGTGGAATTCAATGCAGAATTCAAAGACCATATAGTAAGGAGAGCCCTATGGAAGGTATGGAATATATGTAAAGGGAAAATATATAGACAAATGCCAGATTGGATATCACTCCAAGAGACACTGATGAAAAAGGGGAAAAAAGAAGGAAAAGAATGGCTAAGATATAGAGATATACTAAAGATAGAAAAGGGAAAGGCAAGGATCAGAACAAAGGAAGAATTAATAGCAGAAGGGCATGACATCCATTGGTTTTTCTATTTTCAATTACATGAGAGATATAAAAAAGACATTAAACAATATGGCATAGCACAAAACAAGACGGAATTAGATCTGATCCTAATGGGTAGGAAAGGGAAAATAAATTCAAAATCCTATAATTTGTATATAATATATCTTGACAAGGCCTGCAATAATGATGGAAGAAAGAGACTGTGAGATTGCCACCTTCAGCTCGACACATGAAACAGGTATAGTTTAAAAGTATAGATACGTTGCACCCCGAAAAGGACATTAAACTCTCACCAGAGGTTTTGTAAGCATAGGATTTAAGAGATAAGATTCTGCACACGCTTAGTAATGACTCAAAAGAGGACCGCATAGTGAGATAAAGGCATGTATTTCTTTATTTGGGGGAATATTTAAGCTTGTAGCTGATAAGAATAGTAACAATACAGTATAGAAACAGAAGAAGGGGGAGAAAAAGTATGAATATCAATCTCAAATGTTGAAACAAAAAGACATTGTGCATTTTTTAAAATTTGTAAATATTTCAATAAAGATTAAAAATTTAATATTAAAAATAAATAAAAATAATTTAAAAAAAAGAAACCTAGAAATGCTGCGTGAAGAAGAAGCGGCTTCTGTAGTTACTTTCTGAGTAGTTACAACTATAGTTTTAGTGCCTGATATTTAATGGTTTTGGTGGTATAAGTATCTCTGAGAGTTGCTTCAGGTAGGAAGGTGGCAAGGTCAATCAATTACAATGCAGTATAATGAAAGGATAAAGCAGAAGGAGCATCGTCACAGGTTGGCATTGTTGAGATGTTTACGAGGATAACAACACTCATGTAGAACTGATACAGAAAAATATGACCAGCAATATGATTGGCAATGCATTTTTTCCAGCCTTGACCAAATGCACCTGGAAAACACAGGTAAGGAACCCAAGTCAAGCAACGTGAAAAGTCTGGAATGAATCAGGTAATGTATTTTATCTATGCAGTTCTTGATAGACCCTGATTCTCAAGAAAGAGAGGTAGGTATTTTTATTTTTATTTATTTTATTTTACAGCGCACTTTTTTTCCAGCTTTGACCAAATGCACCTGGAAATCACAAGTAAGGAACCAAGCCAAAGGACTTGAAACATTAGAAATGCATCAGGTAATGTATTTTATCTATGCAGTTCTTGATAGACCCTGATTCTCAAGAAAGAGAGGTAGGTATTTTTATTTTATTTCATTTTACAGCACACTTTTTTCCAGCTTTGTCCAAATGCACCTGGAAATCACAGGTAAGGAACCCAAGTCAAGGGACTTGAAACATTTGGAATTAATAAGGTAATGTATTTTATCTTTGCAGTACATGATAGACCCTGATTCTCAAGAAAGAGAGGTAGGTATTTATATTTTTATTTATTTTATTTTACAGCACACTTTTTCTGGCTTTGACCAAATGCACCTGGAAAATACAGGTAAGGAACCCAGGTCAAGGGACTTGAAACATTTGGAATTAATAAGGTAATGTATTTTATCATTCCAGTACATGATAGACCCTGATTCTCAAGAAAGAGAGGTAGGTATTTTTATGTTATTTTATTTTATTTTACAGCGCACTTTTTTCCAGCTTTGGCCAAATGCACCTGGAAAACACAGGTAAGAAACCCAGGTCAAGGGACGTGAAAAGTTTGGAATTCATCAGGTAATGTATTTTATCTATGCAGTTCTTGATAGACCCTGATTCTCAAGAAAGAGAGGTAGGTATTTTTTATCTTATTTTATTTTATTTTATTTTACAGCGCACTATTTTCCAGCTTTGACCAAATGGAACTGGAAATCACAGGTAAGGAACCCAGGTCAAGTGACTTTAAAAGTTTGGAATGCATCAGGTAATGTATTTTATCTATGCAGTACGTCACTGACCCTGATTCTCAAAAAGAGAGGTAAGTATTTATATTTTTATCTATTTTATTTTACAGCGCACTTTTTTCCAGCGTTGACCAAATGCACCTGGAAAATACAGGTAAGGAACCAAGTCAAGGGACTTGAAACGTTAGAAATGCATCAAGTAATGTATTTTATCTATGCAGTTCTTGATAGACCCTGATTCTCAAGAAAGAGAGGTAAGTATTTTTATGTGATTTTATTTTGATATTGCATTTTATTCCAGCTTTGACCAAATGCAAATGGAAATCACAGGTAAGGAACCCAAGTCAAGGGACTTGAAAAGTTTCCTAAATGCTCATTGTTCTAAATGTTTAAAAATACGGCACCGTTTTTAGCTGAAACTGTAGCCAGGTCATTAATTCAATTTCTTCCCGAAAGGAAAAAGCTGCTGTTTTTCTCCCTTTTACCTTCACCTTATTTTCACGTTATTTCAGGTTTGCAGGAATGTCGTGTGATAGACTTCATGCATTTGTGGGTGCTTTTTTCCCCAATTCCTTAAATTTAGTTTAAATCCCGTTTCTGAACAGGATCTCGCTCGTGTGATAAGGTCCAATGGCTGCTACCTGTCTTGAAACCTCCCAAGACTTGCAGATGATCAAGATTAAGCATTTCATAACCAACTTCTTTTGCAGTTCCTTTTCTAGGCCAGACTGCTGTCACCACCCAAAATCTTTGAAGGAGACGGCGAGAGCATCATTAGCTAGTGAACCGCTTGCGTATGGCTCTTTCTGACATGCCCAGGGTTGCACTGACCGCCACTTTTGGGGTCGGGAAGGAATTTTCCTCCAGGACAAATTGGCCAGAGATCCTGGAGGTTTTTCGCCTTCCTCTGGGCATCCAGCAGGAGTCACAGATTTAGGGCCTTCGCGTTTATTTTTTAAAGAATAAATGAATAATTTTAACAAGAATTTTCTTAGTCATGGTCTCATTTCCTATGTTTTATTTATGAATTTGCAAAAGTTAAAACAGACTCTTGGGATCCTACTCTACGAAATGGATTTTCCCTTGCAATGCTTTGCCTCCTTACTCCCATTCTAGAGAGCTGCCATTTTGCCCCCATTAACCCAAACTACCCTTTTCCAACCCGGGTTACACCAGAAGCCTTGGATGGTCATTCAATATGACCACTACCTGGAGTGATGGGAGTTGTAGTCCAAGATACCTTAAGGTGCCACACACACACACACACACACCCCAAAGCAAACCTTGATTTTGCTATTTTATATAAGGCATATGTTTTAAATATTTTACTATGCCATTGTATTTAATGGGACATAGGCATTCATGGATGTTGATATCTATGGGGTGGGGTGGGGTCCTGGAAGCAAACTACAGTGGATACCAAGGGCACATTGTATTTAAAAGGAGAAGAAGAAAGAAAGAATTCATGTCAAGTGTAAGGCTAGCTGGATCTATGTACAGTCGCCCCTCCTAATGCACAGATCTGAGATCTGCGTTCTTGGATATGTGCAGAGGGGTGACCTCCACTAATTGCAATGGTGCTCACACCTATGCAGTGCTCACAGGAGTGTGCTCCATTCAAACCTATGGGGCTTGAATAAGTGTGAACCTGGTTTTTGCGGTGTGTAAGTGTCCTATTTTACCAATACAGAACAGCCCTTGATTCAAATAACAGAGAGAAGCCCTGGATTTGAACGCATTCTCTATTAGAAAGATTGTATAGTCTGAACATGGTTTCATAATCAAGATCACAGTAAGAAGTCAAACAAAGGCAGAGCAGCAGCCTTGAATATGCTTATTAGCACCTGGGTAGCAAATAGGTCACATGGTTGCAGTTTTCTCCACTAAGATGAGATGCATTGCATGCACATACATTCAAAAATGTCTAAATATATAATGAGATCCAGTGTGGTGTAGTAGTTTGAGTATTAGACTGGGAGTGTTCAGGTTCAAAGCCTCTCATGGCCATGGAAACCCACTGGGTAACCTTGCACAAGTCACACACTCTCAGTCTCAGAACACTACAATTCTCCTTTGGACAAATCTTGCCAAGAAAACCCTATGATAAGTTCACATTGGGGTTGTTATGTCAGAAATGCCCTAAACGAACAGAACAACAAAAATTAAATACACCTTATAGAATCATAGAGTTGGAAGAGACCACAAGGGCCATCCAGTCCAATCCCCTGCCATGCAGGAACTCTCAATCACAGCATCCCCAACAGATGGTCATTCAGCCTGTTTAAAGACCTCCAAAAGAGGAGACTCCCCAACTCTCTGAGGGAGAGTGTTCCACTGTCAAACAGCTCTTAATGTCAGGAAGTTCTTCCTAAATGTTGCGGTGGAATCTCTTTTCCTGTAGCTTGCATCCATTATTTTGTATCCTGTTCTCTGAAAACAAGCTTGTTCCACACTCCTTCAAATTTTTAAACAGGGCTATCATAGCACCTCTTAACCATCTCTTCTCTAGGCTAAACATACCCAGCTCTCTAAGTCTCTCCTCATAAAGCATGGTTTCCAGACTCTTCACCATTTTGGTCAACCTCCTCTGGACATGCTCCAACTTGTCAAGATCCTTTTTGAACTGTAGTGCCCAAAAGTGGATACACCTCTATACATTTAAAATCATCAGTATGTACACATATTACACAAATGGAATCCTTTTTGGTGTCACCTTTCCTGGTTTTCACAATTGACAAAGGGTCTTCCTCTCTAGTGCTTCCAGAAGACACAATAAATGTAGGGAGAACGTGAGACTGTAGCAGGATTTCTCATCTTCCACTTTTAAAAATATCAGATGTATCACATATTAGGGATGATTTCAAACAGATGGTGCTTGGAAGCATTTTTGAACAGATGTTAGCTGCTTTATAAAAAGGAGTAAGAGAGGAATAGTAAGTTACTGGGGAGGTGAGGGAGTGAAGACAGAGAAAGAGACCTGATTAGAAGAACCGCAAGAATAACAAAAAACAGATCCCCAAATAACTAAAGCAAGATAGAAGGATGCCTGATTACAAGCAAATAATATTTCATGGGAATTCCAACGTCAGTAGGGTTGCCAGGTTGCAGGGTACTGGCTGACATCTGCTTTACTTCTTATGCTTCTTCTTTGTCTGCAGGTGTTCAGACAAACTACAAGGTGCTGGGGAATGAAATAGCTTGATTTTATGGTGTGAGGTATCTTTAAGGCCAAAAAGTGAGGAGCAAGGAATGAGGACTGAGGAGTCAGTAGCTCCACCAGCTTAGGCACATTCTGCTGTTCCGAGCATGGCAGTGAAGAGAGAACCACTATCGCAAGTCATGAACCTTCTTGTTGCATGAGCCCTCGCAGCAGTGGGAGAAACTCAAGGGGCTGATGGTGAGCCTTCCAGCTCAGTGTTGACTATAGAAAAGCTCCCTTTCTGTTGTGTGTATGCCTATGGGTAAGGCCATGAGGGATGTGAGCCCTATCAGGAATGGCAGCTGCTACTGCAGCAGCTGATGTTGAGGGCAGGATAGGCTCATCAGATTCTTTCACACCCCTTTTGCATGTGCACATATACACATGCACTCATGTTTCTATCAGATGAACAGGTTCTGCTCCAGACTGAACTCCAATTTGAGGATTTTACTTGCTTCTGCAAAACATCACTTTAATAGGGTGTGAGGGATGAAGCATGTATGTTGTCCTATGTTCTTTTCGCATTATATATGTTAGTGTGTGTTTATTGAATTTGCCCTTGTTTAAGTGTGGAATGTGATATGTTTGTTATTAAAGATTATTTGATTTAAAAGAAATAACTTGTTTCTATGCTAGCCACGTGGCAACTCAAATGTGCAGACTTAAGGAAAAATAGATGCTACAGGCAACTGCCAGGGAGTTGAGGAAATGGGAGAGGTGGGCTTTAGGGAGAGGTTTAAGTAATGGGGTTAGTTTTTGGTTACAACTCTTAGAAAGATGTGAGCAAAGCAGTTGGTATGAGTTTTTGTCTGAAAATTTTGGATCAATCAATAGTCCAGTGTACCTACTTTAGGTACCCTGTATCTAAAGACAGCATAACCCCCCCCCCACACACACACACACAATATGTATTCCTCCAAATACTAGAAGCACTTACCTATATCAATTGCTAAAGGAGGCTAGTGATTTTTCCCATTTCCCCTCAGAGGCAAGGAAAGTTATTTTCTAAAGCACCACTCTGCCATATATGAATCAATCTTTAACAACCAGTATTGTGTGCAGTCATTCCCAGGATGGGAGGTAGCATGTCTCTGAACAACAGTAGCTGAGGAACAACAGCAGAGGTCAACTTTTGCCCTCATGTCCTGAGTTTGGGACATGTGAGAAATAGGACACTACACTGGTATGGCTGTTCTTTGTGAATACACATCAGTTATGGATCCACAACTCTAGGTTACAAATCCAAAACTGCAATACTAAATTCCAGCCACCACATGTAATATTACCCCATTATCCCCATAACATCACCAGGGCCTGTCCACTGTGACTTCTCAAAAGAATTTCCCCCAAAGTTTCCAGTTTGGTCCTTAAACCTCAGAGCCTGGAATAGTCCCGACCTGGCGACTCTCTGTCATGAACTGACAAGTTAGCTTTAGTTATTGGATGCCCCCTTCTTTTCCACACCATGAGCTACACACCTAAGATATATTAACTGAATACTTTTATTACATACCTCCAAGGCCTGATGCCAAAAATATTCACCCTTGCTGTTATTTGAATTAGGAGTGTAAATCAGACCTTTTCACAGCTGCTATATATTTCCGTATTCACATGCCAGCAGGACTGGCTCGTCCATATAGGCAAACTAGGCAGCTGCCTAGGGCGCCAACCTCTAGGGGGCGCCAGAGAGAGAGAAAGAAGAGAGTGGCTTTAGTCTGAGGATCATAGAATCAGCCAAACAGAGCAGCCAGCAGCACTGCCAGCCTCCAAGTAGCAGGAAGAGAGAGCTGCTTGCTGAGGCTGAAAGGAGGGAAGAAATTTGCTGTGCTCTGCAACTCCTGGGCTGCATCCACACTGGAGAATTAACCCAGTTTGGCACTGCTTTAACTCTTTCTGGCTCAAAGCTATGCAATTCTGGGAGCTGGAGTTTGTTGTGGAGTGCAGAGTGCCTCCCTTCTCCCTCCCTCCTTCCTTCCCTCTATCTTCTTTCCTTCCATCTTTCCTTCCTTCTCTCCTTTTCCTTCCTTCCTCTTTCTTTCCTCCTGTCCCTCCCCTTCCTTCTTTCCTTCCTTCCTTATTTCCTACTATCCCTCCTTCTTTCCTCTTTCTTCCTTCCTTCCTTCCCTCCCTCCCCTCTCCTTCTTCTCTTCCTTCCTTCCTTCCTCTCTCACTCACCCTTTTCTCTGATTCCTAGACCCACTTTTTGTTGTTGTTGTTGTGTGTCCTCAAGTCCTTTCTGTCTCCTGGCCACCCTCTCTTGGGGTTTCCTTGGCAAGGTTTGTTCAAAGAGGGCTTGCCATGCCCTTCTTCTGAGGCTGAGAGAGTGTGACTCTCCCAAAGTCACCCAGTGGGCTTCCACGGCCGAGCTGGGATCTGAAACCAGAGTCATAGTCCAATGCTCAAACAACTAGTCCACACTGGCTCCAACAATCCACTTTAAAAGCTTGGTCTTCTTCCCAAATGTCTTCACTGCAAAGGAAGGCACCACAAAATGGAAAACATTAAAGAAAAAGGGAGGACAGGACTCAAGAAAAGCTTCAAACACTCCTAGAAATGTAAATGCATGCTTCTTAGTCATGCTCAAAATGGAGGATGTTTTAGAAAACCTCCTGGACAGAAG
>NC_056525.1:39286892-39290962 GCF_019175285.1 Sceloporus undulatus | reverse complement strand
ATATCTCAGCAATAAAAAAAGTCTTTAACCTGTAAAAACCTAATTGGTTTTTTGACTAATTATCAATACTGTGACAAGAGATTGGAACCTAAGTTTTATGTCATGTTTAGCTTTAACAAACGAAACAGTGGAAATCAAGGGGTGAAAATAATTATGACGGGCAACAGGGGTGCCAAAATATTTCTTGCCTAGGGTGGCAAATTCATGACAGGAACACAAGCTAAACAAAATTGCAGATGTTAAGAAGCAAGAAATATAAAAGGACAAGGCAGGATGTACTGCTTGGACAGTTGCAGGAAGGCATGCAAGCTCCATTGATTGTAACTTACTTGCAAGTAAATATAGAATCTTGTCAATGGTAACAAGCATTGTTGAAGTTTTATAGGAAATGGAATCACCATTATACAGTGGTCCCTTCCCTTACGCGGAGGATCTGTTCTGCCCCCCCCCCCACCAACACAAGGGAAACTGCGCATATACTTGAGCCCCATTAAAGCCAACAGGGGTCGTGCTCGCAGCGGCGTGCACACGCCATGGGCATGTGCACCATTACTCTTTCCAGCACAGCTTCCAGCATACGCTGGAAGCCACGTATGGTGCAGGCACACTTTAGTTGTATATCTGCACAATTGTGGAGAAGTAATGTATCCAGCTCTAGTATGGATGCTGTGATGTGACGTACCATATTTTCCGGCGTATAAGACAACTGGGCATATAAGACGACCCCCAACTTTTCCAGTTAAAATATAGAGTTTGGGATATACTCACCGTATAAGACTACCCCTCTTCCAACGCACACCAAATAAAAATAAAAAAAAAATCAGATTTGTCATCAATATGGTAATTTTAATTCAAATGCTTATGACATGCAGGTACTTAGCAGGAAAACTTGTTGTATACAAAGTCTGCTTGGATTGGTCAGTTCTCCCTGCCTGCCCAACCGTCCCTGTCTCCAAGACAATCAGAGCAGTACTGCAAACATGTCTCTTTTTTTCATACCCCGGGTGTCCTGGATGCCTGCAGCTTGCTCCGCCCTTCAGTTACATATGCAACGACTGCAGATTCTCCAGTCTGGCTTGGAAGTTTCAGCACCTGCCCTATAAGATGACACCCGGCGTATAAGACGACCTCTGATTTTTGAGAAGATTTTCCTGGGTTAAAAAGTAGTCTTATACGCCAGAAAATACATAATGTTGTAACTTAACATGGCTTATTTCATTGTGCTGACATGGAAAGTAGTTCCAGTAGTTGTGTGTAGAGTGATTGACACACGAAAAAATAATGTTCATTTGTATATGGATAGAGATTGGCTAAAAGAATGAGATGCATGTTCAACTGTGGAGTGAGGATGAAAGAGGCAGATAGGACTTTGGGGTTGGAAAGGACAGTTAGTCAAAGACAGTTCAGAGAGATGAGAGAGAAAAGTATATCTAAGATAAAAGATTAAGCATATAGATACAGCTATATAGTAGAAAATCCCAAGGGTGGAGCAGGAAAGGAGGGAAGGCATGGGGTGAGGTGTATGTGAATGACAGTCCTGAAGGGAAGGAGATTGAAGGACTTTCCCCTGTTTTGGAGGACAAGGGCACTTCAAAATCAAAGATACACTCAGAGGTTGGTTGCCTTCTTAATGTTTTGATAACCTGTGTTCTTTGCTCAACAAAGGAAACAGAAAATCCTAGGAGATGCATTGTTGGATTGTGTATTTTAATTTAAAAAAAAATACAGTCAAAACCCATTTGTCCTAAGAAGTCAAAAGCATTGTTTCCTTTTCAGGAAAACCCATCATTAAAATTCTTGGTACTCAAAAAAGCCTGTGAATGACTTTCATAAAGCTTGAAAATACATATATGTTTCATAACAGCTTCTCAAATTGAACTTGATTTTCATCAAGTATTGCAAAATTGCTCCCAGACATGGTCATTTTCCTGTTTATATCAGGGTTGAGTGTAGAGGTCACTGAAAAATTTGACAATTTGCTTCAAGTTAGAACCAAATGTTCAGTCAAGTTGAAGGTATAACAAAGTTAGGTATAAAGCATGAAGACTGCAGTCACACACACACACGCACATACAACATGAAGCAGCGTTGATTTCTATAGTTGTTGTACTGATTAGGATATAATTATTTCATATACAGCAATCCAATGAGCCATCAAAACCAAAAAATAAATTTTGAATGAATTTGTATATTGTTAGGTTAAAACTCTGTCTTCATGAAATATTAGGTGGCAAAGTTGGGTAGGCAGACCAGTGTGCAGCAGTTTTCCAGAAGTAGAAATCCAGACCCTCCCCTCTAGATTTTATGTATTTTATAATAAATCCCAATCCCCTAATAGTGAGAATGTGTTTGGGTAGAAAACAAACTGTGGCAAAAAACAATACTGAGTGGGCATGGATATAGATCCCTCTTTGTTGTTAATGGCACAGTAGACACACTTGTTCCTCTGGCAAGTACATATTTCAAACAGCTGTAACTCTTGACCAACTGTAAGAATGTTATGACAAATGCAGAGTACTCTCTTGTCAAAAGTGAAGTCAGGAAGTATTTAAAATTTCTAAGGGCAGGTTCACACATAGAAGCTCACTGTCAGATGAGTGAAACATCAAGGGACTACTTGCATGTATAAAGACACTTGCGTTGAAGTCGATTTTTGCCTATAGTGACCCTAAGGTGAACTTATCACAGGGTTTTCTTGGTGGGTTACTGCAAAGGGGGGGTTGCCATTACCATCCTCTGAAGCTGAGAGTGTGACCTGCCCAAGGTCACATATCACCTCAAATAGGGTTTTTTTCTTTCACATAATCCACCACACCAACACTTACCGAAGATTAAGGGTCATGATTGATCTCCTCCAAATGAAATATAAATATATGTAATCTAACACTACTACAGCACTCTAACTCATCCTATGTAGCTTTTGATAAGTGGTACAGTAAACCTTTATTGTGTGTAAATGGCTCCCTTACTTTAGCATTGATTTGAAACCCCTATGAATTAAACAATGCAGGTAGGCAAGTTCTTTTCCTTATTTCCAACCCTCGTTTTAATATTTAGCATTTTGTGTACTTTAAAATAAATTTTGAAATGCATTCCAATAGGGTCTATTCACATCTGCCAGCTATCAAGTATGGAGTAAAGTAATCAGACACAATGAAAGCAAGTGATCTATAAACCATATTGGGCAGAGCAGTCCTGTAATTATGCCACCATGAAGGAGAGATATCCAATACACCTTTTGAAGTTTGTGTTGGCCTTCAGCCAGTGCTGTGATAATTTGGAGGTTAAATGGCAGCCTTTTTCTTCTAACCACACGTAACCATTGCACATATACATAATACACACACACACACACACACACATATATATATACACACACACATTTTATATATATATATGAGGCACAGTATGACAGATACAGGCACAAAACCTAAGCCTCGGCAGCTATTCACTGCTGGCATCTTTTGAGAATTAAGTGCTCTCCAACTCCTGGCTCCAGACTTTCGAAACAAATTGTTACATGTGAAAGAAGTTACCTCAAAATACCATTTTCCTGGACAAATTTGAATCTGTTTTTACTAGGGAGATTATATTCAAAGCAGAACAAATTTGAGACAAAAACTAGATACAGACCAGTGTCTGCAATCCAGAAGATTCAAGGACTATATGCAAGCAAATAATTTCATTTCAGAACATCTCCAGGTTAATTCCAATTCATAAGGTACGACGAACCATTCATGAAGCAGTTACGTAGATGAAATCTACAGTGAGGTTAGCCTCTACTCATCACTGGTGAGAGAAGGATCATTGTAGAAAGCAGCTGTTCATTCTCAGACAGTCAAGAATTCAAAGGTGCCACATAGAGGACCCTAGAAGCAGGGGTCCAAAGATGAGATCAAAACTCACAATGTTCTTTTTGACTCTTCAGCACAGCAGTCACTCAGCTGAAGCACTTGCAAAACAGTTTTTTTGGAGAAGTGCTAGAAAAATTCCTGGAAATGTATTTGGAAGGAGGAAGGGGGAAAGATAAGCAAGATCTTTATATGGTGTGTACATTTGGGGGGGGGGGG
>NC_056525.1:39254598-39284263 GCF_019175285.1 Sceloporus undulatus | reverse complement strand
AAACACTTCCAGGTGGAGTGGGGGGGATGAATCCCCCCTCCGTAAACAAGAACACCGTGTTTTATCGAATTACATCCCCTGGAGTTAATTGTTTCTTGAGGGAGGGAAATCAGTGTACAAACTTTAAATGGCTTTCGAGGATGCATGAAGCCCACACTATCCCTTTCCGACTTTTAAAAGACTCCTTAGGCAAAGTAGTCCAAGTTGTAACCCAGTTCCAAAAGCTAATTGAAGTATATATATTTGCTGATTATTCTCTCTCTCTCTCTCTGTGTGTGTGTGTGTGTTGTGGTTTGTGTCGGTGTGTATTACTGATATATAATATAATATTACTCAAACCAAATGTCATCATACACAGCAGTAATTAGCAAGACCTGAAGGTCATTTCTACTTTGACTTGGAGGGGCTAATGTAAACCCTGAATTGAGATTGTTCATTCTTTCTAAAGAGTCTGTGCCCAGAAAATCTATTGTCTGTAATGCCTACATTTCAGCAAAAACTGGTAAATTTCACCTCTTTCATTGCACCTTGACTTTTAATGGAAGAGCCATTCATCAGCTATTACAGGCTGCTAAGAGCCTGTAAGGAAGGAAACATCAGTACAATACTAAGATCTGCTTCACCCTGTTCTTTTGTTATACTGATAGGGCATCAAATAAAATCTGGTTAACTGGGGAAGTAAAAAAGTGTATTGTATTTATCTTCATCTGGAAGATAAGTCACATAGTACCATGGCCCTTCTGTAAATTCCATTGGTTACTATTTTCCTCAAAGCCTGATTCTAACTGGTGACTGTTTTTTGAAATATCTTTCTACTTACACATAATGTTTTAAGCCCTATTTAAGCATTTCACAGCATTAAAATAAACATGCAAGCTAGGAGTGGGGCCACACCAGGCTGACGCTGAGAAATAATGACTCATGACACACAGAGTACAAACCTCTGCACAGAAGATTTCTCTCTGTACACAGGTGGGGACCTCTTCATGCAAGTTGGAATCTTGTGCTCTCAGGATACTGGCTCATGTGGCTCTTTCTGTGGAGACTGTACATGTGGGTCTCATAGGGGCAGGTTATGTTACAAGTATCCTGCTGCGGTGGGGACTACTCAGCAGAAACATGCTTCTACTTTAACTATGTCAAATGCCTAAATAGGATTAAAATCTTCTGTATAAACTAAAAGAAGTTTTAAAGTCAAAACACATATTTGTCCTTGCCTTTAGTGCTCTTCATTAGGAAAGGATCTTTAATGCTTAACATAATAACCAAAGTGGAAAGGAATCCATATCTTTTAAGAAAGCAAGAGGCTAATCACTGGAAAGTCACCCATGTGGCAAGAGAATGCCACTTCATCAGTATCTTCAGTGCAGATAGCATAATTATTGCCCATTTTAAGGTACTAGTGAGTGTGAAGACTGAGAGAATTTATGACAGAACTGTGTCTACTGAATGCTATAAGTGGAGATAATATGGAACTGCAAAAAAAAAGAAGATGATGATGATATTGGACTAGCAAGATGTTTGTAACCACAATGCTTTTTTAAAAATATTATCTAATAGAGAAATGTCTTATGTCATAATCTATATATGACATACTGGAACAAATAAAATATACAGTGGGTCCTTCCCTTACGTAGGGGATCCGTTCTGGAACCCTCCCGCATATGCTGGAGTCCCATTAGAAATAATGGGGCTTGTGCCCACGGCGCAGCACGGTACGCACACCACAGGCATGTGCCTTTACTTCTTCCGGGACATGCCAGGGCTTTTTCCGGCACGGCTTTCAGCATATGCATAAGGCGCACCCACATATGTTGCCGGTGCACTGTATATGTAAAAAAGAGAAATATGTTAAGTTCTGCAAGAGTTGAGAAGAATAAGGAAATCATTTTCACATGATGTCTTGTAAATACATACAGGGATTCTAGGGGAAGGTTTTTCATAAAATACAGCAGAGGATAGGCTGTATTGTGTATTTTGATTTAGTAGCCTATTGAACAGGGATTAGAATAACTAATGCTGCAACTTCACTATACTGAACATATATACTGATCAGGCATGCTCAACTAAGGGTGGGGTGGGTAACATATGGTCCTCAAGATGTTATAAGTGATTTTAAGATAAAACGCTCTACTCTGGTTTTAACAATAAGTTTTTGGATGTTTCTGATTGTTCAGATGATGTTTTAATTTAAAATTATATTGTTTGTGTTTTATTATCTGTATTTTTATACTTGTATTTTACTATTTTATTGATGTAATCCCACCTCAATCCACAGGGAGAGGTGGGAAATATAAATTATTATAATTATTATAATAATTATTATAATTATTATTATGTTGCTGAACTGTAACTCTCCAGCCAACACAGACAGCAGTGACAAATTCTGAGAATTGCAGTCCAGAATCTGGAGGGCTTTAGATTCCCACCCCTGGCTTAAGAGAAAAAATAAGTTGTGTTTATCAATAAAGATTTATGGAACAGGCCAGATAACCTTGAAGTTACACCTCTTCTGAAAACCTTCTAATCTGAGCATATAGGTTTTGTACACCTGAGAGAAATGGGGACAAAAGATAATATAAATTCTGTATTACTCTCAGGTATTATCCTTTTCCCATGGCAACTCTGAGATTTTTTTAAAAAATATTAAATGCTTTTTAAAAGCATCTGCTGAAGTTCAGTATTCCATATGCAAGAGAACCAATGCAAAAGGGCTAGCTGTGCCTGAACAGAAAAGTGATTCTCACTTCATCTGATCTTTTTATTTTTGTGCCTCCAACAGATGAGGCAGGAACACATATTTATGAACTGGGACAGCACCCGTCATTAGGATAGAATTGCTATCATCACAAGCACTGCTGAGTTTCTGCTCAACTTGTCTTTTCTACCATTTCCATGGCTGTAAACTAGTCTGGCTTTCAAAATGCAATTAAAGCATAGCAAGCAGACAGGTTTGCAGCAAAATGAAGTTTCATCTATACAGTTGGCCCTTCCCTTACGTGGGAATTTGTTCCGGACCCTGCCACTTAAGGGAAATACCGTGTAAACTCAAGCCCCATTAGAAACACTGTTTCTTCCAGGGTGTGGGAGAAACCTTTCCGGCACGGCTTCCAGCATATGCTGGAAGCTGTGTATAGCATGCCCGCATATGATGTGGGCACGCTGTAGTTATATTCAAAGCACTTTAAGTCTGTTACTATACTATCAAATGCTTATATAACAGAAGGTATCAATGTTGTATTAGAAAGAAAAACACCACATACGCAATCTGTATGTCCAGAAAGCATGCGACACAGCAAGTGGGTGAGCCTACCTGCTCTTAAAGGTAGGATTAGAACCACTCTTAGTAACTCCCCACACAGTAACAATTAGAACCAATGGACTCCATTTTGGATGTTCCCTGAGACGCCCCTTAGAGATGTTTGTAGACTTATTTGATTCCATGTAAGAAAACAAAATATGCTGCTTAAAACTAGCAGCAAGCAAGAAGTAAGCAAAAAAAAACGAAGCGGAATTGGAAGCAGTGTACATAAACATCTTTGGAAAAGAACTAGCTGGAAAACAGCTCAAAAGGCCAATCTCACTAAAACATGGATTTTTCTTAGGAATTTTATTAGGCTGGTTCTAATCAAGCACATTTTACACTCTGATCCAATTACTCTTTTTATGGCCACTCCTTGTATACTTTGGCATGCTGGACATTTAAAAGAGATGGGGTGTTTTTATGTTAAGTCTGCATAAAGGGATAAAAAACACTTTTTGATGTGTTCCTACTAAAGGATTTACCATATTCTCAGCACCTGGAAAGTTTCAAAACTAGTCAGTATTTTGCTTTCGAAAAGATTCTACTTATTTTTTCTCTTTTTTAGAAAAAGAATGATAATGCGTTTCTGAAAGAATCCAGGCCTTCAGAGACCTATGAACAAATGAAAACCAGTAGCTGGAACAGACTGGCTGAGTACACTAGAAACCAAAAGGTGGAAATGTGGGCTTGCAGTATAAAACCCAGGAACATTTGCCATGACAGGATACAATAACCATGACTGAGGATCTGGGCCAGAAATGCATGGAACAACTCAGAACAGCTGCAGCACAAAGCGAGAGTTGTCAGGCTGGTTTCAGATGTATGCTAATATTAGTCAGACATGTATTCTTCAGAGGAACTCAGTGCAGTTGATATCAAACCAGGTACAAATATTTAAGGGCCAAGATCATTTTACTGAAGGTGTGTAGCTTAGAAGGTCTGGTTCTGCTCATGCTGCATACATTCCTGGCCTTTCCAGCTGCATAAGCCAGGAAAAGCGGTGGCTTTGCTATTGTTGCTATTCTTATTTCCATCAACTTTAAAAATGTAAAGACCAATTAGAACCCATGTTTTGATATAGTTCTGCAAGTAAGAGTGGGGGCCCCAACTGGCCAGACAATTTAGAGTTTAGAAACTCTACTTTTTCTGGAATTTGGGGGTATGCAGTCCAAAAAAGTAAAATCCCCAAGCCCTATTTAATAAAGTATCTTATTCTATCACTTTATGGCTCACCAGAGCTCTCAAAGCAATTCACAACAAATTGAAAACATGTAAATACATATTCTTTTTTAAAAAATGTTTAAAAGCCAGCATTCTTTTAAAAATAGATTTAAACCATTTTAAAATCTAGTTTTATAAACCAAAGGCTATATGAACAGTATAGTTTGGGCTGCCTGTTGGAAGTGTAGCAAGGATAAAGCCAGCTTAGCCTTCTTGGAAAGGGAATTCCAGTCAAGGTATCACTCGAGAGAAAGGTCCGTCTCTTGTGCTTTCCAGCCTAGCCTCATACAAAAGAAGCAGGAAGATTTTCTGATCTGATAACCTCAAGCTCTTCACTGCTTTGTAAATTAAAGACAGAATCCTGATGTAAGTTAGGATGGAAACTGCTAGATAATGCAGTTCGTTCAAGACTGATGATACATGATTGCTAAAGCACACACAAGTCTGGCAGTTTCAAATACTTGTTAACAAATATTTGTTAAAGGGAAGCCTTGTATAAAGCACATTATAGAGATTATAGAGATTGAGAGATAATTAAAGCATAGATTACACAAGCCAAATTTGCTTTCCTTAGGGAAAGGAGGAACTGGTGTAACAGCTGTAGCTGGGCAAAGACATTCCTGGCCACAGCAGCCATGCAGCATTCCAGGAACCAAGGGTACCCTGTGCATACTGCAAAACTAGTCCTAGATATACAGCCCTATCTAACTGAGCTGGGAAAATAGAAGACGAAAACTTCAGCCTTCCAGAACACACTGTCCCTGACCTCTGGCGACTACTAGTGGAGAAAGCATATTTGGGCAATTTGCAAAAGAGCAAACCATTCCCCATCTATCATCATATCCTGTTATTTTTTTTGTTTTGTTTTGTTTATATCCTGCCTTTTCCTCAGAACTGAGATTGAAAGTGGTTTACAATATTAAAACAGAAAAACAAGGGCAGACTAAAATACACAGAGGTGACCATTACAAAAACTAAAATACAAATAAACTAATTCTAGTATTAACATTAATGCAAATTTAGTAATGGGAATGTAGAAGAAATAAAAACAGTACAGCAGAAGTCTATCAAAAGCCCTTTCCTGAAGAGGCAGCCAGCCTGCAAGAATAAATAAAAGAAAAATCTTAACTTGTTGGTGGCAAGACAACAGATTGTGAGCCAGTTTGGCCTCCAGTGGGAGGGGGTTTCAGAGACTGGAAGCAGCCACCAAGATGATCATTGCCCTAAATCTATTAAGATGCAATGCTATACCTCCCCCAACCCCTAGGGTGTTGTGGGGAAAGATAGTTCATCTTGTTTATAGACACTTATATGATGTGAATTTTCAACGATGGCCCGAAACAGATGGGCCAAAAGGGACATTGGGGGCATGGCATTTAGATGACGCGGCTAGAAAATGACATGTATGTGACCACAATATAGAGCTGTAGCAAAACCTATTACAGTTCCAGTGGCAGTTGACAGTTGACACTTGAATAATGGAATGTTGATGCTGCCTCTCTGAGAATGTCAGTTATGACCGTTGGTGTTTAGAGTAACTGCCTCTCTGTTTTGTTATAGCTGTTTGTTTGGCAATGTAACTTATTTATTAAAGTAACTTATTTATTAAAGCCCTCGTGTAGAGTGAAGGCTTGAAGTGCTCTTGTCGTTATTTCTCAAGCTGCGAGCTTAAGGCCATTTGCAGTGGTGAAGGAATATTTTCCTTCTTGGCCTGAATACCTTTGCAGACATCTCTTCAGATTCATTTTCCCTGGTGTCCCGTCGACGTGGTTCAACTCTGTAGGTGGTCGTGGTGGACACAGCGTGTCTTTCCATGCCCTAACAGACACACACCCCTAATGCAGCCAAAATGCCACTCTAAATGAAAAGAACTGGCCTGAAAAGGAGCAGGGGGAAAACTGCTCCTTCTCAGAGGCTAGTTTGAAACAGCAGTGGTGGGCTGGATTGGAGCTGCACGTATGTGGTTGTCATGACACAGGGGTGAGTGGTGTCGGGGTGGTCCCAGTCCACCCTTTTAGAGCGGTCTGTTTCGTCCTTATGTTTAATTGTTTAAGAAGCATTAACCCAAAATTGGGGGGGAAAGGCAGAACAGAGGAAACAGCAGGAGGATGAGGAGGAAGTCACTACCTGTAAGATCCAGCAACTTCCACCAGAAATCCAACAACAGCAACTTACTCAAAAGCAGTGAAGTTTATTGAAATACAGACAGATGTGACTAGACAGACTTTTTTGTGAAATCTAACAGCCAAGCCTCAAACCCTAAGTTAAAAGCACACAACACCCACCCTTTTTTCCTGCCCAATTCCTCCCCCTTGCTTCCCAGGCCAGCTAAGCCTGAGAAGCCAACCTGACCTTGGACAAGCTTCACAGATGTCTCCAGCTAATTAAACAGTACATTCCAATCCTAGCCCGCAATCATTCCCAAGCACCAGCTAGCTAGCACCCTCCCCCCAAGTAAAGCAGACAGAACTACAGTTAAAGCAAATTACACAATAATATGAGCAGCAACTACAGTGAATGTGAATATTGATTAGTAATTGGCTTTGGAGTTCTGACAATGACCTGGTGACAGATGCAAACCAAAGAAGTGGCAATGGCATCAATTCTCCAGTTGGCAGAGACATGCTGTCAAAGGAATGTAGTTCTTTTTTTACCAACTGTTCGTCTTCTGTCCTCACAAAAATAAATCCCTTGATGGTAGATAACAAGATCCCAATATAGCTTACTTACCTGAGGTTTAATGTTCACAGTCTCCACAGCATTGTCATTCAGCCATTTCACGTCAATTTCCACATCAAAGTGCCCAATGTTACACACAATGGAATCATCTTTCATCTGCTCAAAATGCCTGGAAGAAAAACACAGCACTTTTTCCACCCAGTTTTGCCATGGATCAAAAGAACTAGACATTTTTTTAACACAACCTCAAACCAGTATAGTATCTGAGCCACACTCTGTCCAATAGCAGTTTTACATCAAACAAATCTATGATACCATGTGACTCTTACCAACATTCAAAAAGGCAGTATGTTTAGCATTACCTGTGACCCATCAACTGTGGTGAGAAAATATTCCTGACAACATCTGGGTCACATTCTGACATTCCTTTCCATGTGTTTTAGATTAGAAATCCCATCATTCCTATCCACCATGCCCCATGATCATTTATTGTGTGACTATTGCTCAAAACATTAGGAGATAATCAGGTGGCCCGCCCTACTTTTATGGTGTAACTTTTAGTTTTCCATCTCTCAATCCTATCATTTCTTATTGTGTGATGGTAAGCATCTATACGGTAATAATTATATATCTGAAAGGAAAGAACTTAAGGAGTTACATGCATTCTTTATGCAAATGCTATGCTATGTTGAGTGAAGGGTAAAACAAGGCCAAAAGGTTTCACAAATATTTCATCTGCCTAAACCACCATCAAACTGTGCATCAAAAATCTGTTCTGTTATGTCCATCAGTTTATTCCAAAGGCAGTTCATACCAATGTCATTGGAAAGATGAAATTAATAATCACAAACTCTTAACTTTGTTGCTATCCACTCAGATAACTCATCTTTCTTATGTTATCAACAAATCCATTTATACACTTGTAAGCCAACAAAACTGTTTGGTTATAGTTCAAAGTCAGCTACAGTTGAGATCACAAAGTAGAGCAAAATATTCTTGGGGCCAAATCTGGCCAACAAGATAAACAGAATTGGAATTAAAATGAAATGCTTCTCTTAGTGTCCTGTTGTTTACCACTTAAGGGCACTCCTTCATGCACAAATGAAGCCAAGATGCACAATTCATGCATTTCCAGCTTTAGGAACAGATTAATAATGATATTTGTTCCATTTGGTTCACCATTTCTTTACATTTTTAATACTGCAATATATTAATATGTACACTGGTGCCTCGGGTTACGAAATTAATTCGTTCCGCCATTCCTTTCGTAACCCGAAAATTTCGTAACCCGAAAAGGCTTTCCGTTAGCACTGGAAAGCCAATAGCTGCATTTTGCAGCATTTGAATTTCGCGCCGAAATGAATTTCGTAACCCGAAAAATATTTCGTAACCCGAAACAGTTTTTGCCAATCCAACTTTTTCGTATCCCGGAAATTTCGTAACCCGATCATTTCGTATCCCGAGGCACCAGTGTAATATTCTGGAATAGAGACAAGAGGGTGAAATGAACTGCCAAATTAAAGAGTACCTAGTAACCAAAAGACATCAGATACATACAGAAGAATTAAGACATGGATAGATCATATTTTCATATACAGTCAAATGTTTGAAATACAATTTGGGATACTGGCTCTGGAATTGTACAGATCAACATCTAATATATTTTCACTGGCAGAATGTGACAATAAGGCCAGAATAATAGTATCAGGAAAACTGTGTCAGTGAACCAAGAGCACATCTGTTTTACGATTCTTCTACTCATATGTTTCATATCATACACAGGAAAAACTGCTTTTAACTGAAAGGTGTACGGTACCTGCCCTGCACAATATCAGAGCATCCAGTGGTGGTAACAAATATGTTGCCTTCTTTACAGGCTTCTTCCATTGTTGTAACTTCATAACCTGAAGAAAAAAGGAAATTGGACACTGCACTGTATCTGTGAGCCTTTCTACATATTAGTGTGTATCTGTACTTTACAAATGTAACAAACATGCATCAACTCAAGAGATTCATCAGGGACAGAGGTTCAGGTTACCTCTGCGTAAATGTGTGAAACAGCTGTGTAGGTCTCAGATTACCTATATTCCTCCTTCCTTTTTTCTACTTTAGCAATTTATTTTGTTTGCTTTTTCTTTGTTAGACAGTTAACTTTTAAAAAGCTCTTGTATGCTGTTTTATTAGCTTTTGTATATTTTTGTATTTTTCCTGTTCTTTTCCCAAAATGTTTAGGGTAGTGTACATAAATTTATGAACACCTCTGCAACTTAAGGGTAGACTGAGGCATAATCAACACATGATAAGAAATCATATATAAGCACAACACTGGCATATTCCAAAAATAAAATAAGCATGTTTCAAAAATAAGGAGATAATGCTTCCACTTTGGGAGCAACAAAAAGTATAATATGTTTTCAAAACCAGAGTCAAATTGTGGGATTAAGACTAGGGTTTCCAAGATGATTTTATTCTCTGGGTCATTTGAAAAGAAGAAGAACTCAAATCTCATCATTCAGTAATGGTAACCATAACCATAGTTTTTGTGCGTTTTTCAGGCTACGTGGCCGTGTTGTGGAAAATTTTATTCCTGATGTTTCACCAGCATCTGCAGCTGGCATCTTCAGAATAAACTCTTCCAGAATACAGCCATGCAACCCAAAAATCCCACAAAAACTATGGGTGCAGGCCGTGAAAGTCTTTTAACTTAACTAGAATCCTTATTTTGGGAACAGACAATACGTAATAAATGGTTTTCAAGCATAAACACACACACATTTTCACCATCTAGAAAAAAGGCGAGAACTGCCAGGAAAGTGTATAAGTACTTTCAACTTTAAATTCTGCTTGGCAAGCACCATGGTAAAAACCAGGAATTAGAAGGACCTTCAAAATCATGTAGTTCAACAGTACAGGCTCCGACAGGTTGCCAGACAGTCTCTACTTCAAATGGAGAGGATTCTCCAACCCACAGAGGGCCTGTGGATCCACCTGGCCCATTACTAGACTCAGGCATTCTCCATCCCATCACTTTGATAAACTAAAACTGATAGTCCACTGATTTCTGATTTCTCAAATTTGTTATTTTGGCCCTTTTTTCAGGACAAAATAGGGATTCAGTGGAGAACAGGAGCTCTTGGTTTTCCTTACTTCACAAAAGCAACAGAATGTTTGCTAACAAGGGCCAGGGTCATTGGAAAGTGGCGAGAGGCCACACAATTCCAATTCCCAGCCTAAATGAATGAAAAACCATGAACAATTAAGATTTCTTTATTCGGGTACCAGAGTTAATTTTAAACAGAAATCAGTCATTTTTCCAATTCAGGTTAAGCAGTGTTTTTTGACTGCACATTTGGTTTGTTTGACAGGCTGTGGCTAGCTGCCATTGTGCTTGATACACTGATATCTTTATCTGCGAAGAAAACAGAAGGCCCATAAGCAGTTGACATTTTCAGTGCCAAAAGTATTGTTGCCCTGAAGAACTATGATTTTCTCATTGATTTTTCAGACTTCAGGATTCTGCATTCACCACAAGGTTACCCTTAAATCCTTTAGCTACTGTAAGCAAAACACTAGTACATCACTGAAGACAACATTGGCTGAAACATGTTTGGTTTTGTCTGTCTATATATGTGTATGTTTATTATGGTTTGGGCTATAACATTTTTAGTGTCATAGTTTGATGGTGTAACTTTACAGTGGTTCTGTATATTTAGTGGTGTTTAGCTTTTAGTGTCATATTAAGCTACTGCAGTCATTTGATCCTTTACTTGTTGCATCCCGAAAATTGTATTGTTTTGTGCTACTATTTCTTCTTTATTTCTGTTCTGCAGATTTAGCTACATTCAATTACCCTAAACTGGCTTGGTTCATCTTCCCAACCAATAAAAACATTTCAGGAAGTAAGATGAGTAGACCCAGTGTCGACTCACAGCTCCTGCCTTACTCTGAATAAAGCACCCAAATGGCCCTCTGCTTCTCACCTTCCATGGCTGCTTGCAGGGCATTGATTGGATCAATTTCTGTGATTATGACCCGGGCTCCAAAGTTTCTCAAGGCTTGAGCGCAGCCTTTGCCAACATCACCATAGCCTGCCACAACAGCCACTTTGCCTGCAATCATGACATCCGTGGCACGTTTAATTCCATCGATGAGGGATTCTCGGCACCCATAGAGATTGTCAAATTTACTCTACCATGACAAAACAGAAATAAATAAACACTCCTGATTACACAAAATGCTGACAGTAGAAAGCAAATGTACAAAAGACTGAAATAAGCTATTTAATTCAAAGTTATCATCAATGAAACGTGAACAGAAATCTCTGATCTTGCAGATATTGTCCTCCAAATTTCATCAGTTCCAGATAGCAAGGGCAAAGGCCGGAACTGAAGGGAGCTGGAATTGACCATCATCTGGAGGGACACATGTTCACCACCCTAACACCTTTACACATTCAAAAACTACATTTGTACCAATGAAGTATTCTTGGGCAAGATATGCCAAGTCACAGAGAGCAAACTTTCAGGGGAAATGTTCTCTCTTAGAGGGCCTCTTTCATATAAGCACTGACCTGAATTCTTACTTCTATTTTAGCTCCTAATGCCATAAGATTCAAGAGTATAGACAGATGTCCTTAATTCCTATATCCAGGCCATTTGCTGTAATAATTGGGACATTGAGAAATTTTATTCCAAAAAATCTTCAGGGCATTGGGTTGCCTACTCCATTCTAGAATAACCCCAAGACAGAATAGTAGAGGAAATGCTGTGTTTCAGCTGAAAGCTAGTGCTGAAGTATCACATACAAAAGATGGAACACCAGCCTTTGCTAGCCTGAAGGTCAAGAACTACACTGTCATTTTAAACAACAACTGCATGCCAAGCACTAAGCCTTCCCCACTCATTTCTTCTCAGCAGCTTATCTCCACAGCTTCAGCTACTATTAAGGAGGGACAAGGCAAGTATGGGGAGGAGACCTGGAAGAACAAGACATGTTATGACAGAAATAATAATCAAGTAAATGAAAAGAGCACACAAGAATGTTGCCTGCCTTACCTTGGTGACAGAGTCATTAACATTAATAGCTGGCAACTTCAGGGTTCCATTGGCATGCATTTTATAGAGGTTATGGACTCCAGTGGTTGTTTCTTCAGATATTCCTTTGATTCCTTGGGGAGAAAAACAACAGTGTTCACATGATTCAAGTAGATGCCCCCAAATTTCATGGAAGGTGCTCTAAAGAGGCTAAGAAACATCTCTGTGGTCAAGACAGTACTGGGCTAGATGGACCAATGAACTGACTGAAGCAGCTTCATATTCCATACTGCTCCAAAAATTGTTAAAGAACCTTCATTGTTGGGAAATCTAGTATAAAAAATGCTATGATTTTACAACTTACAACACTGAATCAATGTACAAACTTCATACATGCTAATAAAAAAACCTTTATGTTCGATTAATTGCTGCTCTCTCATACACGATAGAAACTTATTTTATGCTACAGAGGAGACCATATTCCAATACAAAGGAACAAATGTCCACTTAGTTAATGAATATTTTAGGCCACTTTTAGAAGTACATCACAGCTGGGTAAAATGTGGCACTATGGGTGTATGCAGCTCCAACTAACATTTGTCCTGCTCACCTCCCTTTTTGTGGACAAAGGTGAAGTGAGTTAATAAGAGATTGCCCTTCCTGGATTCTTTAAAATGTACATTTCAATATGTTGTTGGTAACATTGTTTAGTACTTTAAAAAGTCAGATGGTCACTTCTGGGTTTTTTTCCCCTTCTATTTTTGAAGTTTGTGGCCCTTAAGAGGATCCCAAAAAAATTCCCCATCTCTGCTCAAATATTTACAGAAGGCAAAGGCAGCTGATGGTTATCCAGTTATAGCGGCCAAAGCCAAGCAAAGGTTATGGATGCCAGTGGTTGTTTCCTCAGATACTCCTTTGATTCCTTGGAGGGGGAAACCAACAGTGTTCATATGCTTGGGGGCATTCATATATGCATTCATAGGAAAGGGAACAGCATTCTCAGATGGAAGTTTTAGAACTTGTTTCTTCAAATGAATCACTAGCCCTAGCATTATGTAGAATGAAACAGCTGTCTGAGGAAGCAGATTTTTGGGTATCATGAAAGAGTGGCAAATAGTTCCTTGACTGATTTGTTATTATGCAGTTTTAGCACTGGGCGAGATGCTTGTATTATTTTCTGCTTTATTTATCAAAATAATTTGGCTGGCTTTAGATATTACGCACCTTTTTTTAATAGGAAGGGGGTGCCCTTTGTTATCTTGGGAAATAAAATGTTTTAGGCCATTTCTGTGAAGTTTCACTATGTTCCCATAGTGTGATGTGCATGGCAAAAGTCAGATTTCAGTAGATCCACCTATGCTACTAAAGCATGGCTTTTGACAACCAGTCACAAGCCACAATCTGAATCCTTATGCTTATGAATGCTGGCCTATTTAAACCATGGGTTAAGATACCAGAAGTTACAACTGTGTTTCATCCCTGGCTTGTTTCCTCAATTGCCCACCCTAAAACAGCAACTGACAAAAGGGGAGGGAGAGAGACAAATCAGAAATGGGGAAAACATGCACGCTTTGATTAGCAACAAACTGGTTAGCACAAACTATTTGTCATGATGTGCAAACATGCTCTCTGAAATTGCCTGAAACCTGTATAGGTAATTGGGGCAGAGATCAAGACTGAAAACACAGCAGTCGCCTTTATAAAAAGAGAAACTAGAAAGCTCAATACATATTGCAAAGACTGCATGTGCAGGCAGAAGCGACAGGAGGTACTGCCAATTCCATGGATGTTTCTAAGCACTAAGGGGGACTATGGAAGAAAATTTATGATACCCACTTAAACAAGAATGCTTTCTATTGACCAGACAGCTACGTAACAGTATTCCATATATTAAGGCGGCAATAAATGTGTCCTCCACTGACAAAGTTATATCACTAGAGTAAATTCAGGAATTATTCTTCATGCTTCTTCACATACAGGAATAGACAAGATAATCACCTGGCACATATATTTTATTAATTTCACAGGCCTGCACTTTCAAAGAGCGTTATCTTCTTATGGGTGACTGATGTTAGACCTGTTCTTGTGCTTCAAAGTTAAGATAAAGATATTAAGTTAGGAATATTATGGGGAAAGAAAGTGACTTGTGCCAATGGTTTCATACTCCCTGGGTTCCTAATTCAATTTCCAGTGCTTTCTGGACCCCCCCCCCCCAAAAAAAAAAAAAACACAGAGGCTTGCATGTATTCAGCAGCAGCTTCAACAGCAACGAGCATGTACTTCACAGGTATTTGGTAAAAATCTACTGGATCTGAGCTTCTGGCATATAAACAGGATACATTGCTACATCTAGGTTCTACAAAATAACTAATCAGTAGGGTAAAAACTATATTTGGTAGAAGAGTTCCTAGAGCTGATTCTCATGTGTGTTAGTAAGAAAAAAATCTTTAGTAGCATAACCTGGTTTCTGCTTCCATGCTTGGTGAGAATAGAGAGAGGAAGAGGACAGAAAACAAAAGGCAATAAACTTTACTGACCCCTAAAAAAGGGAGAGGTATGGAAAGTGACCTCTTCACAAGCAACACTGACCAAATGACCATAGAGATATGCATCAGTGTTCCTGCGTAGAAGACATACCCCTTCTCACAGAAAACATAGATCTACGAAACAGGCATTGATGCTAATATTCCAACACAGGGGAGGAGGGCTGTCATTTTTTAGAAGTCTGTGTAGAGGGTCTAAGGGCAGAAAATAATCCCCTTAGACTTGCCACGGTTCTTATTGGATACAGATCACATGTGGGTATACCTCATAGGTCTGCTGTTTATACGATAGGCCAAAGTTTGCAGGAACACAGCATTTTCCCAAGAACAAACATTTCTGTATTTGTTTATTTCTGAACGATAGGGAAACGTCACTTTCTAAAAACCATCACTATAACATTAACTGCCTATGGGGTGGATAGGTTTAAAATTAACTAATTAGTTTTAAGATGTAGTTTTTAAAGCACATATAATTGAGATTTCACTCAAAAAAATACTGGAAAAATAAAGGTCAAGATTTCTCTTCTTCAGGCTGTCAAATTAAACAGATCAGCAGCCTTCACAGACATGGAAAAAGAGAGACCTGTCAGTTTAGAAAAGTTACAAGTTGGCAGGTTCTGGGACAATGACAGTGCCCATGTTGCATTTTAGAGGCTCAGTTTCATCTGGAAGCAATGTTTGCCAATAAATATTTTGTATTTTTCCTAAATAGGCAGTCTTCAGAACTCAAAAAAAAAAAAAATCTGTATATTGGAAGAGTTTTTGTAATCTGACACCAATACTTGGATAACTGGAAACTGAGGGGACCATAACTAATCGACAAAAGTGACTTTGCTAGGGTCCTTACCACAATCCAAAAAGAAAGGAATGAGAGGGGCATTTTTAAGAAGACTGCCAAAAGAAGACATCCAAGCCAACTTCCTTTACATTAGTGTCTGGGTAAAAGAAAGTTAAGTTAAACTGACAGAGGGGAAAATAGCAAAACAAATTATAAGGCACTTCTAACGAATTCATAGTTCAGTGGCATTAATTCCAAATTTTAAAAAAGTAGAAATTTTTGATGAAGATGGAGTTGGGCACTACATGAGAAGAACAGCAGTACAGTATTTCAGAGACACTGCAGGAAGATCCCACTTCCATGTGTTCCACAAGCTAGGGAAAAGTAGAATGTGAGTGAGGAACATGTAGCCCTCCAAAGATTGTTGAATTGCAACAGGAATCATCCTTCATCACTGACTATGCTGGCTAGACCTGATGGGAATTAGAATAGCATCACACCTGAAGGGCCAAACCTTGCCTGCCCTGAAAGAGACAAAGATCTTCAATACCAGTGAGATTTTCCCATTTAAAAACAGAATGCCACATTGATGGATCTTTGACATACTACACTTTCTGTGCATACATTCAAGTATGAAGAGCTGAAAATAAAAGAACACAGATTTTTCAGTGTTCCCTCCTTGGCAGACACAGCCTTATCACTGTTTTTTTTTCATACACTAGCAACCACTAAATTAGATCATTCGAATGACTTGCACATGCAGTTGCCTTTGAAAATTATTTGGAAACTACACGTAGCTCAAATTATAACCATCCCAACTGAAATCATACAATAAGGATTTATTTATTTATTTATAGGAGCCCTGGTGGCGCAGTGGTTAAATGCCTGTACTGCAGCCATTCACTCAAGACCACAAGGTTGTGAGTTCAAGACCAGCAAAAGGGCCCAAGCTCGACTCAGGCTTGCATCCTTCCGAGGTTGCTAAAATGAGTACCCAGACTGTTGGGGGCAAATTAGCTTACTTGCTAATTAGCTTACTTGCTGTTCACCGCTATGATCTTTGGAATAGCGGTATATAAATAAAACAAATTATTAAAATTATTAATTTATTTATCTAACAGGCACCTGCATTAGAACCAATGTTTCCCTTTAAAGCAATAAACAGCTTGCTGCCCAACTAACTAAATGATCACCATTCCAGCATTCATATTGTCAAAGAACAAAGGTAATTTTATTTTTGTTATTTTTTGGACACCAAAACTGAGGTTGATTTTGGGGAAAGAGATCTTGCACCACAATTACAGAATGCTCAGCCTAAGGAGATTTGCGCAATTCCTACCCAATGTTGATTTTTATTTTTAGCAACAGGCAAAACTGTTTTATTTCCTCAGACCTTTTAATGGCTTCTCTTGCTTCTCATTCTAAGTTATTTTTACCTGTTCTTGCTATTTTACTGTTGATATTGGATTTCAATTTCTCTAATCTTTTATTTTCTTGTTTGTAAGCTGTTCTTGGAACTTTATTAGATTCAAAGATGGCTTACACATTTTAGTAACAGACTAAATAAAACAGAAGTAACAAGCATCAGTTGACCAGATATGAGGTGGATTACATTGTCTCCACATGTAACTGTAAGTAGCCAATCATATGAAAGAAGACAAAGGGTGTGGACATTTCCTAATTGTTTCATGATGTTCAATTTAGAATTCTGCAGTTCAAAAACATTTTACCTCTTTTGTTTAGATTCCACATAAAACAATCTTTGAATTTTGCTTTGAACTCTTTTCACCATCAAAAAATGGTATGCCTGTGTAGTGTTGAGGAATAGTTTCCCAACATATTACTAAATGCAATGCCACCCTCTAGTGGACTTTTGAAAAAAATCATTTTTACCAGAGTTAAATTACAGGTGAAGACTCTTGCTATTTATTGATGAAAACCATACTCTGACATCATGACTTAAGAAATCTACATGCTGATCACGGGTAAGTCTGTCCTCCAGCATTTTCCTGAAAGTTTCAATCCTTTACTTTTGTTGTTAACTGCTGTCAAGTAGATTTCAACTGATGACAAGCCTCCAAATGAGAGACCTCCGAGTCACTCTAACATCAATCTGCCCTGCAGATTCAGGGAAATGGCTTTCCTTGATTGAGTCTATTAATCGGGAATGCAGTCTTCCTCTTTTCCTTCTGCCTTGCCAAGCATTATTGTCTTTTCTAGTGAGTTATGTCTTCTCATGATATGGCCAAAGCACGACAGTCTCGGTTTAGTCATTTGGGTTTCTAGGGACAATTCAGGCTTGATTTTCTCTAGGAACCATTTGTCTTTTTAATAGCCCACAGTATCTGTAGAACTCTTCTCCAGCACCACATTTCAAAATTAGTTGTGAGCTGATTTTTTTTCCCTATCAGCTTTCTTTACTGTCCAGATTTCGCAACCTTACGTAAAAATTGGAAATACAATGGCATGGGCAACCCTGACTTTAGTGCTCAATGATGTATTATACTTGAGGCAGTTGTCTCGTTGCTTCATAGCTGCACTTCCAAGTCCCAATCTACTTCTGATTTCTTGACTGCAGTCCTCATTAGGATTAATGATTAAGCCAAGGTATGAAAATCTTGACCTATATGTTATAAAGTTAAGTAAATCAGCTGTGGCCATTATTTTTGTTTTCTTAATGTTCAATTGTAAACCTTCCTTTGCATTTTCTTCCTTCACTTCCCTCAACAGATATTCCAAGTCTTTGCTATTTTCTGCTAATAGTATAGGGTCATAACTTACATTGGTGATGTTCTTTCATCCAACTTTCACATCTCCTCTAAATCTAATTTAATTTTACATATGATATGCTCAATGTACAAGTCAGACAGACAGATAAAATGCAGCCTCACCTGGCCCCCTTGCCAACTGGAAACCATTCCGTTCTCCATATTCTGTCTTGATGGTGGCCTATTGTCCCGAGTACAAGTTATGCATCAGGACAATCAAATGTTGTAGCACACCTATTCGTTTATGAGCGATCCATAGTTTTTCATGAGCTACACAATCAAAGGCTTTGCTGTAATCTGTAAAGTATAATCTGATTTCTTCCTGAATTCTTTGGTGCACTCAATTTCTCAACATACATTTGTGATATGATTTTTTTATGCCTCTCTTTTCTGGACCCAGCTTGGATATCTGGCATTCCTCACTCCATACATTGTAAAAATCTTAAGCATCACTTTGCTTGCATAAGAGAGTAAAGCAAAGGTCATATAGTTACTGCAAACCCTGATGCCTTCTTTCCTGGTGACTGGAATATATATTGACTATCTTCAATTCTCAGGCCATTGTTTTGTCTTCTTATTTGTTCACAGATTTCAGTTACAACTTGAATGGATTATGTATCTGTAACTTGAAGCAGCTCTATTGGTATGTCATCTGTACTTGGTAATTTATTTCTCTCAAGAGCTCTGAACGTAGCTTCACTTTCTAAAATTGTGAGTTCATCTTCAAATGTTTCTTCCTTGAATGAATCTGTCATCCTTGCATCTCTTTTATCTTTACTTCATATATAATGACATATAGATCACTAGCGGATGTTTCATCTAAAGGTTGTCATTAACAAGAGGACACATGTTGTAAAGGTACTTTTTGTACATCACATGTTGCGCTAGGAATCCCCTGCCCCCTTGTGGTTCACCAGAGCTTTATACTAGAATTGGACATACACAACTCAATACTGCTTAAATTTTAGGCAAAGGATAGACAGGTATTCCCCACTAGTTTCCCCAGTGTCATTCTCCCTCCCAACAAGTTCTACATGGGCATGGAAAGGTCCAACAGAGATTCCCCATCAGGAGCTTCACACAGGAACCCAATGATGCCAGATGTAGCCATACCCACTTATGATATCTAGCCCTCCCTGCTGAAAGCCCCCCTCCACTCAAATGTGTTGCAATGGGTCTCCCAACCCAAGAGAGCACAATGAGGTCTGTGCAAAGGGGAATTGCCCACTCAAGCTTTTGCTAATAAAACTAATTCAGTGATTGGAAAAGACTGTATTGGATTCACTCATTTGTTGTTATGAATCCTGAAGTCACTTCTAACTTATGGTGAGCCTATCATAGGTTTATTCAGAAGAGATTTGCCATTTGCCTTTCTCTATGCTTGAAAGAGTGTGACTTGCTCAAGGTCAACCAGTGGGTTTCCATGGCTGAGCAGGGATTCAAATCCTAGTCTCTGAGGGCCTAAACAGACAAGCCAAAATAAAGCTGCTTCAGATCACTTTGGAGGTATGCTGTTTAAATGACATACGCATCTTAAGAGGCCAGAAGCTACGCTCCAGTACTTAGGATTGGAATGTGGCTTTGGCACAGCTTCTGGCCTCTGACGACACATGCATCATTTAAACAGCATACTTCCAAAGTGACTGGAAGCAGCTTTATTTTGGCCTGCCTGTTCAGGTCCTAGTTCAACACTCAAGCTACTATATTATGGTGGACTCACTCACATTTGCATGAGATTTGAAGACAGTGCCTTAAATGTTAAAATTGACACAAAGGAGGCAGGGGAGAGGGTGATTTTCATTAACTTTTTGTTTTAAAAAATCAAAAGCTAACAAATTTCAAGATGTCATAACATGGTAAAAACACATTGACATTGGCCTGTTACAGACTGCCAAAATAAAGCTGCTTCGGGTCTCTTTGGAGGTATGCTATTTAAATGATGCATGGGTCCTAAGAGTCCGGAGGTCGCGCCAAAGCCACACTCCATTCCTAAACACTGGAGTGCAGCTTTGGCGCAGCTTCCGGATTCTTAGGATGCATGCATCATTTAAATAGCATACCTCCAAAGAGACCCGAAGCAGCTTTATTTTGGCAGTCTGTAACAGGCCTATGTCACAAGAAGAAAGAAGTACATAGCAATACATTTTGATGACATTAAACGTATCAAATTAAAAAATGTGAGTTATGAAAGGTATATAATAAAGAAAATATCTTTAGGCTTACATTTAGTTTCTTCATACTAGTTTAGACAACTTACCCATATCTCCTAACTTTACCATCACACACCTAAACACACACATGGACTCTTCACATGGAGGCACAAGTGAACAATAGCCCAATCTGTGAAATGTTTTCCCTCATTTTCTGGGGAAAGAATTGTTCATTACATCAAGTGCATATAAGGCTATAGCAAAGAATGTAGAGCCCTGGTGACACAGTGGTTATATGCCTGTACTGCAGCCACTCACTAGGTCTTACACCTTTTGAGGTCACTGAGCTTGTTGGGGGCAATTAGCTTACACATTGTAAACAGCTTAGGGAGTGCTTAAGTGCACTGATAAACTGTATAGAAATGTACTTGCTATTGATATTTCTAAGAACTCCTGGTTCGTGTTATGTTAGATTCACAACAGGGAAAGCAGAACTTGTTATTTTTCCAGACTACTATCACAATTTGTCAGGATCTAACCATTTACTACAAGGAACTGTAGTTCAGAAAAAGCAACATTTTCACACGCTGTTTGGAGGTGCCCACTCTTCCACTTAAACAGATTGCTGCTTTTGTATAAGGTGCCTGACCCAGACCTTAGATCAGGGGTAGGCAACCTTTTTGAGCCGGGGGCCGGGTTGCTGTCCCTCAGACAACTGGGGGGCCGAAGACCAAAAATAAATAATTAAATAATGTTTTAAAATTTTAAATAAATAAATAAACCGGGACAAATGTAGGACAACATTTTCAAATGGTGGAAACTTTTTTAAAAAAGTGGAGGACATGCAAAAAAATTTGCTGATTTTTTTTTAAAAATGTTAATATAAATGCATGTTTCTGAGGCGTCTATAGACAATTGCCCCCCTTGCCCCTGCGCACGAGAGGCCAAAGGCCCCGGTGGCAATCGGCGGCAGGACCGGGCTGGGGCTGGTCCCAAGGCCTCGCCGGGCCGCATCCGGCCCACGGGCCGCAGGTTGCCTACCCCTGGTCTGGAAGAACAATGGCTTTAAGCTCTATGGGTCACTGAAGGAAAGCATTCTTAGAACATTCTGAAAGTCAAGACAATTACCTTTCAAGAGCTGTGGATATTTGGTATGGACCAAGCTGGTGAGGTCTCCACCATCATCGAGAATCATGTTCAGAGGCTGACCATCCTTGAAATACAAGGTCTGCTCAATACACCATATGTATTCCTCATCTGTTTCCCCCTTCCATGCAAACACTAGGCACAAATCAAATAGAAAATATAAATAAGTATTTTTGTTTGCCTACAATCAAGCCAATTACTGCCTACTAAGAGCAGTCTGAAACTCAGTGACAGTATATGCCATCCATCCATTTATCAGCAATATTCCCTTGAGGCAAGTAGAAAATTATCTCCACCTAAACAGCAGAAAATCAAAATAATCTCATTATAAAGTATTAGAAAAGGGAACCATATTTTACTTCTGAATCATGAACATTAGGACCGTCATCAGAAACAATTAGTTTCTCCCAAATACAGATATTACTTCTTATATTGCACCACCAGCACACACAGCACTATGGAATAACTACAGAAAGAGAAGCCTCTGCCCCAAGTACTTACAACCTCAGTATGAATACCATGTAGAGGAGGAGGGAAGAGTGAACTCCATACTGGCGTTCAAAGACACCTGACATCTGCTCATGCACAAGGTGACTTTTAAAAGGGACTTCAAAGAAGAAAGTTATCTTGCTTCCAAGTTCACACTCTCAGGTCTTTCAAGGTAGTCAGGAGATAATAAAAACTGAATAGCTAAAGGCAACCCTTGCTCTCGGCCCCACAATTCAAGACGACAACACACATTTCCTCAAAGTGTTTATCCTCTGAAACCCATGTCCAGCCATGTTCAGTGCAGTGCTTTCACAGGTCTGCAGCAGAACAAGCAGAATCTTGCAGCATTGTAAAGACTCACAAATGTATTAGGACATATGTTTTCATCAGCTTACTAAATTTCCTAGCCTTTAAGGTCCTACAGGATTCTTTATTATTAATGCCTAGACAAGCAGGGACGTAGCGGGGGGGGGGGGTCTTGGGGTCCGGACCCCCCCTTCCATTAGAAAAATGAATGGTGTGTGCTGCTGTGCTGCCGCACCCAAGCCCCATTATAATGGTGGCACTTAGTCTGGACCCCCCCTTCCTAAAATCCTAGCTACGTCCCTGAGACAAGTATTGCTCTCTTTAAAGATGAGATGGACACACCCACACCCACATATCTGTGAAGCTCTGGGTCCCTCCTTCCCCACACACAACACTTTAAAAAAATATCTGAGAATCATGCCTCTGGAAGCCACTGGGAGGCACAATTTCCCATAATGTTGCTAGACCTAAACTACACTAACTAATCGTGGATATATATAAAATGAGATGGGTGAGGCCCACAGACCTTCTTAGACAATGCTTCTGAGACTATTTGATGTGTAAGTCGAGCAATCCCCCCATGTGCCAGGCACTACTACTACTATATTTGTGTCTGTTGGGTACAATTTCTTTCCTGGAAATTTGCCAGTAACTGGCACCAGTCCAGGAGCTGCCACCTTCAGTAGCTCAGTAAGAGAGGCTTTGTGACTTCAGCCCATTTAAGAGAAGTGAGCTACCCTTAGCCTTGCCTAGTTCACAGGATTTTTGTGGGGCTAAAAAACTGGAAGCAGGAAGGGGCCATGTTTCGCATCCAGAGCTCTTTGGAGGAAAGAGGAGGCAGGAACACAAACTAGCTGCCAACATCTGCCTATTCCTTTTCTTTTTAACTATGGGCACAATAGCCAGGGTGAGTTCATCCCAATAATGACCTGGAAATGAAGCAAAGATGTAGCATTTTTAACAACATAACGTATAGAACTTTCTAAATTGGAAGCATAGGATCTCCCATGCCTTTGCAGATGACATTGCGGTGTCAGTAGAAGACCCGATAAATAGTATACCACCCTTGATAGAAAATATAAAAGAATTTGAAAAAATTTCAGGTTTAAAAATAAATACAGAAAAAACAAATGTGATCACAAAGAATATAATGAGATAAGAGGAAATGAAGATAAAAGACATGACGGGTTTCAATATTGTAAGAAAAGCAAGATATCTGAGAATAACAATCACTAACAAAAATTCGGACTTAATTCAAAATAATTATAAAAAATGGGAAGAAATAAAGGAGGAAATGAAAGAATGGAAGAATTTAAAATTATCACTCCTTGGGAGAATCGCAGCTGTGAAAATGACTACAGTTCCTAAATTATTATTTCTGTTTCGGACAATCCCTGTAATTGAGAAATATAAGATTTCAATGGAATGGCAAAAACAGATATCTGATTTTATATGGGAGGGGAAAAGACCAAGAATAAAACAAAGTTATATGCAAGATGCAACTAAAAGAGGAGGGTTTGCTGTCCCTAACATAAGATTATACTATGAAGCAAGTGTATTAGAATGGTTAAGTGTGTGGTTAAAATTGGAAGACAAGAAATTATTGAAATTAGAAGGACACAACCTTAGATTTGGATTTCATGCATATTTGTTTAATGGGAAAGTGAAAGTGAATGTAGATTTTAAAAACCATTTTGTAAGAGCTTCATTGTATAGAATATGGGAGAGATACAAAAGATGGATTTGTTCTGCTACTCCGATGTGGTTATCCCCCCATGAGGCACTGTTTAATACATATTCTCAAAAAAAGGAAGGTTGGTTAACATATGGAGAGATATTAAAAGGAAATAGAAAAATCTTTGATATGAAACCATTAGAACAAATCAAAGCAGAAGGACATAAATGTGAATGGTTTTTATACCATCAATTGGTGTCTAGATTTAGAACTGACAAAAAAAAAACAAGTAATTTCACCAGAACACTGACAAATTTAGAAGAAATTATATTGGGGGAAAAATTGGCAATGTTATCCAGAGTATATAAAAAACTTCTGGAATATAATTTAGAAGGAGATACAATAAAAGATAATATGATAAGGTGGGCCAAGGATTGTAAAAAACCGTTGGAACTAAGACAATGGGAAATATCCTGGAAAAAAAGACTTAAATATACTACCTGTCAGGATATAAAGGAGAATTATCTGAAAATAATATACAGGTGCCATCTCTCCCCTGATAAATTGTGCAAAATATATGGAAAAGGACAAAATAAATGTTGGAAATGTGTTAAGGAAAAAGGTACCTTTTTTCATAAGTGGTGGGAGTGTTCAGAAGCTAAAGAATTTTGGAAAATGATAAAACAGGAGATTAAAGAAATAATTGGAATAGAATTGCAATTTAGGCCAGAAGTCTTACTACTTAATATGATAAGAAGAAAAAGTGGAAAAACAGTTTGGCAAAATGATCTTTTATATGTTGACGGCTGCTAGATTGACGGCTCCCAGTGGCTTCCAGAGGCATGATTCTGCTAGATTGATATATGCCAGATATTGGAAAATTAAAAAAGACATTAAGCCTGAGGAATGGATGAACAAATTATTAGATATGATGGAAGCGGATATAATTTCAAAGAGACTAACTGAAAACAAAAAGGAGTCAGAGAAATCGGAAGGAAGGGAAAATTTTGATACAAATAATTGGGAAAAATTGTATGTATTTATAAGGAAAAAAATGGCCAAACATACAAAATGAAATTTAAAAGTAATGAGGAAAAATTGATAAAATTAGATAAAAGATAGATGGGTATGGAAGTATGGAAAACAACTGAAGTTAAATTTGTAATAAGGAGTAGAAACAATGTATTCATGTGAAGAGAAAACAGAATGATGAAAGGAAATTGAAGATATGCAGGAATAAAATTAAACAGTTCAAGGACTGACCAAGGGAAGTCAGTGTTTTATGTTTTATGTCAGATGTATGCAACTGAATGGAATAATGTATTTATGTTTTTGTGTTTTAGTGTTATGTGTATAGGTGTTATGTTAATGTAGGTTCGATTGGGATAGACGATTTTAGAGGTTTGTATTGTAAGATGTATTTATAAATAAATAAATAAAAATGAAAAAAAAGAAACATAGGGAATAGATATTCTATTTATTATTAAGCTCCATGAACGCATGACAACCCAGCCAAAAGGGAAAAAAAAGAATTATGAAGTATTTTCTCTTAGAATGATGAATAAAAATTTTAGACAAGAGATCTATGTATTTACTGCCCCAAAATCATTCCTAAAATCTATGTATGAAAAAGACTTATTTAAGACTATGTACAGTACCAGAGAATGATTCCTGTTTTGGCCAGATCGGGGCCGCGGCCGCAATCTCACCTTTCCAGAGTGTAAAAAGGAGCCACAAAAAGCGTCTCCTTTTTGCACCCTAGAAAGGGTGCCGTAGCCGCATTGCTTTGAGTTGGCGGTGCTCCTTTGGCACTGTGTCATATGGACACAGCACTGGAGGAGCACCATGACGCTATGTGGAGCGGCATGCAGCCAGTCTGAACAGGGCCTCAGTTTCGTCTTCTTGGTTCTTTTCACAAGAGTGTGTTAGTCTGCTTGACACTATGGAAAATTAGCAGGGATAAAACTTTTTTCTGTTTTACTATTGTTGATGGTTTCTTCTGTTTTTATTGCAGTTTTTTTGCCTCTCTTCAAAGTGACAAAACCAGAGAGATTCCCTACAGTTCAGGCATTCCTTACAGCTCCATTTTAGCAAAAAAATAAAATATAAAAAAGCAAGTTCAATTCGTAATTTTTGGCTGATTTCTTCTGAGTGACACCTTGGATCCCACTCTTGCAAAAAGGTGGCAAATAAATGAAATAAATAAATATGGGGAGCACAAATATTTTAAAATCACTCACACAAATGATACAAAATCTCCAAGACCAACTGATTTAACAGTATCATGTTTTTAATACTATGCTTGTGACAATTTCTAAGTTATTTTTATCCCAGAGCTCGACCTACATTTTTTAAAAAATCATGAAACAGCAGATAGTCTGCTTAGTCAAACATATCTTGCATTTTTTTTTTTTTGGCTCAAGTAAAGAAACAAGAAAAATTTGCAGTCAACCACAGAATTCAGAATGGGAAATTATTCTCACTGGGAAATCAAGCACATTTCTTCTGTTCTGATGCTAGCCCGAAAATACACTATTTCCACTGCTCCAGTCTCTATATTATTTGATAAGCATTGTCTTGAACTGAACAAATAAAATTGTCAGGACTCAAACTGTTATCAAAGCAAAATATTACCAGGAATCCCTGTTTTGGCAATAGCTGCAGCAGCATGATCTTGAGTTGAGAAAATATTGCAACTGGACCACTGCACCTGTAAAATAATTAAAATACATCCACATGCTATTATTTGTTGAAAATAGTTTCAAGAGAATACAGTAGTTTTGAGAAGTCAGCATCTGTGCAGTATTAACTATGCTTTTGCACACACGTGTCCCACCATTATCCCAGGTGGCTGGTGAGGACACAGAAGAGAATTGTCTCAGTGGCTCCTCCAACACTATGGAGAGCTTTTCCATGGGAGACTATGTTAGCCTCCTCTTATTATAATGTAAGCTGTTTTTAGTCTTATACTGTGAGAAAGGTGAGATATGAATTGAACAAGTGATTTAAGTAATGATGAAGGACTTAATTTTAATTATTTAAATCACGCTTTAAACTGCTAGTGAGAATGTTCCTATTGAATTACAGGAGCCTCATGCTTTTCAATGACCCATTCTTTCAACTGTTCTAAATTATACCCATAACCCATATATTTGACACAAGGTCTGCTCATTGGAGCACAGATCAAATGAATGGATTCAGGTTATAATTTAAAAGGGCCAAAAGAGTGGAGATTATAACTATACACTACAGTATGAGGTGTTTTGGTGTTGGTCACACATGCAGTTGGAAGCGACCGGTTTGTGTCTTGAGAGGTGGAAGCTGAGGTCTGCTTGGCATCCTGTCCCTACTATACCTCAGAGGAGCCTTTTAAAGCTAAAGAAACCCCCGCCTCAAGTCTACTGCCTAACACACTTGCTTTTCCTCTCTGAGAAACACCCTATGCTCTTGGGGGTGACTCTTGCCTTCTGTTGTAAGTGAATAACACCATGGACTTTCCTAACATATACCTGGGTTAGGAGGCTGGGAGCGTGTTGTCATAGAATGAAGAGTATTTTGTAACTGTAACTAAGAGGCTATACAAAGCGGCACTTTGTGCCGGCCTGTGCGCAGGGTGAGGGCTAAGTATCCACACGCTGCAAGTCCTTACTCCACCGCTTGGGTGCCATTTTGACATGCACCCTCCTAGACGGCACATACCATTATGATGCACTTCTGCCGTGGTGTCCAAATAGCACGCCGCAGAAGGAGTGTCACAACGCCACGCCACTTACGATGCCCCTTCCAGGGAGCTGCTTGGTGCAGCATCTTTTTGTTCTCTCCAGGGAGCGGATCAGTGCCGCTGTGTGCAGTTGATGCAGCACTGATCCGGGGTGAAAAGGAGCAGCTACATGCCATCCATCTGTATAGCTCCTAAAGGCTTTGTTGCAGGCAGCCATGAAATGGGAAACCCAGTCTTTTTTCAGCTTGCAAATTTGCAAGCTAAAAAAGACTCTGCTCTGCATTTAATAATTTCTGCTTTTTGACAGTGTTCTAGTCCCTAACCTGTTGAGGCCTGTATATTGTTTCAGTAGAAGTGCATTATTGTTTAATATAACGTCAACACTTATTCATAGATACAGGTTTCATTAGAAAGTAGGTACACAATAAGCACTTATTCTCAACTGTTTTCAGATTAATTTTCAATTTTTTAAAAAGAGATCCCTTGTAGGGTGGGCCTTTTTCATCCATTGGGCTTTGGTTCCAGGATCCCCTGTGGATAACAAACCTGTGGATGCTCAAGCCCCATTAAATATAAAGGCAAAGCAAAATGGTGTCCCTTATATAAAATGGAAAACCAAGCTTTGCTATTTGAAATTCATACTTTTTAAAATATTTTCAAGCTGTGGATGCTTGAATCTGTGAATAAAAAGTTGTGGATAAGGAGAGCTGATTGTATTTATATCCAGACTCCTTCTCCTTGTTCAGATCTGCTCCAGCTCCCCAAATTCTCTGTTCACTAACCCTCTCTGTCTTTGCATTTAGAAAACAGAAAAGACAAGACAGTATTCATGTTTGTCACCAGCAGAACAGGCTACCTCCCATATCCACAAGCTGAGGTTAACATATTCAGTCAGACCTGGCCACAGTGGTACGTGCCTTGGGTACATCCCGCTTGGGTTACTGTAATGTGCTCTAAATGGGGCTGCCTTTGAAAAGTGCTCAGAAACTTCAGCTGGTTCAAAGAACTGCAGTCATGCTTTTAACTGGAGCTGGCTACAGGGAGCATACAACTCCCTTGTTGCAACAGTTCCATCGGCTGCCAATGCATTTCTGGGCACAATTCAAAGTGCTGGTTTTGCCCTATAAAGCGTTATAGGGCTTGGGTCCAGGCTATTTGAAAGACTATATCTCCCTGTACAAGCCCCTCAGAATATTGAAGTCATTGGGAGAGGCCCTTCTCGAGGTGTTTATCAGACGAGCTCTTAAAGAGGTACTATTCCAGTGTGACTCCTCTAGCTGCCTCCTGTTGCATGCTGGGATTGGCAGTTTTAAGGAGGGGTATTTAGAATTCTCAGGCAGAGAAGTTCAGCTCCTTAAAACTGCCAATCCCAGCATGCAACAGGAGGCTGCTAGAGGAGTCACACTGGAATAGTAGCTCTTTAAGAGCATAGTGTGATAAACATCTCTGTCCCACTACCCTCTGAGGCACATTTGGCAAGAACAAGAGAAAGGGCCTTTTCCATGGCTGCTCCCAAGCTCTGGAACTCCCTCCCTAGGGAGACCAGGATGGCTCCATCCCTGCTGTCTTTCTGGTGGCACGTAAAGATGTTTTAATGCTGCCAGGCTTGCACACGACATGGATGCTGTTTTGTTTTTTAAAAGTTTTAAACTTTAAATTTTAATAAGGTAGTTTTTATTTGTTTGAACTGTTTAACTGTTTTTTAAATGTGGATTTTGCATGTTTTATAGCTCTTTAACTCAGACTATTTTAGATTTGATAGCTGCCTTGAGTCCCTGTATTGGGAGGAAGGCAGGATATTAATAAATATAATAATAATAATAATAATAATAATAATAATAATAATAATAAT
>NC_056525.1:39154325-39249598 GCF_019175285.1 Sceloporus undulatus | reverse complement strand
TCGAGTCACAGTGGAGGTATGGTGTTTCAATGATGCATACGTCCTAAGAGTCCAGAAATCGCACCAAAGCCACGCTCCAGCCTGGAGCATGGCTTTGGTGTGACTTCTGGACTCTTAGGATGCATGCATCCTTGAAACACCATACCTCCACTGTGACTCGAAGCAGCTTTATTTTGGCTATCTGTAACAGGCCACAGTTTCTCCTAGAGTAGAGCTGCTCAGAGGTTCCAGAATTCCTCAATTTGTAATCCTGACCATCATGCTTATACATCATGCTTAAACAGATGTATACCTAAACATTCATATGGAAAAGACTAATGGGATAGAGCAAATGCACTTTTGCCATTTCTGCTTTATCATGGCCTCCTGTCATTTACAGTAATTTGTAAGTGATATTACTGGAAATCCCCCACTGTTAGATTGCTGTGCTAGCCATTTCTAGTTCCTGGTGAAAGTAAAACTCCTAACGAAACTGAAACTACCAGATCCTTTCAGTGATTCCCATAAACTGACATGGCTATACACACGCACACATCTCACAATATTTGTGCTAAGGAAATACTGTCATAAGTGTTGGGCAAGGAAGATCTGAGATGGCCTAAATAAACTAAAGGCACAAGATCCAGTCTGATCTTGGAAGCTAAACAGGGTCAGCTCTGGTTAGTGCTTGAATAGGAGACCACTAACAAATACCAAGTGCTGTAGAACAGAGAAAGAAACTGGTAAAACCACCTCTGAGTATTCCTTGCCAAAGAAAACTCTATGAAATTCACAGGGCTGCCATAAACTGACAGGCAACTGGACACAAGGAGCACCTGAACATTACAACCTCAGAACAAACTGTTACTTGTGTTAATCTCTCACTCAGCACTTCTTCATCACAGTAGCATTCATCCAAGAAGAACTTATGCAGAATTTGTTACTGTTAATTCCATTGTGGTCTTCTTACGGTGCTTAGTGGTATTTCATTAACCTAAATTGTTTTTGTCTTGTCAGCAATCCCTGCTGCACTTTGTACTTCAGAGGCTCCTACTGGTAATTTGCCCCGAGATTTCAAAGGCAAAGCAGATAGCCAATGCTGGAAAAGTGAAGCCTTGCAAGTTCTGGTGTCACAGGAAACCCAGATGGAAATTAACTGAGGTAGTCAACCACTTTACTTTACTGTCACAGTAAAGTCTTCTGTTTGAAAGATGGCCAGACTGATTTTGGTTAAATGATTAAAAAAAAACCAACAAGACAGAGCAAGGGCCTTGCAGATGCCCATCCAGTTAGTACCTGGACAGCAGACTGAGCAGCAGGTCCACAGGTCACAGACTCCCTGCATGATATAAGATGACTTATATTTCTATTTAAATTATATGCTTTTGAGGAAGTAGACTGAAGTCTACAAAAGCTCATGCTGCCAATTTCTTTCTTTCAGTTAGACTCAAAGGTGCTACAAGCTCTCTCTGCGTACTATTTAAATTATAGTAATTATTTCCAAATTAGCATCTCTACAAATGAATTAGCATGTTGTTGTTTTGTGCCTTTAAGTTGGCAACCCTAAGATGACCCAGTGATGCCCAAACTTTAGTTCTCCAGGCATTTTGGACTTCAGTTCCCAGAAGCCCTAGCCTGGTTGGCCAGCAGTCAGGAATTTTGGGAGCTGAAGTCCAAAACATCTGAAGGACCAAAGTTTGGGAACCACTGCCTTAGTTGGTCAAAATACCCTAAAGGCACCAGTTCCTGCCTGATCTTGGCTCAGAGTCAGACATGTTTAGTACTTAGATAGGAGACTACCAATGAATACCAGGAGTTGCAGGATGTTATTTCAAAGTAAGGAATAGGCAAAACCACTTCTGGGTATTCCTTGTCGAAGAAAACCCTTCCATGGGGTCACTGTATGTCCACAAGAAACTTGAAGGCACATACACACATAAGGCAAACCTATCAAGAGGTTTTCTTAACATGATTTCTTCAGAATGGTTTGCCCTTGCCTTCCTCTGAAGCTGAGAGTATGACTTACCCAAGATCACCCATTGGGTTTCCATGGCCAAGTAGGGATTTGAACCCTGGCTTTCCACAGCCCTAGTCAGTCCAACACTCAATCCACTACCCCACACTTTCTGGATAAATTATCAGTGGACCCATTTTATGAAAATAGGTCCTTTTTTGGCAATGCATAGACAGAAAAACAAATTCTACTGAATATTTGAAATGGCAAAGGAGCAAAGGTTCTGATGCAACCTACTTAATGAGTAACTCACTAAAGACAATTTTACACTTTAACAGAACAAGAGTGGCTTCACTTTTGTTTCTTTCTTAAACCTTATTATCTACAGTATTTCTGAATTTATTGTTATTACTATATTTATATCTTGCTTTTCCCCAAAACTGGGACTCAAAGCAGCTCACAATTTAAAAGAACCTTGCGTAATTCCTCCGAAAGAGCGGAGGAATTACATAAAAGTTACATAAAAGCATCACATATGTACAATTTTAACTTCAGCACGTTCTGATGACACAGCTAGATAACTCTGGCACACATCAGGTTTTGCAACTCAGTAGAAATCTTCTGGCAACTAGCAACAGTGATTCTATTTTGCAGCGATTCCTATATTGACAAGTGAAGAGAGTTAAACATGCTTCTGCTTGTTCTCAGCCCATCATTTCATTCCACTTTTGAGCTTTGCTGTTGCTGTGTGTCTACAAGTCATTTTTGACTTAGAGCAACCCTAAGGCAAAATTATCCCACCGTTTTCTTGGCTGGTTTCTTCAAAGGGGGTTTGCACTGCCATCCTCTGAGGCTGAGAGAGTGTGACTTGCCTAAAGTCACCCAGTGGGTTTGGGGTTTTTTTACATTCAAGTGGGGAATCAAACCCTGATCGCTGGAGTCATAGTCCAATGCTCAAACGAGTATCAGGGAGGTCTCCACCAATCAGGGAGGTGTCTCCCTGAAGGACAGGGTGATCCGATGTCCTCAAAGGAGGACAAGGCACCCCAAAATGTAGGACCTGGCCAAATCAAAGCTAAAAACACTGTTATAAATTAATGCTTCTTGTACTCAAAATGGAGGACGTTTGGACACTCCTCCTGGGCAGAAGGCTGAAGTGTAGGACATGTCCTGTTAAAGGAGGACACCTGGTCGCCCTGGGCATTCAAGGAAATGTAGGACACTACAAAATAAACACTAAATGTAGTACACTAAAAAACACTCATGTAAGCATAAATCCATGCTTCTTATTCAGGCTCAAAATGGAGGACATTTGGGAACTCCTCCTGGACAGAAGAGAAAGGCTGAAAAGCACTCTATAAACCCATGCTTCTTAGTTAAACTCAAAAATGGAGGACATTTGGGAATCCCTCCTGGACAGAAAGCTTGAAATTTTCTGCACAGCCAGGAGGTAAAAGGCTGCTTGACAGCATGGCCTCCGGAGCATTGTGGGAAATGTAGTCTCCCTGCCTCCAAGTCTAGGACGCAGCCCTGGCAGCCAGAGAGACTACACTTCCCAGGAAGCGCCTCTCCCTCGGGCGCCCACATGGCGCTTCCGAAGGCAGCATGAGACTGGGCCCATTCAAAGGAAGGCACTACGGAAAGTGAAAACAGCCTCCCTTCCCTTGGCTGCTGCTGCTAAGTCTGGGATATGAAAGAGGACTAAAGAAGGGCTCCATAATGGCACTGGCGACAGGCAAAAGGAACAGCAAACAGGGGACACACACAGAGAGGAAAACAGGAGCACCTCAACAATGCCTTGGCTTGCAAACACACAAACACACACATAGACACCAACACACAAATAAACAGTCCCCTGGGAAAGGGGAACATGTCACCACTGCTTCGGTTTTCTAAAACAAGCACAAACACGCAGAGAGACAGAGGAGGGCAGGAACACCTCGCCACTGCCCTGATTTGGTAACACACACACAAATACACAAAAGACACAAAGGAAAACAGAACATGTCACGATTGGCAGAGAAAAAGAAATGGGAGGAAAGCACCACTCACCCACTTTGTATGGCAGCTTGTCAGACATGCTGGAGGTCTGGTCGATGGTGGATGAGAGAGCGGACCTGGGACACCCTCCTGGGACAAAGACCGGCGGGAAAAGCGTGGCTGGACAAGGAGCCGCCTTTAAATAGCCTCGCTTCCTCCTGCGGCGGGGTCCGAGGGCCGTCTCCACCAATCAGCGCGGAGGAGTAGGGTGGTGGGCGTGGCCTCGGGACCCTCAGAAGGGATTGGGAAGGAGAAAGAGAAGGCTGGCTGCACTGCTCTCTGGGGCTCAGAAGCAGCGGTGGGCGTGGCCTCGGGACGAATACGGTGCGGGCGAAGCTCTCCGAGGCGCAGAAGCACTGGGAGCGCCCCAGAGTATTGTGGGTAGAAGGGTGGCCTCCTTGGTGTGAAGATTGCGACTTCGGTGCCTAGGTTGCGCTGTGGAGGACAGCAGGTTCCCATACTTTGGCATTCCAAGTCTTTTGGACTTCAACCCCCAGAAGCCCCAGCCAGCTTGGCCAACCGCGAGGGATTCTGGGAGATGAAGTCCAAAACCTCTGAAGGACCAAAGTTTGGGAACCACTGCGCCTAGGATGTATCTCCACCACACCACAGAATTAAAGCGGTTTGACACCGCTTTAAACTCTCACGACTTCCATCCTGTGGAGTCCTGGGATTTGTAGTTTGGTGAGGCCATCAGTCTGTCAGAGAAGTCTGGTGCCTCTTTTGTTTTGTTTTTTGTGTGCCTTCAATTTGCTTCTGACTCATGGTGGCCCTCAGGAGAACCAGTTCAGAGGAGGCTTGCCATTGCCTTCCCCTGAGGCTGAGAGGTGACCCACTGGGTTGACATGGCCAAGCGGGGAATCGAAGCCTGGCCTCCAGAGTTGTAGTCCAACACTCAAACCGCTACGTTACGCTGGCTCTCTGGTGCCTACACTAAACTACAAATCCCAGGATCCTGTAGAACAGAGTCATGGCAATCCAAGTGGTTTCGCAGAGAGAGATCACAGAGAGTCTTATGTCCCTTTAAAAAACTAACAAATTTATTACAGCACATGCTACAGTGGTACCCCGGGTTACGAATGTAATCCGTTCCGCGGCGCCATTCGTAACCCGAAATCTTTCGCTAGCCGAAAAAGCCATAGGCGCTAGCGCTAAAAGCCGCGATTTCGTGTGAAAAAGCGCCGAAAAGCACCAAATTTTTTTTCGTAAGCCGGAAAAAAAAAACGTAACCCGAAACAGTTTTTTCCTATGGGATTTTTTCGTATCCCGGAAATTTCGTAACACGGTGATTTCGTATCCCGGGGTACCACTGTATATATATATATATATATGGTACACGCGCACACACTCATCCCTCCATATTTGCGGATTTGATTAATATGTTCTCTAGGAATATCTAGGTCCTCCATCGCAACTCTATGGTCAATTTTAACTAAAAGTCACCAAAAGACCTAGAGATTCCTAGAGAGAATAGTCTAGGCCTTTGTAGCTCCTCCAGTGCAGCTCTGTGATCAGTGTCTGTTGGACGTTGGCCACAGAGTTGCCCTGGAGGGCCTAGAAAGGTCTCCTCTCAGGTAACAATGTTTTTGTTATCTGCAGTTTTTCCATATTCACAGGAGTCTTGTGCCTCTAACCCTAGAAAATATGGAGGGACAAGGGGAGGGGAACAGCAGTGGGGGGGGGGGTCAAAAAAGGAAGAAAATCAGTTATGGAATCTTTTGTTTTAGCATGATTTCGAGGGGGAGGGGGGGTCAGGTTTTTTCCCCTGAGTTTCGTTTCCAGGCCTTCACAGCTCTATCTATGTGTATGTTATTTGCCTTCAAGTCGTTTCCAATCTGTGGCGACCCTAAGAGGAACTTGGGCAAGTTTCTCAAAAGTGGCGTTGCCATTGCCTTCCCTTGAGGCAGAGAAGGTGTGACTTGTCCAGGGTCACCCAGTGGGTTTCATGGCCAAGCAAGGAATGAACCCTGGACTCCAGAGTCATTGTTGAACTCTCAAACCACTATGCCATGATGGCTCATCATACTAGTTTTATGGATAATCTAATAAGGCACTGATCCAGATCTTTCTAGGTTACAACGGAGGCAGGGAGGGTGGAAAGAAGTCATAAATGTTCAAGAATGGACGGAAGTCACTCTGCTGCCTCCCTCAGCATGTTGGCATTTTCCTTCCTTGCCTGACTCAGATGAGATAAATATGAATAGTTAAAAGATTTTTCATGCCTTGGATCAAACATTGATCAGGAAGAGGACTGCAGTCAAGAAACCAGAAGAAGTTTATGAATGGGAAGGGCATCCATGAAAGAACTAGAAAAGATCTGAAAATGAAAAGATATACAGCTGAGCACATACAAGCCATTGTATTCCCTATTACCATGTATAGATTTTAGAGCTGGACAGTTAAGAAAGAAGATGAGAAGAAAATAAATTCATTTGAGACGTGGTGCTGGAGAAGAGTGCTGAGGATCCCATGGACAACCAAAAAGACAAAGCAAATGGGTTCTTGAGCAGATCAAGCCCAAACTCTCCCTGGAGTCCAAGACTGAGGCTATCTTACTTTGGTCACATCATAAGAAGGCATGACTCACTAGAAAAGACAATAATGCTGGAAAAGGCAGAGAGTAGTAGAAATAATAAGATTTCTACTAAATATTAATATATTATGTATTAATACTAATATATAATATTGGTGGAAAACAGCAGAGTTCAAGCAGCTAATAAGTAAAGTTAAAGATGAAAGAGCAAGGGCAGGCTTGATGCTGAACATAAAAAAACAAACAAAAATAATGATCACAGAGGAAACAACTCAATCTAGATAATGAGGAAATTGAAATACAGTGGATCCTTGTTATACGCTGGGGTTTGGTTCCAAGATCCCCCGTGTATAACAAAATCCGTGTATGCTCAAGTCCCATTAAGTATAATGACATAGCAAAATGGTGTCCCTAATAAAAAATGGAACATCAAGGTAAATTTATACTTTTTTGGAACATTTTCAAACCATGTTTGCTTGAATCCGTGTATAAAAAGTCAGTGTATAAGAAGGGCCGACTGTACAGTGGACCCTTGTTATACGCTGGGGTTTGGTTCCAAGATCCCCCGTGGATAACAAAATCTGTGAATGCTCAAGTCCCATTAAATATAATGACATAGCAAAATGGTGTCCCTTATAAAAAATGGAAAATCAAGGTTTGATATTTGAAATTTATACTTTTTTAAAAATATTTTTAAATCATGGATGCTTGAATCTGTGTATAAGAAGGGTCGACTGTAATTTCAATTATTAATAATTATTAATTATTAAAATAATTCCCATACACTGGATCAAACATTGACCGGAATGGTGACTGCAGTCAAGAAATAAGAAGAAGATGAGAAATGGGAAGAGCAGCTATGAAAGAACTGGATAAGGTCCTAAGGGTAAAGATATAAAACTGAGCACTAAAGTTAGAATCATACAAGCCATTGTATTCCCCATCACCATGTATGGATGCAAGAGCTTGATAGTGAAGAAAGCAGATAAGAAAATCAATTCATTTGAGATTTGGGGTTGGAGAAGAGTGCTAAGGATACCGTGGATGGCCAAAATGACAAATGAGTCCTAGAACAGATCAAACCTGAACTCTCTGTGGAAGTCAAGATGATCAAACTGAGGTTGTCTTAGGCCTGTTACAGACTGCCAAAATAAAGCTGCTTCGGGTCTCTTTGGAGGTATGCTATTTAAATGATGCATAGGTCCTAAGAGTCCGGAGGTCGCGCCAAAGCCACATTCCATTCCTAAGCACCGGAGTGCAGCTTTGGTGCAGCTTCCGGATTCTTAGGATGCATGCATCATTTAAATAGCATACCTCCAAAGAGACCCGAAGCAGCTTTATTTCGGCAGTCTGTAACAGGCCTTACTTTGGCAACATCATGAGAAGGCACAACTCACTAGAAAAGACAATAATGCTGGGCAAGGCAGAGGGTAGTAGAAGGGAAGACCACACACCACATTGACAGATTCAGTCAGAGAGGTCAGGGCCTGAATCTATCGGACTTAAGCAGAGCAGTGGAGGACGGGAGCTTGGATGTGTCTCATCCACAGGGTCTCCATGAGCTAAGGTTGACTCGAGGGCACTTATCAACAAACAACGTCTAATTGTGTTGTAATTTTTCTAATTTTTAATCGATGAAGGAATCATACGGTCAAGAACCATCTAATTCAACCCCTTGCCATACATGACTAAAGCACTCCTCAAAGATGCCCATCCAACTTCTGAAAGATCTCCAGAGTTGGAGAGTCCAGCACCTTCCGAAGCAATCTATTCATTCCATTTCTACCTCTATCTGTTTTAATTTTTGTAAGACTCATTCAGTCCCAGAGCTGGGGGGGGGGGGGGGGGGCGTAAATAGTAATAGGTTTTGTGGGGTACACTGCAGCTGAAGATACAGTTGTACAAAGAAAAACAACAAAGTGGACTAGCAGTTCCATCTTATTTGGCCAGTGGCAATGGCATAGTATAGTAGGATTGAGATTAGATTTGTAGGTAACAAGTTCAGAGAGAAGTTAAAAGTGCTGGCAGTAACAACTGAATTATTAACAATGGTCATTCCCCAAAATCTTGCTCACGACACCAAGATTCTGGTGTTCAGTAAGCATATAGTCATATATGGAGCTCTGTGCCTTCTAATTGTTTTTTATTATGGCAACCCTAAAGTGACCTTACCATGAGGGTTTCTTGACAAGATTTGTTCAGAGGGGATTTTGCTTTTGCTGAGGCTGAGAGAGTGTGACTTCTTTAAGGTCACCTAGGGATGAAGCAGGTCGAAACCCTGCTGACCGGCCACTTCCAAGGCAGCCCAAATGCACACAGCCAGACATCACTGTGCGGGGTCAAACTGCATTGCTGGATAACTTTTATTCATTCATTCATTCCCACCATCCATGCACACTGTTGCACAAACACACCACCAGCAGGTGCCTGCTGCCTTTTTGGATGGCTGCGTTTTTGATCAGCACCACAGTCACACCTGCAATCTTCCACTGTTACAGGGCATTGGAGAATCGGTGTGCTCAGTTAAACACTGGCAAAGCACAATTATGGAGACACCCCCCACATGCCCCCTTCACCCCCCACCCTTTGCCCCATGCCTCGTCTTGGACTCTCTGGTTTGGGTATGTTGTAGTTACATCCACTGGAAGTGTCACACTTTTACTTTTTTGCATTGCCATCCAGACTGCTTGGTCATGACGGCTCTGACCTTTTTAAATGTGCACCTGCCTTGGGGGTTTACATGCAGCTCTATGATTAGGGTTAGAATTGCTCTGGCTTCGACGCATTTATACGCAGGGTCGAAGAATGTGCATTTTCTGGGCTAAGTCGGATTATTAGATGTTCTTTTTAGACTGGCTTTTCCCTGCTTAGTGCGTCCCCAGCGTCATTCCCAGCTGCTATAGGGGCATGCATCATGTAAACATAGGGATGCCATAACCCTGCTGTGCCCGTGCTTGTAACGGTTTTTGCAGTTTGGCACAGTCACGGTCTGGTTCACTCTAAATCCTGGGTTTGGGCCCGGCCAGCAGCCATCACGCCTAAAGGGAACACTCGTCCCCTTGAGGCTGGCTGGCCAATGGCACAGCAGCTGGAGCGGAGCTGTTTCCAGCCCCACTCTGCCATTGGCCAGCCTCGAGGAGGAGGTAGACCCTTGGAGGAGGAGGAGGAGTGAGACTCTGGGCCAGCCAGGGGGAGGGAAAAGTGCCCTTTCTTAGTGCATGGCGAGGAGAAGGAGGAGGGGGAAACAGGAGGAGGAGGTGGGTGCCCATTTTCAAAGGTTCCCCCCCCCCCAAAGTGCACTTTCTGTGTACAGTAGAGTCTCGGTGAAGAAGCATGGGACATCGGATTGGGGACAAAAGTCCCTCACTTTGCCTCCCCCTTCCCTCCCTAGTTCCCTACTTACCTTCCCTGCTTGGGTCAGGCTTCTCCCTTTGTCCTGAGGAAAATGAAGCCTCTGAGGAGAGGCCTGGGGCTGTCCTCCACAGCCGCCAAGTCCTCACCTTCCCTGCTCCCCTTCCCTTCAAAGGGCTCCAAAAAGATCCCTTTGCAGGAAAGGGGAGGTCCGGGAAGGGCAGGACCGGGCTAGTGCCCAGGTCTCTCCTCTCCTTTCCTGCCTTCCTTCTCTTCCCTCCAAAGAGCCCTTTGGGGGAAAGGGGAGGTCTGGGAAGAGGAGAGTGGCCTCAGAGGACAGGCCTGGGCCAAGCACACAAGCCCCTCAGGAGCCTGCGTCCTCGGTCTAGGCTTGTCCTCCACTGCCCAGGCTTCTCCTTTCTGGGGATTTCCTCTCCCCCGAAGGGGTTGGGGGGGAGGAAAGTGAAACTGGGAGGGAGAGGCTTGGATCTGCTTTAAAAAAAAGTGCCCTACATTTGAAAATGTTGTCCTACATTTGTCCCGGTTTGGAGGTCCTGATTTATGGCAACCCTAAACACCAAGCCCCCAAAGCAGCTAAACTGTTTTATTTGGCCCATCTGTTTCAGGCCCTAGTGGGTTTCCTCAAGCGGGGAGTTAAACCCTGGTCTCCAGAGTTGTAGTCCAACACTCAGGCTGGCTCTCCATTGACACATATACTATGATTGGAAAAATATATATTTATTTATTTATATCCTGCCTTTCTTTTTCAACGATCTAGGCGGGTAACAACAGTCCAATATAACATTTAAAAACAGTTGTAACATGATCCTGATCCCCCAGCCCTCCATCCTTCTGCTAAAATACAAATAAAACATAAAACTATTTAATAACAGTAGCAGTATCACACATTACACGCAGTTGCATGGAGAATGCAGCTAAAATTAGGAGCACGGAAAAATATTTACAGGAGTGGTCATAGGGAGAGACAGGGTGAGCAGTTCAGGTTCTCATTTTGGAGGTTAGTCTGTGAAGGCTCGCTGGAAAAGATCTGTCTTTATCGCCTTTTTAAAGGCCTCTAAAGATGTAATTTGGCAAATCTCCTAAGGCAGGTCGTTCCATATTTTCGGAGTGGCAGCTGAAAAGGTCCTCTAAGAAGTTGCCACCAGCCTGGTTATCTTCAGCTGTAGCAGGTTCCTCCCAGATAGGGTTGCCATCCCTGGGGACCTCCAAACCGGGGGAAATGTAGGACAAGGTTTAAAAATGTAGGACTTTTTAAAAAAAATTCCTGGCCAGGAAATTTAAAAAAAAAGGTCCTACATTTTTAAACCTTGTCCAAGGCCTTGCTGGGGCCTGGGTGACAGCATCCTCCAGGGCCTGGCTAGGGCTTGGGTGACAGCGTCCCCCAAGCCCATGCCAGGCCTCGGAGGACTCCGCGATCTCGGAGCCCCATCCAGGGCCTCACTGGGGGGGAATCCCGGGGGAATCCCCCGCCTCCCCGCACGCCTGCGCCACCTTCCCCACCTCCTCTCCCCCTCCCCACGCGGAGGAGGTGCTGCCTCCGTCCACCTTCGCCTCCTCCGCGCGGCCTGAGGGAGAGGGGGCGGAGGAGGAGGGTGGCGCGGGCGTGCAGGGAGACGCCGCCTCCAGCTTCGCCTCCTGTGCCCCAGGCAGGCCTCGCTGCCCTCCTCTTCCTCCCCGCCTCCCCGAGGAAGAGGAGGAGGGCAGCGAGGCCTGCCTGGGGCGCAGCAACCCAGGCTGCAACCGGGGGGCTCCCGGTTTTGGGGCTGTACCCGTGCCAGGAGGGGCTCGGGACCCCCAAAATCAGGAAATTCCCGGTTGCAGCCGGGTTACGGCAAGCCTACTAGAGGACCCGAGCGTGTGGGAAGGATTGTATGGGGGGAGGCGTTCCCTCAAGTAGTCTGGACCCAGGCCAAGCAACCCTGCTATTCAGACCTCTGATAATACTGTGGGACTTTCAAATGAATTGTAACTCCATAATCGTTCTTTCTAATCTTCTCTGAAAGTTCCATTGATCATAACGGCTGCTTCAAAATCAATAACAGATACTTCCTATATTTTTCATTTTGGTGCTGTATATAGCTTCTGGGTTTTAGATTATGCTTTCAAATGTTGTTTGCTGGGGAGAAGGGGATTCTGCATGGCTGAAGTCTTTCTGCCCCTGCCCTGTAAATGGTTATAGCCCTTTGCCAGCACAATGATCCAGCAAGATTGCTCTTATGCTTCTTGCTTGAATGATTAAGGATTTTAGCTTTAAGAAGTTCTTAAACTGAGATAGTTAAGGATGCCTTTGAAGCTTAATTTATTAGTGACCCTGTATACCCTTTTGAATGATCAAGTGTCTCCAGCTAGAGTTAAACTTCTGCTAACAGTGAAAAATATATTTCCTTTTGTGGTTTTCACTTACCAAGCCAATATTTTGTGCTTAATTACTGTACCATGACCCATACCCTAAAAGCAGCAGACCCTTTCTGATCTTATAAGCTAAGCAGGGTCAGTCCTGGTTAGTACTTGGATGGGAAACCACCTATGAATACCAGATGCTGCAGATTATATTTCTGAGGAAATGTTTTACAAAATCACCTCTAGGTATGCCTTGCCTTAAAAATCTATTAAATTCATTGGGTTGCCATATGTCAACTGGCATTCTGAAGGCATAAACACATATCCTGGAGGAGTTATTTGACTTAAAAGAGAAATTAAGCAAGATATTGCTTATCCTATTACAGTATAAGAGTGACTGGCAGAAGCTGTCTTTGGTGGACTTTGGTTTGACAGTATGCATATGGTCACAGTGTGTTCAGTACGCCTAGAACTGCAGGTTTCATTCTCTCAGAACTAGCAACACCATCAAGTTTTCCAATTTTAAAGTTATGCAAATAGTAAGGTTTAGTGGCTGTCATTTATGTATTACATTTCTATTCCACCCACAACTGAAGACCTATGGAGTGCCTGTTGTGAGGAGCTTGGCAACTGCATTTGGCCGACTGTGATTACATTTACTCTACAGATCGTTCCCATTAATGTGGAGAGGTTTTAGCTAGAGAAGACAGAGCCACAATATGAGTCCCAATTTCCTTTTCCATTTAACCATTTGGAATATCTGTGGAAGGATTAAGACTTACGGTGCTTGTAAGTGGACACCACTCAGCCCCATCCTTTTTTGCCTTCTCTGTTGATTCTAAAAATTTTGCATTTTTACTCTAAAATGTAAAGGTCCAGGTGCAGTCCTCCAGATGTTGATGAACTACAATTTTCAGCATTCCTCAGCACTGGCTAGGCTGATGAGAACTGCGGTGTAATAACATCTGGAAAGTGCCACATTACCCACCTGAAGTGGAGCAGAAACACGCCAACATCTGACTGTCATGGCAAAAATATAAAAGGGTGTACTTTTTTGAATAAGCATTAACTCTTCTAGTAAGGCATTATGCAGCTTTACCTACACTTTCCCCATACCTCTGCCACCCTCCTTCCACTTTGACTAGTAAATTGTGCAATTATGAGGTATGAGTAGCTTTTGCTGCCAAATCTTAGAAGCCATAATTTGTACCATATATCATTGGATGCAGGGAGTAAGGCAGACCATGTAGCCTAGTGGGCCACTTGAGCTCTCCCCACTCCACCATCAATAAACCAAACAGAATCTCTAGTTTCAACATTTGCCTGCACTGCATCTGGACAAGAGACTTTGGAAGATTCCATACAAAGTCTCTGTCACACTGTTGCTTTGTGCCATCCATTAGTGTTTTGGAAAGGGAGGCATCTGCTATTCATAAGCCTTCCATGTTCAGTCTATTTTCTTAATGCAGAAAAGTCACGATTAAAGAAAAATTGCTACACGGTTCCTTCTGGTTCCTTGTTGTAGGAGTCTTTATCTAAAAGCTCCTGTAGCCATAGCCAATCATTTCCTAATTTAAACATGTGCCTGGCAACTCCATTTCCTGTACTGGCTATACAGCAAGAGTGAGAAATCTATCATCTACAACTTTCTTTCCCTAGGTGTGTCCAATGGCAAATGATTGTGGGACATATGGTCCAGGAGATCTGGAGGATCAGATTTTCTACACCTGCAAAATCACACCACTCTAACTTTAGACTGTCGTGGCTATTCATTCATGGCATGTGGCTACGATCATGTCTGAAGATAACTTGTTCATCACCTATGTTCCTTGTTCCACAATCAGCTATATGAATATGGGGCTCAGGCAAATCTATGCATTCATCATTGTTAATTCACATCATAGCTGATGGGCAGCAGAATTGTAATTGATATAATTTCTCATCCAAAAATCCCTTCCCAAACTGCAGCATCACCCTAGTCTAGATAAAGGGTGTAACCTTATTCCATCCAAAATGATTCGACAGTGGGGCAGGGTAGCCTCCAGTTGTTACTGGAATGCAGTTCCCAACAGCCTAACCAGTGGTGAAGGATGATGTGAGTTGCAGTCTGGAGGGCTACAAGTTCTTCACTCTTGAGGAATTTAACAACTATAACCTCCAGCCCTTCCTGGCATGGCAATCAGTCACTTAAAATCATGTTTGCATGTGCAATGTAGCTGTTTGTTTGCTCAGCTAGTTTTCTTTCACCATGCACTGCCCCCCCCAAAAAAAAATTCTATGTCCATTTTTCATGACCCTGAAGATTTCCACCTGTGTGAAAACTAAAGTTCTGCATGTCTGTTATTGCACAGTTTTACGCACCAGAGGTGTGTCTATGAGTACTAACAGATGTGTGCAGATTGACTACTCAAATTGTTAGTCCATTCAGTCTCTGTACCTGCCTTCTAAAACAACCAATACCATGTGGTAGAGAGATCTTGTAGCACCTCTGAGACTAACTGAAAGAAAATGGCAGCATGAGCTTTCGTAGATGATTCCTCAGATGCATTGAACAATACCATGTGGGGAGGTAAAACTGGGATGAGCTAAACCAGTTAAGCAATGTATTATCTGTTTATATTGGCTAACTCCCCCCCCCCATATGTATCCTACATGAGTTTTCCTGGAGAATGATGAAAGGAGTTAAATGGAGAGAGCAAACTGGTAATCTCATGTATCCCTAAGACACTTTTCTCAGGCTGTTTTGGGCTACAGCTGCCTGTGTGTCCACTCAACATGCCTAATTGGGAACAGTGTGTGCTGAGCATGAGGGGTGTTACAGTGTGACACAAACTGGGGAATATCAGGCTGGGGAAGGTTTCACTAAGGAGGAATCCAAATATTTTTTAAAAAGCTAGTTCTCATTTAGATGGAAAAGGTTTGGGCTGTATCACTTCATATGATGAGAAAGTTATTTCAAGCCTTTCTATACACCAATCTGTCCACATAAAATAGCACCAGCAAAAAAAAAAAGCTAAGCTCCTCAAAACCTTCTTGACATCTAGGTTCCTATGCAGATAAATATGTGTGTGTACCAGGGTTGGGAAAAATTTGTGTGTGTGTTTTAACCAAAAAAACCTGTGGGGGTGTTTAACCTAGGATTTTGTTTGTTTTTTGTTTAAACCTAGGATTTTGTGGGCAGGGTTGCATTAATGTGTAACACCAGTATAGGAGTACATCTAAATTAAGTGCAGTTCAGATGTTATGGCTACTAGCTTAAATAACAATTGGTCTTTTAAAAAATATCTTTTAAAGCACATTGTTTGGATTGAAGTTATGCTAACTGAAGGATTTGTTTCTGAATGGCATTTCTTGCACTATAAAATAAAGTGATTAAACAGTAGCAACTAACACTGGGTACTGCTCTAACAATTAACAACTGCCAATAAACTGTTAAAGTTAAAATGTTTAAATTCAAACAGTCATTGTTCTATTTAATAGGGTTGGAAAATAGTAATAATAGACAGATATTTGAAAAATATGAATAAACAATTTGATAAAAACACAGGAGTGGGTTTTTGTTTTGTTTTTAAGTCATTTGGTTTAAACCAGCCAACCCTAGTGTGTGTGTCCGTTGCAGTCCGTTTGCTCAGTACTACATGAGCAGGAGTAAAAGTGTTCATTTTGTTGACCAGACCTGTAGCCTTTAAGACAGGAGTATGTTCTCAAGGGTTCCCAGGGGTCAAAATAATAAAAACAGGGACGTAGCCAGGATTTTTGGAAGGGGGGGTCCAGACTAAGTGCCACCATTTTGAGAGGCTAAGAGCCCCCCCCCCCCCGACACAAAAAGGGGGTTGAGCATTTACATTAGAATGGCACCACTTGAACTTCCGTTATGGCTCCGTGCTGCTATGGAATCTTGGGATTTGTAGTTTTGAGAAGCTGTTTGGCCTTCTCTGTCAGGTGCCACAACAAACTACAAGTCCCAGCATTCCACAATATGGTGCCAAGGGCAGCTAAAGTGGCATCAAACTGGATTATTTTTTTCAGTGCAGATGCAAACTGAGTCCTTCCTCTGAAGGCGTTTACATCAGATAAATTCAGCTCGATAAAGCAAAGCGCAGCTGTTCAAGCAATGAGCGGCAGCCACTCTGTTCATGCTCAGAGACACTCTGCTCATGCTTTGAGACACTGCATTCCAACTTCTGAGCTGAGCTAAGAACCCAGGCTGCATCCACACAACATTTCATTCCCACTTCCAAGAGGGATTTTTAATTCCAACACACACACACATACACACACACTCTACATACACACATGCACACAATTTTTAATTCCAAGACTCATCTATCTAGCTATCTGTCTGTCATAATTTTAAATTCCAAGACATTATACCTTCCTTTCTTTTTATAAAAAACAAACCCCTTTAAGAGAATCCTATTTTGAGAGAAAGGCAGGGTATAAAATCAATAAATACAAAATTATTGTGCAATAGTCCATCAGTGCATGGCTTGCATTATAAGACTTTATAACTTTAAAATGTTATACATTTAAAAACAATTAAAATCACAGTAGGCTCAGAGTGCTACAGAATCATGGAATCATAGAGTTAGAAGAGACCCCTAGAAGGACCATCCAGTCCAACCCCATTCTGCCATGCAGGAACTCCCAGTCAAAGCATCCTCAACAAATTATGTAATGGAGGTGTCCATCTACATTGTAGAAAGATATACTATAGATTAATGCTATGGAAAATCACCACCTTGAGTCTGTATATTGGGAGAAAGGCGGGATTTAAGAAAATAATAACAACAACAACAACAACAACATCATCTGGGTATTGTAGTTTTGTGAGATATTTAGCATTCTTTGTCAGAGAGCTCTGGTGCCACAACATACTACAAATCCCAGGATTTTCCATAGCATTAAAGTGGTGTTGAACTGGATTATTTCTGCAGTGTGCACCTTATTAGACTGCAGTTCCCAGCAGTCTGTGGTGCTGCTGGATGATGGACCCTGCAGTCTAGCATTGCCTGGAGCAGAGCCATAGGACTCCAGAGCCCCAATTCATCCTCTGGCAGCATTTTGGGGAAACTCCTTTAAAAAGGCAAAAATAAGGAAAATAAAAACTCCTTGCATAGTAAAACCCAGAGGTCTTCCAATGGACTTTGCTTCCAAGGCAGGAGGGCAGAGAGGCCAAGATCTTTAGATTGAGTCCTTAGGTTAATTAATTAATCCTAGAATCCTAGAGTTGGAAGAGACCCCAAGAAGGGCCCTGATCCAGTCCAACCCCATTCTGCCATGCAGGAACTCTCCATCAAAGCATCCCCATTGATATGCTGAAAAGGGGCCAGCTAAGTGTATTTTATTTTATTTTTCTTTTAAAAATGAGAAAAAAACAAGGCTGGAAGGAGCAGAAAAGGGCCAAGCCTTGATATCTGGACCCCAGAACATGCTAACTCCCAGAATTCCATAGCCAAGAGCCACAAAAGAGTTAAATCGCTGCCAAACCTGGTTATTTCTTGAGTGTGGATGCAGCCTGATGCAGCTTCCTGTCCCTCCCTCGCTCGCTCCCTCTCCTCCAGGGCTTTTTGGCCCCTTCCCTCAGGCCCCACAACAGAAGTTTAGGGGCGGCACTTGGGCTCCTCCTGGCTTTGCCAGGGCCGGGAGGAGAGCCTCCTCACCCTCCCATTCTTCCGCCCTCCCTCCCTCCCCCCTCTCTCTCAGCCTCCCTGCTCCCAGCGAATTTTTCCCTCTAGTCCTCTGTGCTTTTGATGGAGGGGACGGAGGAGTTTTAAAGTGCCCCCTTGATTCACACACCCTCCCACTCTTCCTCCCTCCCTGGAAGAGACTTTTATTTTGGCAAAAACACAAGGGAGGAGGGGGGGGGGGAGGAGGAGAAGGAGTGGAAGCCAGACTGACTCCTATGGAAACGAAAGGGAAAGAGCTTGGTTTGTCTTTCCCCCTTCCCCTCTCGGAGCTCCGTGGTTTTAATGGAGAGGAGGAGGGGGGGAGGAAGGAGCTTGAATGCCCCCAGGCCTGAAGGGGGGGACCAGACCCCCCCCACCCCCCCCCCCTGGCTACGTCCTTGATAAAAAGCAGTCCAGAGTCCCCCAAAGCACCTTCTGGGCATTTTGCCAGATTATTACCAATTACCACAGGACTTTTTATCTTTTTAACAGTTGCTCATCCCTGCTTAGATTTGGATTGGTGCCACTGGCTTTTAAGGAATCAGATATCCAGGCTTCATCCCCATAGTGTCTTACAAATTTTTAGATCTTGAATTTCCATCAGCCCAAGCAACTACCAGTTTGAAGGCCAAACTAAAAACCCGAAACAAACCTTTTATGAACCACAGCAGCAAGCAAGAAGAACCTGACTGTTATTAGACCCACCTTATGAAAGGAAATAAGGTTTAGTCTCACTTTGATCCTAATGATCATCTTCCCTGTATACCTGGTTTTTGCTCCAAAAGCAAAGTTCCTGATGGTACTTGGGGTTTTAGAATATCAGTGTGAGGCAGGAACAACGTAAGAATTAAACCACTCTGGATGGGTCATTTAACCTGAGCAAAGATATCAAAACATGCAAACAAAATAATCTCCAGCTTTGTTCTCTTCAGTTTTGATCTCTGATTTTATGAACATAGGGTTTTGATTAGGGATAAATCCAAGGAATTACTGGATTTTATATTTTCAAAAATGAAGGATTCAGTTAAATTGGTTTGTCAGCACTCCCAAAGCCTTCATGGCACCTAGTTGTGTTTAATCTGCAATACTGTACTTAATTCATTTTAAGGCTTTGACCATATGACTGCATGTCTTCAGTATCAAGTAATCCATCCATCTTTAATCTGCTTTTTTTAACACTTTGCCACATAAAGAAATCTGAAGATATTGGGGGGGGGGGGGTACCTACAATTTTGTGCACATCTGTTTGCACCCAATAAATAATGGAGGATTTTTCTGTTTTCATAAAGATGTGACTCCCCAGTAGAGGGCAGATCTGGCCTATTCTGCTTTGTAAATTTCTGGAAGAAAGATCTGTCTCCCAGCTGGGCCTCTGTGATTATCTCTTCCTCAACTGCAGAACAAAAAGACAATCAGTGGTAGTAATAAGACTTTATTAATCATAGTACAGGTTTGATAGTTAATAACTCTTTTAAAACACTTTAAAACAAATTGCACTTTTGATGTTCAAAATTTTTGAACATGTGGATTCAGCTAGGCTTCCCAAGGGGAAGAAAACATCAAAGCATTGCCAGGACAATCAGAATTGTGCTGTTTATACATCAGCAGAAGGCCATCTTAATGCTTCATACAAATAAACACTTGTGATCTGGCTCAAATCCCATGCATTCTCAGATTATTATTTTATATTGTCTTGTAAACATCGTTGTTATTTTTATATAGCCCTCCTGAAGGACACTGATACAAGTATAATCATACCAGAGCTGTGGAAGTTAACTTTTAAAAAGTACAGTAATTACATATTTATGTAACTTGGTACAAAGCATGCGTGCACACATGTGTATGTGTACACCCATAAATGTAAACACAATTACACACAGAGTAGTTTGTTACCATCAATGCTATAACAAAAACATTCCCCATTACTTTTGTTACTTTTTTTAAAAAAAAGTTATGATTGATGAGAATACCTTCAAACTTGAAATATAATGCAAAAATATGTTACAGTGCTCTTTAAAAGTAGCTAGAACATGTTTGTCATACCAAAAAACAACAATAACCCCTCCACGATTTACCATAATCCCCACCTGTGTTACATTCAAACTGTGACATTGTTATGTTGGCCTTACAAAAAAATTACTTCTTATTTCTGAGTGCTGATCAATATTTCTCCTTCATAATAATCATGAGTTGTTAAAAGTAGGACAGGAATCATCTGGTTTTTTTGGCTGCTGCTGGATTGGAAGTCCCAGCAGCCCTAGCCAACCAGTGGTCAAGTACGCTGGGAGATACAATCAAGCAATTGCTGAAGGACTATAGGATTCTCACCTTTGAGCTAAACACTTCATTACACAGCTGTCTAGATTAATCAAGCAGCAAGACTGGATTTCAATCCAGTCCAATATCAAGCCATTGGTACTTGTGACAAAACAAGCCAGTACTTGTGCTGCATGGACTGACACTGAAAGCTGTGCAGTGGCCAGACCTTAGCTGTCTAGTTTTAGCCTTGTTCAATAAATGCCTTAAATGACTTTGCTCCACAGCAGGTTTCCACAGAGACAAGAGACACATCTGAAATAACAGCCCACCCTTTTCATGAAGTGAGTTTTATAGCCTGATCTTTCACAGAATTAGTTGTCCTCAGCAACGGGTTTAAGCATACCAGACTGTACACATTAATGGACTCAGAGCTGCAATAATAAATCCATTTAGCACCAATGTCAAATTCCACTTCCTAAAAGCAAACAGAAGAGAGATATTCCCAGAGCCCATAACATTGGCAAAAAATTACCTATCCCTACCTGTTTTGATCCTCTTAATAATCTTCCTCCTTTCTCTCCTCTCTCAACAGCTGATGTATTTATTTTTTTTAAATGGAGCCCTGGTGGCGCAGTGGTTAAATGCCTGTACTGCAGCCATTCACTCAAGACCACAAGGTTGCGAGTTCAAGACCAGCAAAAGGGCCCAAGCTCGACTCAGGCTTGCATCCTTCCGAGGTTGCTAAAATGAGTACCCAGACTGTTGGGGGCAAATTAGCTTACTTGCTAATTAGCTTACTTGCTGTTCACCGCTATGATCTTTGGAATAGCGGTATATAAATAAAACATATTATTATTATTATTATTATTATTATTATTAAAAACTAATATGCAAAGGTGTATTTTAATTCACTTTGTAGCTTGGCCCAGAGTTATGCTGAAATCAGAAGAACTTAGGTGACTGCAAACATGGGATCAGTCTGAAGGAAAGGCTATGCTTAATCATTTTCAGACAGTTCTTTAGAATGTAAAGAACTGTACTAGATCAGATTAAAGACCTATCTAATCCAACATTTTATTGACATAGTGTCGGACCAGTTATCTATAGGAAGCCTGCCTCCAGAAAATGAATGCAAGGGCACACTCTGTCTTGTGTTCCCCAGCAACCATTCATCAGAGGCATGCTGCTTCTGATTCAGAAACTGATGGTGTATTGCTATCCTGATCAGTATGGATAGTTCTAAGTAGTGATGTAAAGAATATTCGTCAAAATTCGAAAAACAGTAGAAATATCTGTTATTTGAAGATTTTGGCAGGGTACAGACCGCCAGAAAGAGGTGGCTGGGAGCTGCCTCTTTTCTGCGTAGCCACGCTGCAGCAACCAAATTACAGTGGTACCCCGGGATACGAATGCGCCGGGTTACGAATTTTTCGGGATACGAAAAAATCCCATAGGGATTTATTGCTTCGGCTTACGAAGGTTTCTTCGGGTTACGAAAAAACCGCGGCGCTATTTTCCGCCACCGGAGGGCAGCAGAGAGCTATTTTTCCATTAGCGCCTATGGGAATTCGGCTTACGAAGGTATTTCGGGTTACGAAATTAACCGCGGAACGAATTAATTTCGTAACCCGGGGTACCACTGTACATGGTATGGCTACGTGGAAAACAAAGGAATGCTGAAAAGCGGCTCCTTTTAGCACTGCTGCAAACTGCTGGTAGCAGCGTGAGCACATTGCTGCTGCACGGGTCCATCTGGACAGTGCGCAGCAGTGACGTCACAGCTGTGTGTGCGCTGCGCAGCGATAACATCCTGATGTCATGCTAGGGTTGCGGGGCATCTGGAAATGGTGCCCCAAGGCAACCCTAGCACTTTGCCAGGACATGCTAAAGGGTTTGTCTGGACCGGGCCTTTGAAAGCTTTTTAAAGAGAAGAAATTATGAGCACTTCTCCATCAACAAGTAAGAATCAGCTGAAAATTTAATGGCCAGGATTTGAGTATTTTGCATAAACAAAGCTACCATTCATACTGGGTTTTACCAGAAGCTATTTCCTTTGTTAGGGTGATGTCCTCTCCAATCTTTGCTTTGAAAAACAAATGAGAACAAAAGGAGAGAGCATTCTTTGTGTAGGTGGTGTGATACCTTCAGACTTTCTCCCCTTTCTGGTCATCCTCTCTTATTGAAATTCTCACAGGGGGCAGGAGTGAAATCCTAGCATTGGAAGGGATTCCCAAGGGTCATCTCATCCAACCCCCTTCTTCCATGAAGGAATACCTAGGATTCCAGGGTTGAATTATTATGAGATAATCTATGAGATAATGTGGCTCAGGGTTATAGAACTGAAATTGGTGAAGAGTGTAGGAATGATTGTGGTAAAATAAAGCATGCATTTATTTTGAAGGGAAGTGCCATGTGTGTGTACATATATATTCTAAGGCTAGCAATGCAGGTTTCCCTGAATAATTAATTCTTGGCCGGTGAAGACATAACAATGATTGGGTCCAGGACTAGATGAGTAATTACTAGCATAACATAATTACAGCAAGCCACCCCTAAAAACAGAGTAGGCATTGTGGTTTGCACTCACATCTTCTCACAACAGTCACCTAATAGCCACATTCCAAGAGAAGTAGCCTGAAATACTTTAGCTGAATCAGAGAATAAGACTGGTCAACTTGTGCTGCATATCAAAGAGTCACTGTAAAACCCTTGATTCTGAGGGATTGTTGACTTCACTAGTGCTCAGCCAATCCCTGAGGCTTGTGTTAAGTTGCTGGGTCTTTGTGACATCACAGAGGCAATGGCTAAAAAGGACTTGCATGCTTGGCAGGCTTCAGAGCAGTCCAGCCCACATAGCTGGGTGGATGGCAGACAGAGCAGGCCAACTGGCAGATGGAAGGGAGATAGATGATCATGAGAAGGCAAGTTCACCATTGACTTGCTAAGCAGGTTCTGAGTCTAGGGACCTGAAGCCGGTGGAGTTCCTTGACCTAACACTGGCTGATGTTGGCCAACAGACCCAGCAGAAGCCCGTTGACGGAAGCTTGGTGGATATTTGTGGGCTGAAGCTGGGGCGTGTCTGTGAGTGAAAGAAGAGTAAATGGAACCAGCCTTCATATGTGTGTGAATGTGGTTGAGGCGAATGCGTGTGTGTCTGTGAGTGCACTTCAAGCTCTGGTGGAGATCCGAATCTGATGCAGGCATGACTGGGTACCACGTGTTCAGAAGGTGGCAGAGGTCCCCTTCCAGACACAGAGTGAATGTGATGAAGCTGGTGCATGTGTGTGAATGTGAGGCAGAGAATATGGTCAAGGCGAATGTGTGTGTGCCTGTGAGTGCACTTCAGGCTCTGGCGGAGGTCCGAATCTGGTGCAGGTGTGACTGGGTACCACGTGTTCAGAAGGTGGCGGAGGCCCCCCTGCAGATACAGAGTGAATGTGGATGTGTTGTTGGGGCGTGGAAAGACGCGATGTGTCCACCACGACCAACTGTAGAGTTGAACCATGTCAACAGGACGCCAGGGATAAGGAATCTGAAGAGGTGTCTGCAAAGGTATTCAGGCCAAGAAGGAAAATATTTTTTCTCTACTGCAAACGGCCTTGAGCTCCCAGCCTAAGGAATAATGACAATAGCACTTCAAGCTTTCACTCTACATGAGGACTTTAATAAGTTACTTTGTCAACCAAACAACCATAACAACAAAAAACAGAGAGGCAGTTACTCTAACACCAACTGTCATAACCCACACTCTCCCTCAGAAGAACTGACTGCATCAACATTCCATAATGCACGTGTCAACTGTGAACTGCCACTGGAACTGCAAATGTTCTGCTACAGCTCCATCTTGTGGCCACATACATGTCATTTCTTAACGTGTGTGTGAATGTGAGGCGGAGAATGTGGTCGAGGCGAATGCATGTGTGTCTGTGAGTGCATTTCAGGCTCTGGCGGAGGTCCAAATCTGGTGCAGGCGTGACTGGGTACCACGTGTTCAGAAGGTGGCGGAGGCCCCCTTCCAGACACAGAGTGAATGTGATGAACCAGTGGATATTTGTGGGTTGAAGTCGGTGGATGTTGACAGGTAGAAGCTGGGGATGAAGTTACCGACATAAGCCAGTGGATATGTCTGGGATGAAGCTGGGGGATGGTTGCCGATGAGCCAGACCTCTTAGTTTGTTTGTGTTTCTCTTCCAGGGAGGCAACACTTCTTCTGAAGGTGTGACCATTCAAATGATCCTGGGGGCAGGCTTCTTGTTGAATCAAAGCAGCTCTGGGATGGGTGAACATGAGACTTCCTGTGAAATCTGTGTATAGCATACTGGTTTCACGGGTGGACAAAGGCTGAAATAACAGTATAGGAAATAAATCTAGAACTTCCTTGAAGACTATTTATGATATTTGTATAAAATATATGTGACAACAAATAAAACCTCTATTATTATTATTTTTTAAAATTATTATTCTTATCATCATTACCCCACCAATTTGGTAGGTCAAATGCCCTGCCAAAGGACCTTGAGTGAGATGAAGAAAGACTAGAGGGCTGTATCTGGGTTTTGTAAATGAATGGTCTTTTCAAGTGCCACCTGCCTTTTTGTGAAGAATTTACCCCAATAAAGTCACAGAATCATAGAGTTGGAAGAGACCGCAAGGGCCATCCAGTCCAACCTCCTACCATGCAAGAAATCTCAATCAAAGCATCCCCGACAGATGTCCATCCAGCCTCTGCTTAAAGACCTCCAAGGAGGGAGACTCCACTACACTCCAAGGGAGTGTGTTCCACTGTCAAACAGCCCTTACTGTCAGGAAGTTCACTATACCACACTAACTACCCTTTTAAAAATTGACTCCCGCCTTCACCTGATACCTCTAACTTTCCTTGTAAAGAAGCAATCACAACACTTTGCTTATTTTGGTCTTCCTTTCCTATTCCTTTCTCATCTCAATGATACTCTGTGATGCAGCACTACAGTAGAAAATATATACCCTTCAGGTAAATGTGCCTACTAGGGCTGGTTGCAGGGAACATGTGACACCACATCCCCCTGTTAAAACAATTTCACTGGCTGCCAGTCCATTTCCAAGCACAATTTCAAAGTGCGGGTTTTGACCGTTAAAGCTGTACATGGCTTGGGTCCAGACTATCTGAAAGAACCTATCTCCATAGACAAGTCAATTTGAGCTTTAAGATCTGCAGAAGAGAACCTTTTCTCAGTCTCCCCACCTTCATAACAACAATTGGTAATGACACAGGAGACAGTTTTTTCATGGCCGCCCCCTTCCATGGGAAGTCCAGTTGGTCCTCTCACTCCTCTCTTTCTACAGCCAGGTGAAGATCTTTTTATTCAAACAGATCTTTGATATCTAAATTACATAGCAATAGTGTGTCACTGGGCTCTCTCTGTCTCTGTATGTCTTTCTATTCCTACTACGACATTATCTTTCTATGGTGATCGGATTACATGCTCCAATGATGCAAGAGGTTATCCTGTTAGTAGGGACTCCCATGTCTGGCATGCCTTTGCAGAGGAGCCAGACTAAACATGCCAAGGTGACATTGCCTCTGTCAGAGGCAATGGCAGTAGCATCATAGTTAACACTTGTTAGTACTGTGCAGAAGGAGACACAGCAAACCTCCTTTTCAAGCCCTTTACCATGAAAACCCTATGATGAGACATTCCAAAATGAAATAAGAGATAGTCCCAGGAGATGAGACTTCCAGGTCGGAAGGCACCCAACAAGGTACTGGGGAAGAGCAAAAGGATAACTACAAGTAGTGCTGTGGCTAATGACGCAACTGGACTGAAGCCAAAAGGACATTCGGGTGTTGACTTGCTGAGAGGCAAAAGGGAAGTCCAAAGCTGCACAATACATAACATAGGTACATGGAACATGAGAATCATAAATCAGGAGAAGCTTTGTTGCTGTTTTGTGCTTTCAAGTCATTTCTAACATATAGTGACCCTAAGGTGAATATATGACAGTATTTTCTTGAGATTTGTTCAAAGTCTAACTTTATTAATTTATCTAATCTCTTTTCAAAGCCATCCAAGTTACCAACCATCACTATATCTAAGCCCCTCTGAACAAATCTTGCCAAGAAAATCCTATGAGTCACTATAAGTCAAAACAACTTGAAGGCATACAACAACAACAAATGCTCCCCACAAACTTTGAAATATTCAACCCCTCCCCTTGTAATTATACTGTAGGGCTCCTGAAAGCTCTGCTTAGAAGTAGTACAGTTATAATAGTGTGAATATCACCACCAGTCTAAACCCATTGTTTCTTGGGTATGGTATAATGCTGACTTCCTCACCATTCAAGAGACCATGATCCAAAGCATATATAAAACCATCAGTCTGTGCAGTATTTCTTTACCGTTATTAAGGTAAAGCACTGACTACTCCTCTCTAGGGAGTTCTGTGTGTGTGCTAGAAAACATGTAAGATGGGAGGAAGAGGGGTTTTTTTTAGAAATATAAGACACCAATCTTACAGAGACCACTATCACTTTAGAACTGGGGTGAGTTCCGGGGGGCCAGTTTTCTAGAATTCACTGCTGGTCCTGAAAACCACAAAATAAAAAGATCCCAACATAAAATAGTTCCTGTTCTAGGTTTATTGGGGCAAAGCATTAAAACAAGGCGGTCTACAACTTGTTTTAATATGAAATTGCTGTTTCTAAAGACTCCCAGAAGCAAAAATTGACTTGTAGAGGGTGAGTATTTTTTTTTGCTTGGAGAAAAAAAAAGAAACTAGGAAGGTAGGGCCACAGAAATGGCTTTTGGGGCTACATTTGGCCATCACTTTGCTCACACCTGCTAGAGAGAGTGTTTTGTTTTGCTATAGCTTTCATTCTGGCTTTTTTGTTCAGAAAAACTGATGGTTACAGTACTGCAGCACACTGCTCTCCTCTCCCAATTGAGAATTTTAATAGAAGTGTTTTTCCCAGCCTGGTGAGATATAAAACAGGTAGACATGCTTCTGTTCTCCCCAAAGCCCAGGAGGACAATTCAGGAACCCTCTCCCGTGTGAAGGGGAACAATTTCTCTAAGTGGAGTTCCTGACAGAATAATTTTGCAAAGGATCTGTTCCAGTTGGTACTTTTTCTGACTTCACTCCATCCACAGTTCCTGAATTGTACCTGGGTAAGTCATACTTGGCTGTCTAGAATGCACACTCAAAGGAACATGTTAGTGTGCGGAATAGATGAAAAAGTACACATTTTCTAGTATACACGCATTTCAAAAGTACACAAAATATATAAATGTCTAATATACCTCTTTCTGTGTTTTGTGGGGCCAATTATAAATGAATATTACAATCAGTCACAATTTAAGTCCAATAAAACCTTTAACATTATTATTGTTATTATTATTATTATTATTATTATTATTATTATTATTATTCAATAAATATGGAAAACAATATTTTAAAATTAGAGGGGAGGGAAGCAAAAAAGGAAACAGCTGTGTCCTCTGAAAAACACAGAACATAAGAGAACCAAACAGACCAGATGTGGAAGTGGTGAAGGGAGTAAATGTACTTTATAGATGTGCACATCCTTACCTGGCAAATTAAACTGTGATGGCCTGCAGATGAAATAATACTTTTGAGATGATGTCATTTCCCTTTCTAGACACCTCAAAGATATCTTGCTCGCTTTCCAGTTATGCACTGAAGATCACTGTTGTCAATCACTGTTGTCATGTATATAACTATCAGACAGAATTAATTAATTGTGTTTTTGATTCACCATACTTGTTTTTCAGGAAATGATAATTAACTTCCATCTTGAATTAAATACTTCTGTTTATATTGTATATCAGAAAGCCTGTTCCTTTTTCCTCTCTGTTGACTCATCTGATAGTGAGTGGGAGTAGCCAAAGTGGCATTTAAACAATGACTGTTAATTCACATCTGCCCCCTCTTTTGAATGCCAGCATATTCTCAGTGTCAGAAATGAGGCAGGCATGTTTGGCCTGAAGAAAGATAAGAAGCACAAGCAGGTCTCAGGTTATTTGAAGAACCATATTTTCCCACATGAACCTCCCAGTGTTTTGAGATCTTCTGGGGAAGCCTGTCTCTCTGTCCCACTGCCCTCACAAGAACACCTGGCGAAAACATAAGAAAGGGCCTTTCTGGGCTCTGAAACCCCCTGCCTAGAGAAGTTAAACTTGTACCTTACTATGTTTCCACACCAAGTAAAGACCATTCTATTCTGGCAGTCCTTTGAAACTTTTACAGCAGATATACAGACAGTGTTTTATAGAGCATTTTATAAGAAGTTACACTCTCGGCCAAGTTACACTGTTAGCTTCAGAGGAAGGCAACCCTCCCCTTAAACAAACCTTGCAAAGAAAACCTTGTGATAGGGTTGTGTTAGGGTTACCATAAGTCAGAAATGACTTGAAGGCCCACAACAATGTATTGCACTGGATTTTATTTGTTGTCTTTTCATGTTTAATTTTTAATTTGTTATAGTAATTGACAATTTAATTATTTTTTAAACTTTCATACGCTGACAATTTTAAATTATATTTGTTTTAATTGTTGAAAGCCATCTTGAGTCCCAAACTGAGACATAAATAAATATCATCATCATCAACAACAACAACAATAACACTTCATTGTCTATCAATGCAGTCAATTTATCTGTGTTACAGAAATTGTTTCGCTGTTACAGCAAATCTAGAAAGATCGTTTTCTGAATAGTCAGTATGACCACTCTCAAGAAACAAATATGTCCAGGTTGCTTGGGTTGAATCATTGTCTGTGTGACGTCATTTACCTGACTTTTACCCATGTTCAAAAGCAGTATTCTGTTTGTTTGTTCAAGCTCTAGATAGCTGGTTCTTCAAGAAGTGCTTAGGAAGCATTAAACTTGCAAAGCTGGGATCTTGCTATGCAAAAAGTAAACAAGTCATTTCAAAAGGAGAGGTGGAAGTCCAAGTATTGTCACAAATACAGTGACTACTTCTACTCCAGATCAATGCTGAAGTACATTTATCTCTCAGATTGTGGGAGGCCTACTTCTTCCTGTTCTGCAATTGGTATATAAACTAATAATTACAAATCTTCATTGCTGTTGTTACAATGGCATTCATAAGTACCAGTTCCATGAAGGTGCAACTTGGAACATTTTATCAGACTTGGGTGCTCCCAGATGAAGTTGTTATTGTACAATCACTGTAAACCATTCACAGGATTTCAAATCATGGTGTCATCTGGAGCATTCCTATAATTTCTACATTTGAGGCAGAGCAACCAGAGAAATTGCAATATTAAGCCTAATTTTGACCAGGAACCAAAAGATCTCTAGACTGAAGACTATGAAGGTTATTGCATGGGGGAAAACGTTTCCCGATGCGTTCTAACGAGCAAGAGTGCGGGCGCGCACGGAGCGTGATGGGAACCCAATGGGTCTCAGAACACTAGTTTACCGCATGGCAGAACGCTGCCATCGCCGCTGGGCGTTCCCATTGGGTTCCCAATGTGTTCCAGGAGGCACCATTCTGGGAACGCTTTTGAAACTGACCCCAGAAATGGTGCCTCCTGGAACACATTGGGAACCCGATGGGAATGCCCGGTAGCGACGGCGGTGTTCCGCCGTGCGGTAAACTAGCGTTCTGGGACCCATCGGGTTCCCATCATGCTCCGTGCGCGCCCGAGCTCGTGCTCGTTAGAACACATCGGGAAATGTTTCCTCCCCATGTGATAACCTTCTAAATTGTTCAGGGAAGCGTTCCCAGGCATTGTGTGACTATTTTTATTTATTTATTTATTTATTTAGGTATTTATATCCCGCCCTTCAGCCCTAATGGCTCTCAGGGCGGCTTACAATTATTGTTTTTAATCAGACAGTTCCCTGCCCTCAGGCTTACAATCTAAAAGACATGAAACAAAAGGAGAAGGGAATGGTGGAGGGAAAGGGGATGAGGTCCAGTGGTTCTTCTCTCCCTCTGAGGCCTGGACCAAGGCAGATGGATTGGAGGGAGGGCTCTTCCTTCTTCCAGGCAAGTCCTGATGGAGCTAGACCTGGCTGGTGAACTCCCTCTCAGGCCGGCGGATGGCAGTTATGGAGGGCGGAGTCTCCTTCCTTCAGGCTGGCCCAGAAGGAGCTGGACCTGCCTGATGAATTCCTTCTCAGGCCAGCGGATGGCAGTTATGGAAGGCAGAGTCACCTTCCTTCAGGTTAGTCCTGATGGAGCTGGGCCTGCCTGGCGAACTCCCTCTCAGGCCAGCGGATGGCAGTTATGGAAGGCGGAGTCTCCTTCCTTCAGGTTAGTCCTGATGGAACTGGACCGATTTATCCGATTGTTATCTGAGATTTTATTTTATTTGATATCTGATGTTCTCCTTATCCTATCTAATTCTATCTTGTATTACTATTTATTGTTTTATATATATTCTGTAGAGTAGAATGTTTCTAGGATGAAGGATCATCACCTCCCAAAAACAGTATTCTACGGTGAACTCACCACAGGTCAGCATAAGAAGGGCGTCCCAAAGAAGAGATACAAGGACCCCCTGAAACAACATCTCAGGCTCGGCTAAATTGATCACCAACAATGGTCCGCCCTGGCGTCGCACCAGGAGGAATAGAGATGCACTATCCATGATCCTGCAGCCTTTTTTGAAAGCTCATGCCGAAAGAGTCTCGAAGAGAAACGACAACGCAGAAAGAACCACAATCTGGAAACATCACCCAAGGAGACTTTCTGCTGTGCCTTCTGCAACCGGACTTGTTTATCTCGTATTGGCCTTTTTAGTCATCAACGCGCTTGTAGAAAACACGGGATGAGTCCTTCCTGAATCTTCATTTGCAAAGTAAAGCCAGAGAGAGTAGAATGTACACCATTGGCAGGTTTTATCGATTTCATTGTCTGTATGTACAGCGCTGTGTAAATCTACAGTGCTATATAAAGAAGAAGAAGAAGAAGAAGAAGAAGAAGAAGAAGAAGAAGAAGAAGAAGAAGCCGCCGCCGCCAGGGACATTGTTAGAGAGGAAAGCAGAAAGACGCTGTTTTCCCACTGACCAAAGCCAAATGCAAAACAGTGTGTAGGACTATGGGTGCATTGCAAAAAGCAGAAGGAAATATCTGCTGTTGAATCTCAAGAGCTGTACACTGTAGAGAATTTGCATATATAAATATCCTCTGGGTTCCCTTCTCCATCTCTTTGTCCAATGTCCAAAAATATATGGTTTTTGGAATCTGTTATAAAGGATCACTCTTATAGAAATGGATTCCACCTCAACATTAGGAAGAACTTCCTGACAGTAAGGGCTGTCCGGCAGTGGAACACACTCCCTTGGAGTGAAGTGGAATCTCCCTCCTTGGAGCATCTGTCGGGAATGCTTTGATTTGGATTTCCTGCATGGCAGAATGGGGTTGGACTGGATGGCCCTTGCGGTCTCTTCCAACTCTATTAATCTAATATTCTATTTGCCACAACATTGGATAGTCCTCTGCATAATCTGTACTCGGGACAAGAGGCAGTTAACTTAAAGGCAGTAAACAACAACAACAAATTATAAAATAAAAGTCTTGTCCAGAAGCAAAAATAATCTGTTAAGGAGAGAAAGATGGAGTAATTGTAAAATGTCTTTTGACTGGCAATGATGAAAGCCATCCATTTGGATACAGTGTCCATGTTATATTGTAGATTAATAATCTTTCTTATTTATTTTCATGTTATATTAAAATATACAGATGATATCAAATGGAAACATGAGTTGCCATCTGCAAATGGTTAAATCTGTAGATGGCAAGCCTGCAGATATTGAGGGCCCACTGTACTGCCTTTCCCCCACTACTCTAGGTACTTATGACCACAGAGACAATATTATGTCATTCTTTACAGCCTTACATTAGTCAATACCCTCTCAGCCTCATTAGTCAATAATTTTAGTCTAGATCCATCATAAGTAAAACATAACAAACTTAGTGTGGATCTCTAGTAACTGACAAGAGTTAAGTTCCAATTGTGCAAAGCACCATAGTTCTATTTCTACTTTCCATTCAAAATTTAGTCTGCTGTTCTAAAAATATTTACAGCTTTATCCTTCCTGACGTTTGGTGCACCTAACTGTGTAGGGCTGAGCTAGTTCTTCATAATAAACAGCTAAGCAAATGTGGCTGGGATCCAGCTTTCATCTGTTTATTTAGTTAAACAGAAAACAGAGCCGTAAAACTTGGAAGGGGACTTCTGCTGAAAAACGGCAGTGAGGGTGGAATCATTGGTGTGCAGGAAATTGCACACACAAGTGTAGCCAAGGGTCTGATTAGGGGAATTTTATTATTGTTGTTATTAGCTCAATATTGCAAGAGGGGGGCCTGCAATATTGTTGTGTATACGGAAAGACCAGGAGATTCCAATAAATGGAGCTGAGACAGACTTCTAGAATTAATAACCAATTTATTTATAAGGAGCAAAACACATACAATTCACTAACATACACACACTCATACAAGGCTCAGGAAAACAAGAGTGGAAGTAGGGAATAGTTCAAGGCAGTACTAGGGCTATACTTACTTCAGTAGGCTTCTTCAGGAGTCCAAATGGAATATGATGGGAATGGCATGAGGCTCAGCCATAGACTGACTGGGCAGGAACCAGGAGTCAGGAGCCAGGTCAGGGTTCAAAGGGACAGCTTGTTTTCTGCTGCTCCAGAGACTAGGACCTGGAGCAATGGATGCAAGCTGCAGGAAAAGAGATTCCACCTCAACATTAGGAGGAACTTCCTGACAGTAAGGGCTATTCGACAGTGGAACAAACTCCCTCGGAGTGTAATGGAGTCTCCTTCCTTAGAGGTCTTCAAACAGAGGCTGAATGGCCATCTGTCGGGGATGCTTTGATTGTGATTTCCTGCATGGCAGGGGGTTGGACTGGATGGCCCTTGTGGTCTCTTCCAACTCTACGATTCTATGATTCTATGACAGAGCTTCCCCCTGAAATCCAGACTAGCCCAGTGAACAGGCAAATCTGATGATACTTATAGGAAAACTCTTGCTTCTGGCAAAGGTGCTTGATGGTGAGAACAAAAGGTGTTTGGTTGCTTGGCCACTGTAAACAAAGGTTTTGCTTTGACTTGTTGAGACAAAGTGGTCTGACAACAATGGGGGAGATGGTAGATGAGTTAAGTTAATCACTGGCTCATCAAGTGTGAGACCTAAAACAAAAAGATTTTACTCTTGGAGGTGATGGTTTTCACTTTAGCAACTCCCAAACCTTTCTGTGGGGGAATTTCCAAAGTGTTGCTTTTCCAGGGGTCTTGTGAGGCTGACTCATCTGCCTACCTGACCCACAGCTTTCAGGATTATGACTGATAGCCTGGCAGGTCAGCTTGAGGTCATGAAGGAACTCCACACACACTCCAAAATTTATTAAAATACATATGTGGTAACACAAGTATCTTACTAAATTATCAAGAAATCACACACCATCAGTGAGGAGCATGAGTTAAAGTTACTCCTGGCAAAAGTCCTAGCATGACACTTGAAGGATAACAGTTGTAGAGCCTTCCAAGTGAGTGGATTAGTAGTGCTGAATAGTAGTGTGGTGTTCTTTAGTACTGCTGCCATCCATTAAGGCTTCAGAATTGTTTGTATGCATCTGACACATCAGTGCTTTGGAGGGTGGTGACTTCCTGGAAGGCAGTGTTATCTTGAAGAGCCAGACTATACTGGTATGATTATATAACACATACCATAATCTTGCCCTCCCACCACATAGTCTTCATTTAACTCAGCAAGTATATCCTTCTCCATTTACACTATCCCACAAACTGTGTTACAATCAGAGAAGGCTTTTGAACATGAACAACACCTTCCTTTCAACTCTTGAAGTAAATACATTTTAAAATATCAGCTTAGACAATTTTCCTGTCCTAGTTTTGTCCTATTTAAATATCCATTTCAGTCTTGCTATATCAGTCCTGCTCTCAGCCATGCAAACTGATATGGCACACCTAATGAAGAACTGTGGGGTAATGTACAGTCGGCCCCCTGTATCCAAGGATTCTACATCACATATTCAACCACTCATGATTTGAAAATACTGACCCCCCCCACCCCCCCCCCCAAAAAAAAAACCCCACTTCATTTTGCTGTTTTATATAAGGGATGCTATTTTGCTATGCCACTGTGTATTTGGGTGGATTTTAGTTATCTACCATGTGTGTGTCTCCTAGAACCAAACTCCATCAGATACTAAGGACTCACTATTCTATTGTAAAGAATATCTTTAATGAAAATGTGTGCAAAAGTAAGTTTTGTTCATTTGTGCTGTAGCCTTGCAGACACAATAATAATGTTAGGATTCTATTATTGTAATCTCACATAGTTACTGGACAGACAAGTAATGACAAAAGTGAGAAAGCGTAACTGTCTTGTTATATGGTTTACATTGGGACATGGCCACCTGTGGCCTTCCAAATGCTATTAGACGCCCATTCCTATCAGCTTTTGCCAATTGACCTTTCTGACAAAGCATCAGGAAGAATTCAAGTTCTTGTAAGATTCACTGCATCTAAAGAGGGCAACGTGATCTCTCCAAAACTGAGAGTATTTCTTATAAAAGTTGTCACAAAATATACTTACAGGGCACACCTTTGGTGGCAGATTCAAAGAACCCAGCTGCAATTTCCACAAAAGAAATTCCTTAGACATTAATGTCACTTTCTGCCCCAGCAACAAGTAATGCAGCAAAGAAGGGCCTAATGACTATGTAATATAGTAAAACTGTGACTATTTTCGTGATTTGTTTTGTTTTGTTTACATAGACAAAAACAGGATGCTCAATAAATCATATTTAGGACAGCTGGAATTTTATTAACATCTGGATATAAGGACTGAGCTTTGGATCAGGACTGTACACATCTCAAAAATAAGTTGCACATATATATTCTCACTGAGAACTAGAAGCAATTCAGAACACCTTGGTCTCATTCCCACTACGTTATAAATCAGTTTGCTAACCAGTTTGAAGCGATTTAAATGACCTTTGTTCGCATTTGAGCTGAATCGCTGAAGCAGTTTGCGGAGGGGGCCCCTGCACTAGACCCATTTAATACGCGTCTTTTTGACACTCATTTTTTTCTGCATCTTTTGCAATAAATTAATTCAGCACAAGTGTGAACGAGATGCATATCCGAATCGATTTCCTATGACATCTGAATTGATTTCCTACGACATGATCAGTGATGAGCAACCTGCTGAAGAGGGTCCATTTTCAATCGAATTGAATCAGTCAATGTGAATGACAAGTGGGTTATTTTACAACAAGAAAATGCAATCAGGGCAAATATAGTATGAACCATGCTCTGCTGTCAAACCAAACCATCGATTCGGATTTATTTGTAAGTGGGAATGAGGCCCTTGTTCTTCCCAAATTTGTGTATGTCATTCATAACTGTAAGAATTACTTTTATTAATTGATGACCAGACTATTTTGCAAAACATGTCATTCCGTTGTTTTGGTGGACGCTATCACAAAATAACAGTAGAATGTCATCCATGTATTCATGATGGAGGAAGAGAAGGAGGGGCAAGCACACTTCTACCATGCCTAGGCCCAAAGGAAGATGAAAGGCCCTCCCTCCATCTTAACTGCCATCGTATTGGTCTTGGAGGCAGAGAAGAGGCAGCAATATTTGCCGGACTTGATTCCCTTCCCAACTGCCACTCCCTTCTTTTGTGTCATGTCTTTTTGGATTGTAAACCTGAGGACAGGGAACAGTAAAATTAAAAATCTGTAACCGGAGCAAGGTATACATACTCTAAATAAATAAACAAATGATGCTTCCCTAGTAGTGGTACATATTAGTTTCAGAAACTAACAAAATTAAACTAAGATACCCTTTTGAGATGCACCACAAAAATTAAAGGGAAAGCAAGCAAAGAAGAAAAACTTTGTTTTAATTCATCACACTTATTTCATATAAAAAGCATTGCTTTGTAAATGGATACCTTCTCAAAACTGAGCAGAGCCATGATACTGAAATATGATACATTCCTGGAATGCTGTGTAGGCAAAGGAGGGGGGATTTTAAGACTCATGAAACTGACAAGATATCTATGCCAATTCTTAAATGTGAAGGACACTTGGTCCAACATCTGCTAAAAAATATATCTCCCAACTACGAAACGGAAACTCTTTAGTCAATGTGTGGGAAATTTGGCTGGTCTGATGTTCTGTGGTGGTGACAGAATGCCTGCAAACTTCATAATTTTCTTGACAAAAAATAACAGTTGCAAGTAGAAGAAATGCAGATAGGTACCTCTTTAAACCAATGGGAAGGTTATTGCATATGTGCTTTTAAGAATGGCTATAAAATGCCCCCATTCAGTTATTACCTGGATACAATTTGTCAGGTGTCTTATCGTAATAGTACAGGAAAATGGCAACAAATGTCATGCTGGTTAAGTGAAAAACAGGGAAGTTGTTAGGAGAAAGGCAGTTCAATGAAAGAAGCAAAGATGAAATTAAAGCTAATGCAAAACAAGGCTAATATAAATGAAATGGCCCAACTGAACTAAGGTGTTTTCTAAAACGAAAACTGAAGCTCACGTTTTCAAATGTTATGTCTGTGACTGTTTTTATACTTTGAATCAAAGGAGAAATTCATTTTAAACTTGGTAAGCAACATGTATGTCCAATGTCAGTTATCAAGGCAGGATTGCCTTTGCTCATTGTAGATAAATTTTGGGATTGATGAATAATTAGATTTAAGCAGCTTCTTTGAAGGTAAAGAAAACATTTGCCAGAGGCTCCCAGTTTGTTTCTAGTCCCAAATCAAAGTGCTGTCTTTGATCTTTAATGCTCTTCATAGGTTCATTGGGTGACCCCAATTTTTAATACAAGTATAGCTCAGATAATTAAGTAGGAGCTTTAATTCTTTGATTTGATTCTGTATTCCTGCATGGCAGGGGGTTGGACTGGATGACCCTTGTGGTCCCTTCTGTGACTCTAAAGGACTAACATACCCATCTGCCTGGATGAGACCTTTCATGAACACAAAATGCGTAGACACTAAGGAGATTCCTTTTCTTAATTCCTTCCATGGTGAGAATTCCATTTAATCCTACTATCTGACTTCCTGCTTTCTAACCAGTTACTGATCTATAAAAAGTACTGTCCTCTAATTCTATGGCTGCTATGTTTGCACAGAAGCCCTTGCTAGTGGACTATGCAAAAATCTTGTTAAAAATTCAAAACAAGCACACAGCGTCTACCAGACGACCCTTATCTACTTGGTTGTTGACCCTGAAAGAACCCTAAAAAGGAAATGGGGCAGGAATTATCTTGGCAGAAGCCACACTGACCTTACATCAGTGAGATTCATTCCTCTCCATGTTTGTTAGCCTTACGTTTTACAATCCCTTTGGCCTATTCAAGCCAGAATAGACACTAAATTATCTAGCATATAACTTCCTGGATCCCACTTTGAATGGATAAAGATTTGAGAACTTTGTTTTATTATGTCAGAAGGCTGTCCTTTCTTCTTACTCTGTCTGCATCTAATATGTTTAATTTGTAATATAAACTGAACCAATGTGTTCTCTTTTTAAATACATGAAGTAAAAAATGGAACTAGTTCAGCGTCTTCGATTATTTGGCCCAGCAAAAGAATGTTTATGTTCTCACCCATTACAATAGGTAGTAAAGATGTAGAATAGCTTCACCTTCTGACTTTCTGGTTTCCCCCGCAGCTATTATCAGGAAAAGATTATATCAACATTTATTTATTTATTTATTTTTGTCTCACCTTCAGGGCAGGAAACAGATAAAACAATAGGGGGAAAAAATAAAACAAATCCATATGATGAAAATAATTTATACAAGATTAAAAAAAACATATCAGACAATTCAAATAAGTTAAAACAGGCTTAAAAGGCTTGAAAGGGTTGTAAAACAATGTACACGCTTAACAGTAAATTAGGTCCCAGAGTAAGAAAGAAAAAGCTGTATCTTGGGCCGGTGTTAAAAAACCCCGCAGTATGGCATAGCGGTTTGAACTTTGGACTACAGCCCTAGAGATCAGGGTTCAATTCCACACAGGAGCACAGAGTAACCTTGGACAAATCACACTCTCTCAGTCTCAGAGGACGGCAATGGCAAACCCCTCTTAAGAAACTTGCCCATAAAATCCTATGAAAGGTTCACCCTAGGGTTGCCATAAGTAAAAAATGACTTGGAGGCAAACAACAACAGCAAAGTTTATTTGTGGTTTTTTTGGCTATGTGGCCATGTTCTAGAGAGGGAGCGATCAGGCAGACCCAGCAACATCGGGGACTGCCTGAAGGACGAGACTTCTCCCTCCTTAACTGTCACCTTGTATTGTATTGCAATTTTTACTGTACACCGCTATGATCATTGAGGAATAGCGGTCTATAAATAAAACATATAATAATTATTATTATTAGAAGAGTTTCTTCCTGACGTTTCTTCCTGAGTTTCTAGAACATGGCCATGTAGCCCAAAAATCCCACAAAAAACTATGGGTGCCGGCCACAAAAGCCTTCGACAACAACAGCAAACCTTGGGTTAAAAAGCTCTACCCTTTAGTGCAGTCTACTGAATGTGTTGGTCCATCACCTCAGATGAGAAGTACAGTTGGCCCTTCTTATACACGGATTTCTTATACGCAGATTCAAGCATCCACGGTTTGAAAATGTTCAAAAAAAGTATACATTTCAAATATCAAACCTTGATTTTCCATTTTTTATAAGGGACACCATTTTGCTATGTCATTATATTCAATGGGGCTTGAGCATCCATGGATTTTGTTACACGCGGGGGATCTTGGAATCAAACCACAGTGTATAGCAAGGGTCCAATGTACTGCCTATCCCATGTTGCATGGCCAAGTAAAATGAATCTTGGAAACATGTTGTTGTGTGCCTTCTTCCTTCAAGTTGCTTCTGACTTATGGTGATCCTATGGTGAACCTTTCACAGTCTTTTCTTGGCAAGTTTCTTCAGGGGTTTGCCATTGCTGAAAGAGAATGACTTGCCCAAGGTCATCCAATGGGCTTACATACAAACCATATAATGAGAACTGTCTAGCCCATGTTGCTTGGACGAGTAAAATGAATCTTGGAAATGTGCAGATGAGACGATGAGAAGCATTGCAAAGCCCATCATGTTTCCTGGGCAAGTCAACCTTTCCTGGACATCGCCTCCATTTCGGCCTCCTTGGGTCCAGGAGGAATTCCCAAATGTCTTCCATTTTGAGCATCACTAAGAAACATGGATTGTACATTTCTAGGAGTGCTTCCACAGCTTTTCTTGGGCCATGTGTCCTCCATTTTTCCCCTCGAGGGTCCTCCATTTCACGGTGCCTCGTCCTCCTCCTTGGTGCTTAGGCCCAAAACACACTCCAGGAAAACAATCCAGTTTGAGGCCGGTTTAACTGGCCCAGCTCAGTGCTGGGGAATTCTGGGAAGCGTGGTTTTGGAGGCATTTGTCCTTCTGCCAGACAAACAATGAACTACAATAACCAGATTCCCGAGCCCTGAGCCAGGGCAGTCCAAGCGCCCTCAGACGAGGTTAGGGTTCCTGCAGTGTGTCTGAGACCAAAAAGAACGCCTCGAAGTGGATTGTTATTCTTGTTGCTATTATGGCTTCTGCTGTGTGTGTTTTGGCCCCTCTTCCCCTGAGAAGGAGAGGAGCCCTCCTGACTGAGGCAGCTGGGACTCGTAGTCCTCCTCCTCCTGCCTCCCTCTTTCTCCCTCATCCTTTCCCTCCCTCCCTCCTTCGCGCTGGCGTTGGTGCCGCGCATGCGCGCTAGGCGCCCGACTTTGGAGAGTCGCTGCCTCAGTCAGGTTGGACTTGAACTGGCTGCCATTTTAGGCGAGGAGTTCGCAGCCGCCGCCGCCGCCGCCGCTCTGGAGGGTAAGAAGTGCGACGCGGTGCCCCGAACGTTCTGGCGGAGGGATCCGGGCCGCGGGAAGGGTCTTGTGTTGCTCCGCGGAAGAAGCAGGAGGAGGGCGAGGCAGAGGCAGAGGCAGAGGCCTGGTGGTTGGTGGTCGAGGGCGGATGGGTCTCCGCAGGTGTCGCCCCAGTCCCTGGCGGGCAATGGGCTTGTGAGGGGACTCCTTTCTCCGCCAGGTCGTGGTGGTATCCCTCCGCCCTTTGGCTTCTCCTCCCTTCATAGCCCTGGCAGCACTCTCAGAGTATGACCCTCGCAGAGCCAGGCCTCCAGGCACCTTCTTGCTCCTCTAAGGGGGACAACCGGAAATATAAACGGTGATTATCCCCACGAGAATCCCGCAATCGCGCAAATGGATTTCACACAGCGCCCTGTTCAGAGTGGTTATAGCAGGGTACAGACCACTAGAAAGAGGCACCTCCCTGGCACCTCTCTTTGCTGCGCAGGAGCGCCAAAGCAAACAAATTGCTGCGGAGCAAAAAGGGAGCACCCAGAAGAGGCTCTGTTTTGTGGCGCCACAAAGCACCAGAGCCAGCGCGGTGACATCACAGCTGCGCCGCCCCGTTTGGAAGCTGCGCCATCACCGTTACACGGCCGGTCTGCGGTGCCCTTGTCACATGCGAGGGTTGCCAGGCGTGTGGGCGCTCTACCCACCAGGCAGCCCTTGCACATGACAAGGGCACCACTGTGTGTTCCGGGCCTAAAACCCACAAATAGCCTGTATATTACCACGCAGTTGCGCTAATGGTTTTCCACACGGCAACAAGGTGAGACGCGATTAAAGTACCGTCAACCCTGTGAACAACCAGGCAAGAAACAGCCACAAATCGTTCACGGGATTTCCCCCAGCGTATGGAGTTTACCGTGCGGGAGGCTAAGTGCCTCTATCCCAAGGCAAAACGGGATTTAAATCCAGGAAAGATCCTGCAAAAGCGGGATCATTTTCACCCTCATGAGAGGCAGAGAGCATTAAAGGGAAAATAAACTGCACAGAAAGTGGACAAAGTGGGCGTTTTTTCACTTTCGAAAGTAAAAAAGCAACTAATTTTGTCCACTTTCTGTGCAGTTTATTTTCAAGTTAACGCTCGGTGGCCACAACGTCGTGTGAAAATGATCCCGCTCTTGCAGGATTTTTTTCACTTTCTGTACACATGTGACATGTGAAAATGACCCCACATTTCCCTGTTTTATATCCCCTTTCTGCATGGGAAAAATCCAATGACTTTTTGCTGTTTATTGAATGGTGATTTCCTGGTTATTCACAGGATAATAATGGCTCTTGTGTTAATCTCATTTTAATCACGTTTTAATGTCAGTTGCCCGAATTTCTCAGGTTAATCACTGTTTAAAGTCCCAAGGCATACTGTAAGGTTTCAGGCCTACTTTCTGCCTTGGGGCTATCAGAATCCTAGAATTGGAAGAGATTTCTCACAACCATTTCTGAGATAACAATATAGAATCATAGAGTTGGAAGAGACCCCAAGGGCCATCCAGTCCAACCCCATTCTGCTCTGCAGGGACTCCCATCCAGCCTCTGTTCAAAGACCTCCAAAGAAGGAGATTTCATCTCTGCTTCGCTAGCTTTCTCTCTCATTTTTTAAAAGCTATATTCTCAAACTGAGGCAAGTACGCTGTGTGACCTCCACATTTGTTGGGGTTGGGTACAGGAGCCTTGTAAAAAAAAGGGGGGGGGGCTAAATTAAAAACACACACACTGTTTTTCCCCCAAGAGGGGGAAAACACCTCTTTAGGAATTTCTAGGCCCTCCAGCTTAACTCTTTGCCCTAGAACTGGACTTGAGGACCTACAAATGCTTCAAGAAGTATTCTCTCAAGGGCCTCCAATGCATTTCTCTGATCGACATCTACCAGATATTGACTCTAGAATGGCACTGGAGGACTTACAAATGCTAGAGAAGTGTTCTCTCTAGAGTTCTGTAGGCTTCAAGTGCAACTGTGGTCAGCATCTGCCAGACATTGCCCCTTGAATTGGGAATTGAGGACCTATAAATGCCTAGAGAAGTGTTGTCTTTAGGTCTTCCAAAGCAACTCTGTGGTCATTATCTGCCAGACATTGACTCTAGAATTGGACTTCAGGACCAAGAAATGCCTCGAGAAGTGTTCCCTCTAGGTCCTCACACATCTCTGTGGTCATCATCTGCCAGACATTGACCCTAGATTGGACTTGAGGACCTACAGATGCCTAGAGAAGTGTTCTCTATAAGGATCTTTGGGTTCTCCAGTGCAACACTGTGATCAGTATCTGCCAGAAATTGACCCTAGAATTGGACTTAAAAACCTACAAATGCCTTGAGAAGTGTTCTCTCTAGGAACCTTAAGGTCTTCTAGTTTGACTTTTAGTGGATGTTGACCATGGAGAGTCACACTGGAGGACCTAGGAATTCCTAGAAAGAACATAACCAAATCTGTGAATAATCAAACCTGTAAAAGTCAAAGCTGCAAATGTGGAGGGCCAACTGTAGTTCTTTTCTGTGGGGAGTGTTGGGGTTTCTCCTTCTCCAATTCTTCTAGTCACCCCCTCCCTGCCGCCGCCGCCACCCCACTTTGGCTATTCCTTTTTCAGGTCCTAAGGAGTTCTGTTGCTGCCCAAAGGAATAGAACAAGTCTCTCACTCAGATCATTCATACATGGGGAATTTGGGGTTCAGGAGGCTAAAGATTGGGGTAGAGTTTCTAATCTTTGTCAGTGGTTCTGAGTACCTGCCTAGAAGAAAGTGGTTATTTGATTGCGGGTTCGCACAAGAGTTGTGTTCTTAGGTTTTTCCCAACCTCTTTAGTTTCAGGTACTGTATATACTTATGTATAAGTCTAGAAATTTTACTTGAAAAATTGACCCATGAAACCTGAGTTGACTTATCAGTGTAAGTACTGTTGCTGTTCTTGTGTACCTTCAAATCATTTCTGACTTACCACAGTCCTAAGGTAATCCTATCATGAGGTTTTCTTGCCAGGTTTCTTCAGAGTGGGTTTGCCGTTGCCATCCTCTGAGGCTGAGAGAGTGTGATTTGCCCAAGGTCAGTCACCCAGTGGGTTATCATGGCCAAGACAGGATTTGAATCATGGTCTTCAAGAGTTTTAGTCCAACATTCAAACCACTACACCACACTGGCTCTTTAACTGTAAAGTAACACTTAAAGTACTAAATTTGAACTTTTTGTTTAAAAAGGAACCATCCCCTGGTGAAAGACAAGAGTGTAATCTGCCCTGGAAGCACTGACTCCCCTCTACTCTCTCATCCATCCTTTAGTATGATCACAAACAGTTATGCCTGTTGGAATTTTTTAAGCTCTTTGGCATTGTTTTACTTTGCTTCATTCTTTACATCCTTTGTTACGTGCCCCTAGGTTTTAGCTTCAACTTATCCACAGGTCATATCATAAGCCATAAGTTTGGCTGGAAAATCTGCCCTCTATACATGAGGTCGACTAATAATCAAATATATATGGTACTTAACATTTTTCCTGTGGGGGTATAGTCTGCACTGTAGAAATAATGCAATTTGACAGCACTTCCCATGGCTCCCTCCTATGGAATCCCGTGATTTGTAGTTTTGGCAGGCACCAGCACTCTTTAGCAGAGGAGGCTAAAGATCTTGTAAAACTACAGTCCCAGAATTCCATAAGATGGAGCTACAATGGTTAAAATGGTGTCAAACTGTGTTATTTCTACAGTGTAGAGGCACCCTAGGTCTCTGGGTATCCTTCCCTGTTCTCTTCTGCTCCTTAATCTGCCACCTTGTCAGAATTTATTAATATCAAATCTCTTCCTTGTTCTTATACACTTGTGTGTTTGTCTCTGTCATCTAGTGGTCATACCAAAGTAGCGCTAGCTACTAATTACTGGGAAATCCCTCCCTTCTTTGGAAAGAAGCCAGTGCATAAATTATTAGGTTTGTCTGGAGGGAAAAACCCTAGATCAAATGTTCACCTAGTTGCGGCACTTTTTTATGTGTGCTGTGTGTGTACGAGCCATATTCAACTGCGACTCAGTTTAGCACATGGCCCTGTTTATTTACAAATAGTCTGCCCCTTGACACTGTTATGTTTGCTATTTCAAAGGTACCTACTATATGTGTACTTGCTGCAGGAGGGGTGAACTGGTTTTTGCTGTATGGTCTTGTGTCCTTCTTGCTAGTTCATGGGTTTATTGTGTGGTCAAAATGCCTAAATAGCCTAAAGGCACCAAATCCTGTCTGATATTGGAAGCTAAGCAGGGTCAGCTTGATTAGTACTTAGATGGAAGGCTGCCAAATGATACCAGGTGGTGTAAGCTATATTTAAGAGGAAGGAACTGGCAAAACCACCCTGGATATTCCTTACCTAAGAAACCCCTATGGAATTCGTGAAGTTGCCCTAGGACAGGTCAACAGGTGACTTGAAGGCGCGCGCGCACAAACACACACAAATGCAGCTCTGAGCTCTTAAGAGGAGAGGGGTGAAATAATGCAGTGGATTGTGGATAATACTATTATACTGAAATTAAGGCTCCTTAGCTACCCAGCATGTGCTAGGATTGTTGTTGCTTTGTTTGAACTGGAAAGGTAGAGTTTCTTTTTAGTTTAGAGACAGTCTAGGTAGTCCAAAACTCTGTTTTGCATAATCCTTTTATATGATTTGGAACTGGAGGGAATGTAAGTATTGTATAAATGATTTTTATTATTAATGGGAGGCTTTTGAAACCTTTTATACTAATAGCAACAAGAACAGAGAGCACACTTTCTGTCAGGAAAGAGTGAAATCTGTGAATGCATAGTGTATTGTGAGAAACGAGCAGGGAAAAGTCTTATGGCAACTAAAGCCATTGACACAATGGTTATTCAGATGTTAGTCCCACTGATGCAAGTTTTTTGTTGTGTACATTCAAGTTGTTTCCAGCATTCCAAGGGTTGGCATTCATTATATGGCATTCCAAGGGTTTTTGGCAAAATTTGTTGGTCAGGGTAGCCATTGCCCTTCTCTGAGGCTGCTAGAGGGTGACTTGTCCAAGGTCATCCAGTGGGTTTCTGTGGCCAAGCAAGGATTTGAACCCTGGTTTCCAGAATCTTAGTCCAACACTCAAACCACTATACCATGCTGGCTTTCTCTGAGTCAAGTACAGGAACTTACTCTGGTTCAAGAACAGGAGAAGTCTCAGCAGACTGGATGACAGAAAATGTCCCCATGTTCAAAAAGTGGGGGAAGAGGACCCACACAATTACTGCCCAGTCAGCCTGACATCAGGACCAGCAAAGATTCTGGAGCAGATCATGAAACAGATGCTCTTTAAGCACTTCAAAAGACATGCACTAAAAGTCAACATAAGTTTCTCAAAAATAAGTCATGCCAGACTAATACCTTTTTTTGATAGAGTTAATAAGCTTGGTAGATGAAGGGAATGCTTTGGATGTAGCATATCTTGATTACAGTTGGGCCTTTGACAAGGTCCTCCATGATATTCTTGCAAAAAGCTAGCAAAATGTGGACTAGATAATGCTCCCCATAAGTGAGTTTGTAAGTGGTTGACTGACCAAACCCAGCAGGTGCTCACCAATGACTCCTTTTCATCCTGGAGAGAAGTGACTGGTGGGGTGCAATTCTATGCTGCATCTATAGGAGTACAGTGTCTGGATTGAGAGAAGTAACAGTGCCCTGTTATTCTGATTTGGTCAGACCTCACCTAGAATACTGTGTCCAATTCTCGACGTCAGAGTTCAAGAGGGATATTGGCAAGCTTGAGCATGTCCAGAGGAGGGCAACCAAAATAATAAAAGGTCTGAAAAACATGCCCTATAAGGGGAGGCTTAGGGAGTTGATTATGCTTAGGCTGGAGAAGAGACAGTTAAGTGGTGACATGATAGCCATGTTTATATATTTGAAGGGGCGTCATATTGAGGATGGAGAATGCTTGTTTTCTGCTGCTCCAAAGACTAGAACACAAAGCAATAGATTCAAACTATAGAGAAAGAGATTCCACCAAAACATTAGGAAGAACTTACTGATAAGAGCTGCCTCTGAGTATGGTGAAGTCTCCTCTTGGGAGGTTTTTAAACAGAGGCTGGATGGCCATTTGTCAGGAGTGCTTGACTGTGTATTCTTGCATGGCAGGGGGTTGGACTGCATGGCACTTGTGGTCTCTTCCAGTTCTGTGATTCTAAGTACGTACAGTACTTTATGTAATTACGTCTAGCTTGTCAGCCACTTCTTGTATAGTTAGCATTTCCTTGGTTTCTTGAAATCATTTGCCCCAGGTGCTTCTACTTATGCAGTAGTTGAACTGTAAGGTTGTTGCCCAATGGGAATATAACCTATTGGATACACAGAAGGATTATCCAGAAGGATTTAATTTCTTGCAGACATCTTGGGCTCAAAGTTGATAGAGATTTGTTAAAAATTAATGAGCAAAATATTGAGACCACTTTCCATTATAGCAATTTAGAAAACGTAGAGAATGTTTGAACATTTTATATCACATCCTGTTCATTTAAATGTGAAGACATACAACTGTGGTATGTCCAGGAGCGTTTTCTGCCCCTAAGCCATGCAGAGTGCTACAAATGCCAACAAATGAAATAAAACTGGATGTGCACAGAACTCCACTTCAGGTTTTTTTAAAATTGATATCCACATAAACATATATAGGTATAGATTTAATAGTAAACAGTTCTTGGGGGGTTTGGCCTATTTAAAAGGATAATTGTTGCTCGGGGGGGGGGGGCATTTTATTTTATTTTATTTTTATTTGCAGATAGGTTGGTCCAGGATGTCTGGAGGGAGTAAAGGATTGCAAAAACAAAGAAACCCGATGGGGGTCCTAGCATGGCCCCAGGATTACCCCTGACTTAAGGGAACATTCTAAAGCCATTGTAATTGTCAGGGCTCTAAAAATACTTGCAGCCTGATTTGTTGTTGAGCGCCCTCAAATTGTTTCCAAGTTGTGGCAACCGTAAGGTGACCCTATCACAAGATTTTCTGGGACTGAAAGTGTGTGACTTATCCACGGTCATCCAGAGGGTTTACATGGCCAAGCAGGGAATTGAACCCTGATCTCCAGAGTCCTACACTGTTCTCAAACCACTGCACTGTCTTGGTTCTCTTACAGCCAGATGCTTAGTAAAAAGTCAATCTCATGAAGTTCACTGTGTCTCGCATCCTATTTAATATGCTTAGAATAGCCGTTCTTCTTGAGGTCTCTATGTGGGAAACTAGCACTGTCCAGGGACTGACAGCTGCTGGTTCCTGGACCAGCAGTGTCCATGGATCCCACTCGGAGTAGTACTTCTTTTCAGTACAATCCTATTAAAAGTTACTAGACAACTCAGGGAAGTTTAGTCAATATGCACAGGATTGTAGTCTTGATCTTATCAGATCAAGAAGGAGCTGAATGCCATTGCTCATAGTATGATCATCTTAAGACAACTTAGAAAGATATTTCATAAATTATTGTTGTTGTGTGTCATTTCCAACTTATGGATACCCTGTGGCAAACCTATCATAGGGTTTTCTTGGCAAGTTTCTTCACGGGGTTTGCCATTGCCATCCTTTGAGGCTGAGAGAGTGTGATTTGCCCAAGGTCACTCAGCAGGTTTACATGGCTGAGCCAGGATTCAAGCTGCACCATGCTGGAAAGAATATACTTTCTTTCATAATTGTGTGGGGTTTATTTTGAGAATCACGTGAGCTAACATACAGTATATAAGTAAGACTATAAAGGGTGGTGGTGACATTTTTGAAAGTTGTAGGGGCTTACAACGCTCTGTATTCTGAACAGTATGGGCTGATAGTTCAAACAGCTGACCAAGCTGTGAGATAGCAAGTTCTGTTTTGTTTAGAAACACAACAGACTCTGATAGGAACAAAAAACAGCAATACTTCCTGATGATGTAATAGTAGTCAGGCATACATTTTAAAATCCTTTTAGTTTTCATATGTCTATGTTCAAAAACATTTACAAGTTCAACATCAGCTGTTGACAATGCCAGTCTTTTCAATGGGTGTGAGATCCAAAGGAAGAGGAGCTACTTTGTCCAAAACCAAGCTGGGTTCATGTTATCAGGGAGGGAGGGAGGGCGGGGCAGCTTTTCTTCACCTCTGCCCTTTTTTCTTGTTTTGTTTTTCTTCTTATGATTTTTCTCCTATTGGTTGTGGTGGGAGAGAAATTATGTATACCAGCTCTATGAGTGGCCTTAGGTTTCTCTAATTCTGAGAGGGATCCTCAATCTGTAGTTCTCCCTTGACACATCTGTGAAACACTCATTTTCCCCTCAACTGTTGCTGGAACAGCAAAGGCAATTGTTTCTGTAGCAGGTGGCAGCAGGATGTGTATGAGGTTGGAATTCTCTCTCCTCCCACAGAAGGAGGGACACATCCCTCTATGGCACCATGACATTTTTCAGTATAATCATAGGATTACAGCTGAAGGCATTTGACAGGTAGTTAGAGACCTTATTGATTAGGCAGCCTACTGCTTCTTGATATTGCATTTCAATTTGTTTTTATTGCTTGGAATCCTTTGTGGGGTTTTACCTTTTGTAGCTGGGCCCACTGTGCTTGGACTGGATGGCAGGGGGTTGGACTCCCATCTTGTTTGCAAAAGGCTATTTCTGAGACCTCCTTATGCAACCATTTCCCTAGGTTGTGAAGCAGTCTAAAATGCTCGTGGAATGATGTGAAAGCACAGTTACGCCTTCTTCCCCACCAGTGTAGCTGCCTTGGTTATCACCAAAATCCCACAGTTATGCTGGTGGCATATTGTGCTATGCCTGCTCTCAACAAGCTCCCAGCCATTCTGTTTGTTATAGCAGAAACATAATTAAAGATAGTACCTATTAGAAATGTGGAGAAGATTGTATATTAACTTATTAAGCATGTATGATGGTCTCTTTGTTTATTGTTTTTTTGGATATATATTTATCATACATTATATAGAGTTTAATTTATAGAGTCGAAGGCTTTCATGGCTGGCATCCATAGTTTTTTTTGTGGGATTTTCGGGCTATGTGGCCTTAAAGTAAACAAGGTTTGGCTACCAGTCCTGAAAGATAGCATTTTTCAAGTTGAATTTTTAAATGAAGTTGGTTTTCCCTCTGTTTGTGTGATAAACAATGGCTTGTCTAAAGATTTGATTTATTCTTGATGTGTTATATGATTAAATGATTATTTAAGAGTTCCAAGTATTAATACATTTTTAGGTGGATGGCAAATTCTAACATGCTTGTTTTGGGAGTAAATATATTTTCCTGTTGCATGCAAATTTGAAATTATGCTGCTTTATATTGTATTACTGTATACTCAATTATAAGTTGGCATCATATATAAGATGAGGGAAGGTTTTGAAGTCAAAATTATGGATTTTGATATGTCCTTTGCATAAGTTGGGGATAAAATTTAGCAATCTGTAAGAAAGGATGTAACTGACGAAACAAGGGGAAATTATGCCAAAGAACTTGCAAAATTCTGGCAGGCATAACTATTTGTATTCGCCATAAAGGCTGGATGGATAAGGAAAGACTAAGCTCTCACGTTTTGCCACTCTACTCAGAGATTGGGATGGTTCCTTTTTAAAAAAGAGTTAGAATACAGTACTTCCATACATATATAATTGTAAACATGTACTTATGTGCGTACATACGTTGATCCATGGATAAGTCGACCCAGATTTTTTGGGTCAATTTTTTGACTAACATTTCTAGACTTCTACATGAGTACTGTATATATTCATGTATATAGAAATTTAAGTCAAAAAATAGACCCAAAAAAACCTTAGTTGACTTCTCCATGGGTCAATGTAAGTATTGTACATTAACTCTTATTAAAAAACAGGAACTATCCCCTGGTGAAAGGCAAGAGTGTAATTTGTCCTGGAAGTGCTGACCTCCCTCTATTCTCTTATCCATTCAGCCTTTAGTGTGAGCACAGACAGTTATGCCTGCTGGGATTTTGTAAATTCTTTAGCATTGTTTTCCTTTGCTTCATCTTTTAGATCCTTTGTTGTATGCCCCTAAGTTTTACCCTCAACTTATCCACAGGTCATATCAAAATCCATAATTTTGGCCCCAAAACCTGCCCTTGATTTATACATGAGATTGACTTACAGTTGAGTATATATGGTATATACAGTAATCTTTTAAATACAGTATCTTTTGCCATTTTAAAAGTACTTGTTTTAGAAAAAACCTGAATGAAATGACCCTATAATCCAATTAGAATTGCAAACATTTTCAGTCATAGAGCTTATTTCCCAGTAAAAGCACTTGAGAGTGCAGCTCTGTTCCTAATACTTCTGTTACTGCTTAGCACACTGGTGATAAATTGTTAACATAGCACTGTAGCACCTTAATTAATAAACCCTAAACAATAGGTCCCACCTCTTGTCCCATCTCTCAGTTCAATTGGCAGTTAACATGCAAATATTTCTAATGGATGAGGGCCAGTAACACACAGGGATGCAAACGCAAAACAAAGACGTTTTGTAATAGAAGCCACTGAAATTGTTAACACAAATCATGTTACAGTGCATGGTACTTGTGCAAAAAGAATAAATTTAGATTCAAAACACTTTATGAAACACATGTGTTATAAATACAAAAAGGAGGATGGAATGGGGAAAATGCTCAAATCAAAATATGCTGTGCTGTTAGTGAAGGCAGTTTAACAGTTGTAAAATTTCACCCCCCAGTTCTGTTCTGTCCAAATTCTTGGGGATTCAGGTGAAGCTTATAAAATTGTTCTTTGGAATTTGTCTGTTAAGTGACCCTTTATTGGAATAAGTACAAATCACAGTGTTTATTCAAAGACCAAAGAACTTTCACACTCAACTAAATGTAGGTCTCTCCAAAGATTCCAGGTAGGCCAATGCTTGGAATAAATATCTGGCTGGGATAGAGCCAGCATCTGAATTCCTCCGTTAGTCTAGAGAAATACTTGAGTATTCTGTACAAAGTTATTAATATATTATAAGAACACTAGTAGAGCTCTGTAGTCCAAATATAGGGCATGAAAACAATACATTTTCTACGAACTGAACTGAGGCATGGTGTCTCTGAAAGTTGGCATTCTGTACATCCATCATAAGTAGTACAATTGTTTAGTAGTACAATAGCCTCTGTGAATTTGTCCGATATTCTTTTAAAACCTTCTAACTCAGTGCCCATTATTTTATTTTCTGCAACAAATTCTTTTTTAAGTTGTTTGTGTCTGGATAGCCATCTGTCAGGTATGCTTTGATTGAGAGTTCCTGCATGGCAGGGGGGTTGGACTGGATGGTCCTTGTGGTCTCTTCCAACTCTGTGCTTCTACTCTGTGCTTAAACTATGGTGCTTTCTTTTCAGTTGCCAATCAATATTATGGTAATTGTGTGTTTGTCCCAAAAATATGTGTTTCATGATTTGTTAGGTTCACAAAATAAGGTTTAGTAGGAAATTGAGACATTTATTGGTTTCAAGACTTAGTACTTACCGTATTTCTATATTATAAACATTACAAAATTTCTTACACATATCTTTTATTTTGCATTAAACTCCAACACATAAAAATTGCATGGATAACTTACTACTACTACTACTACTACTACTACTACTAATAATAATAATTTTTATTTATATTTCCCATCTCTCTTTGCGGATCGAGGCGGGATTACAACAATAGAAACAACATTACAAGATAAAAAATGACAATTTGATATAAAATACACTCAATAAAACAGTAAAACCACTATCAATACAATACATAGACTAAATCATCATTTAAAATACATATCTTTACAAATAGAGGTGGGGTATTTCTAACTCTCTTATACAGTAGTAGATTGGCCTGGATAGTCCTGCCGGAAGAGATCTGTCTTAAGTGCCTTCTTAAAGGCATCTAAGGTGGTAATGAGACAGATCTCCTCCAGCAAGCCATTCCATAATTTAGGAGCTATGGCAGTAAATGCCCTGTGGGAAGTTGTTGTTAACCTGGTGTTTACATACTCTAATAAGTTCTTCCCAGTTGTTCTGAGAGTGAGGGACGGAGTAACTCGGGCCCAAGACATGTAGGGCTTTAAAGGTAATTGTTCACTGTCAACACGGGGAGAGGCATAACTGGATAGAGCATATAGTTTGTAATATATAAATCTCAAGATTAGTTCATAGTATAGCCAATTATGAGTTCTTAAATTAAAAGATTTAATTTGCCTATAACCTGGGCTGCATCTACACTGCAAAATTAATGCAGTTTGACACTTTAACTGCCATGGCTCAGTGCTATGAAATTCTGGGGCATGTAGATTTATGAGATATTTAGCCTTCTTTGTCAGAGAACTCTGGTGCCATGACAAATTGCAAATCCTACGATTCCATAAGATGGAACCATGACAGTTGAAGCGGTGTCATACTGCATTAATTCTGACTGTGGCAGCAACCCTGGATAACTGAGCAGATAAATGACACAGACTTCTATACGTGAGAGTTCCTTGTATCTCTTAGGTCGGAGCACACAAAATAGAAGGATGCAGGTTTTTGTACCAAATGAAATAGCAGGTATGTATTAAAACTACTGGAAGAAACCTGAACCATTAATGGTGCTATGTATTTCATTGCCCTTTAGGGCAATAACTGAGCTTTGCAGGCTATTATAGCGATTGGTGACTAGACTGTGAATGTAGTGGCTTGTGGAGCACTGCAGTATGTACTACAAAATAAATTTTAGCCACATGTTGAAGCATAGTTTGCAAAGAGTATACAGTATTCCCTCTGTTCTCGCAGTCTTTGGACTCGCGTCCCTCACTTATGCAGGAGGGATGAATGGAGGGAGAATGAATGGGGTGTATGCCCATGCCTATATTCAAGCCATTGGGGCTTGAATGTAGGCGAAACTCTATTTTCGAGAGGAGTCCGGAACGGATCCCCTGTGAAAAAGGAGGGGTGACTGTACATCATCTCCATTTGAGAGGTAGAGCCTATACATACCTGCACACCACATCTGTAATTCATGATTATTTCCTTGTATATGGAAGAGGTGAGGTTACTACAACATTAGATACCTCTGTGCATTATTAGTTGAGCATGGTGTACAATCATTAACCTGTAAATGATTTGTACCCAGATAATGTGTGAGACGTCTCAGCATTGTATTTATCTTTTGTTTTCTTAATGGTTGTGTTTTTACAAGTGTAAAAAATAGATAAATTGAGTATTATTAAGAACTAGAAAGAGAGAAAAATGCATTTTGGAAATTGTGAATGGAACGAAGTACTGTTATCTCTTTGTTTTCTTGTTGTGGTGGTCAATACTTATACCACAGCCTCTCTTCATCACTGAAATGTTTGTGGTAGCTTGGAGGAGGCAAATCTGGGCTTAGGCACCCCATAGATACAAATACTTCGAAGGCAGCAGTGCCGACCTTCCTCCTTCCTTAAACCAGCAGTGAAATGAGTCCTAATATAAGTTGTTCAGTGCATTCAAGGCATTTCCGACTTACAGTGAGGTGAACCTATCACCAGGGGTTTCTTGGCAAGATTTGTTCAGAGCAAGTTTGCCTTTGTCTTCTGCTGAAGCGGAGAGGATGAGACTTGTCCAGTATGAGTAGCATGCATTCATGAATGGAGTTCATTTGGCTTCTTCCAGTAAAGTGTTATCTCCAACGCAAGATGTCAAGAAGCATGGAGATCTAGGCCTGGGTGAACTTTGCCAAAGAATGTACTTTGTTGGAGGCCACACACACCAGCTAGTACTGGTTTGTTAGCAGAGAGAAATCCCTCCTAGCCTTGTTCCTTGTCTCTGAGGCTATTTTGCCATGGTGGGGGGAGGATTGGCTCAGAGCACTGTCATAAAACATACACTTTTAGAATCATACCTACTGTCTTAATTTTATAATTGCAATTGATTTAACTTCTTTCTTTAAAAAGTTAATAACAATGCAAACCTATCCTAATCTATAAAATACAGCTTTTGCTAGGATTTTAGAGCTAAACTTCTCTTGGTGTGTGTTTGACTGAAGTTTGCAAGATTTCAGTTCACTTGTTAAAAGAATTAAATTCAGTAAGTCACAAACTTTTGTTAAGGTTGTTACTATGCATATTTGAAATAAGAAAACCCTGCTGCATAGTTGCAGGTTTGTATGCACATGATATCTTGCTTCTAAAATCTAGAAGCAATTAATATAATTTATTATAACAATCCATAGCAGAAAAGAGGGGGTGGGATGGGTTTCCCAATTTACCCTAATGCAGACTCACGCACAAAATGGTATTTTGATAGAAGTCTTAGATCTAGTAAAAAAAAATTCTGAATGTAGTGGAAAATGTAGTTGAGTGTAGTTCTCAAGCATGAGCCTGTAGATTTGTAGGGCTTCAGTTCCCAGAATCCTGTCCTCAGGAATTAAGGTAGTTCCACAAACCCATTTAGAAGAATGGGTAGGAGGATCCCTGAACACAGTAGGAACTTACTTATCACTTGAAGTAAAGTCACTTTACTACCTAGAAATACCCCCAACAAGGTAATTACATGTATAGTTTAAAATGACTTATGGTAACTGAATCACTGAGTTAAAATTTGGAATCCCCATTTATAGGCTAGAGGAATTGTTTGATTTTTAATCATTACATTTATCACTGTTCTGGCTACCTATAGCAAGAATTTTCTTCAGGTGAATTTAGATAGAAGGCAAACCAGTAGTAAAGTCGAAGGCTTTCATGGCCGGCATCCATAGTTTATTGTGGGTTTTTCAGGCTATGTGGCCATGTTCTAGCAGTTTCTTTCTGACGTTTCGCCAGCATCTGTGGCTGGCATCTTAGATGCCAGCCACAGATGCTGGCGAATGTTCAGAAAGAATCCTACTAAAACATGGCCACATAGCCCGAAAAACCCACAAAAAACTATGCAAACCAGTAGCCCAGTGTGCTGGCTATGTACCAAGTCTACAGAATACAACCCTACATTACAAAGTTCTTACATTGCTTAAGTAGCATGACAGTAAAGAATCATAGGCCTGTTACAGACTGCCAAAATAAAGCTGCTTCGGGTCTCTTTGGAGGTATGCTGTTTAAATGATGCATGCATCCTAAGAATCCGGAAGCTGCACCAAAGCTGCACTTCAGTGCTTAGGAATGGAGTGTGGCTTTGGCGCGACCTCCGGACTCTTAGGACCCATGCATCATTTAAATAGCATACCTCCAAAGAGACCTGAAGCAGCTTTATTTTGGCAGTCTGTAACAGGCCCTAGAAGCCCTCCCTCCAGTCCATCTGCCTTGGTCCAGGCCTTGGAGGTAGAGAGGAACTGCTGGACCTCTTACCCTTTCCCTCCACCACTCCCTTCTCCTTCTGTGTCATGTCTTTTTAGATTGTAAGCCCGAGGGCAGGGAACTGTCTAACTAAAAAGATTGTATGTACAGCGCTGTGTAAATTTACAGCGCTTCATAAATGAAGGTTAATAATAATAATAATAATAATAATAATAATAATAATAATAATAATAATAATAATAATAATAATAATAGAATCGTAAGAGACTACAAGGGCCACCCAGTCCAATCCTCTTTCATGCAGGCTCTGTTTACTGATAGCAGAACAGCTACTATCAGTACACCACTAATCATGGTTATCTGTCTTGATTTATTCCCTGTCATCTTGGAGTTTAGGGACTGATGAGAGAGCATGTGCTGGTATGTGTGAGTGGGAGAGAACTGGTAGTGGACTCTGTGTGTGGTTGAAGAATTGCCAAAAGTGCAAAAAAGCTTGCAGTAAACAGCCTCCTTAATACTGGTACAGCTGAGCTAACTGCTTACCTGGTTACATGTATGATAATATTGTTGATCAGAAACATTCAGAGTTATATATTCTGACACATAAGAGAAACTTATGTAATTTTTAAGTGCAGCCTCGGAAAGGATACAGTGGTACCCCGGGATACGAATGCGCCGCCTTACGAAATTTCCGGGTTACGAAAAAAATCCATTCAAAAAAACTGTTCCGGCTTACGAACGTTTTTTCGGGTTACGAAAAAAATTTTGGTGCTTTTCGGCGCTATTTCACACGAAATCGCGGCTTTTCCCCATTAGCGCCTATGGGTTTTCGGCTTGCGAAGGCTTTTCGGGTTACGAAAGCGGCGGCGGAACGAATTAATTTCGTAACCCGAGGTACCACTGTACTTTGATTTTGTTATTCATAGAGCGAAAGATTTTATTTTCCTTCTGAAAGTAGCAGGGGAGGCCAGTTGTGATCGTAGACTTTGCCACTAAGGATTTTTCCAGAGAAATCAACATGTTCTCATGCCATCTATTGGGACCTCTGTTGTTCTCCAAGAATCTAAGTCTGCTGATGGAGGATCTGAGATTATGTCTTCAATTTCCTTTAGTACTCTAAAAGAACTCTGGCCCTGAGTTCATCTGGATCTGAAGTTTTGCATTCATCTAGAACAGCTAGGTATTCCTATCTTACATCTTTACCTATTTTTGACTGTAATTAAGGATGCAACAATACAGTTTGCTAAACATATGGATTTTTGTTTTCTCACTCCCTTTAAATTTCTATACAGTATTTGAGCTGTAATCCCCAGTTTATTTGGATCAGCTAACAAACATGAAAAATACAATCAAGTGCAGTGGTTAGCATGTTTTAGGTGGAAAAATCTGGGTTCCCATCCTTGATACAACTTTAAGTTTACATTGTGGCTTTATGGCGGTCTGTGTCAGAGTTGAAGGCCTACCTTACATGGTTATCAGTAGCACACAATACATGTGGGCATTTTGGACTTAACACAAGCCCATTTCTTGCTCCCTAAACTCAATGGAGGGTACAAATGTCCCACTCAATATCCTTTTTAAAAGACAAATGGGACTAATTCTAAGCAACATTTAGACTCTTGTGATACTTTAATATAACATATAGCAGTCCATATGAGATCTGGAATTATGTAGTGGTTTGAGCATTGGACTAGGATACTGGGAAACCAGGGTTTGAATTTCAGCTCAGCCATGGAAACCTAGTGGGTGACCACAAGCAAGTCACACTCTCTCAGCCTCAGAGGATGGCAAAGGCAAATCCCCTCTGATGAAACATGCCAAGAAAACCTATGATAGGTTCACCTTAGAGTTGTCATAAGTTGGAAACTACTTGAAGGCACATGATGACGACAACAACAAGAACATATAGTTTTCAGCTATTGTTAGATTGCAAGTCCCAGCATTGCCCAGATGGAATAACCAATGCTGAGAAATGCTGTGAGCTGGAGTTCAACAAACATTTTGCCATCTCTGAAGCCTCCGGAACCAGGTGGGCAATATCTGGCCAAGGCCTATCTCCGGCATCTCTTCCTTTTAAAGGCTCCAGGGAAGCTGGGTCCTGATCCTTGAAATCCACTCCAACCTCCTTTCCTCACAGAGGCATTAAAATATTGCAAAAGGGAAGTAGTAGTATCATTCTCTTCAGGCCTCATCTAGAATATTGTGTCCAGTTCTGGGCACAAAAAAGACATTGACAAGCTGGAGCATGTCCAGAGGAGGGTGACCAGAATGGTGAAAGGTCTGGAAACCATCTCCTATGAGGAGCGACTTAGGGAGCTGGATATGTTAACCTGGAGAAGAGAAGGTTAAGAAGTTACATGATAGCAATGTTTAAGTATTTGAAAGAATGTCATATTGAAGAAAAAGTAGGCTTGTTTTCTGCTGTTCCAGAAAGACATGGAGCAAAGGTTTTCAACACACAGAAAAAGAGATTCCATGTAAACATTAGGAAGAACTTCTAAATGGTAAGAACTGTTTGAAAGTGGAATATGCTGTCTCAGTATGGTGGAGTTGCCTTCTTTGGAAGTTTTTAAATAGCGTCTGGATGGTCATCTGTCAGGAGTGCTTTGATTGTGTATTCTTACATGGCAGGGGGTTAGACTGACAGGCCCTTGGGGTCTCTTCCAAGTCCATGATTCTAAAAGATAGGTAGAGAAAGACCAACATGGGAACAGGAAACCCTCAGAGAGAGGTCCCCCCCATCAGATGCCCCCCAGGCTCTCTGATTTCCTGATTCCCCCCTCTTAGAACCACACTGAACCTCTCTCTCGTGATGACATGCTGGAGGAACCAATGGCTCCCTATTTAGCCCTAGGGCCAGATATAACCCAATTGGTTCCAGGGGCTGCAGAGATTGCAAAGTGTGTGTAATTTAACTCTCAACTTTTAATTATGTGATTTATTACTTGTGGCACATTAGCAAGACCTAGGCATTTAGTTTGAGTTGTAGGGCTCTTTCTTTCAGGAGCTTGATGATAGTGATACAGCTGAGAGAAAAGCTTGTATCAGAAAAGAATATTTTTGCTTCCATTCTGTGTGAGAAAACGTGGTTGTAGTACTGATAAGTTAAATGCATAGGTGTTCTGAGCTTTCTATCATGAAAGAGGAAAAGGCTCCAAATACTTTGATCCTTCACAAGCTTCAAAGGGCTCTTTATTTTTCAGGGATAATAGTAAAGTTATAAGTCTTTTAAAATTATAATATTTATATTTATTTCATATTTATTTCACATCAAAATACTTATAAACTTTGTAGTTTGAGGCAATCAAAATATATTAAAACCAATAACGCAAAATAAAATGCAGACAGCCACTTTGAGTGCTATGCCAGGTGGCATATAAATTATATATATTTAAAAACACTTTTAACTTGAAACTATCATTCTTTATGTATCCTGTAGCTTTATTAATAACACAATCCTATGCATGTCTCAGAACTAATTAAAAAAATAAACTCAGAAGTAAGATCTATTGTGATGTTCAATGTGGTTGACTGCCAGAAAAAGTGCACATTAGGATAGAAACCTTACTGTGACAGAACACACCGTTAAGAAGACATATAACATAATGAAGTAAGGCATGTTTTAGTCTCTTTTTGAATGATGAAAAAAGTTGAATACTGTATATTGATAGGAGTCTGTTGCACTGCTTATGCAGGTGTGTTTATTGGCTTTAATTCTGCATTTAACAGAACTGTCTTCATAGCTTTAGAAGTGGCTTCTCACCTTCCTCAATATGTTGGGAAGTACCTCCACTTGACCTTTATCAATATCAATTTCCTTGACAGCTGGGAGGATATTTGTGAGGTTGGAGATCCTGAGTTGAGACTCCCCCTTTCCACCCTCAAAAGGGGGGGGGGGTTCTGAAATAGTCTGTAGTCATCTAGAATAATGCTTTGTTAGGTAGCTGATTCCAGGAACTGGCAGGATTTCTTTCCCAATGTGCCTGGACCAGTACCATATTTATGCTTATTGACTGCAACTATTTCCTTCTTTCCTGGAAACTTGTTATGTACCAGCAACCGATAGCTCACTGACAGGCATCAGTACAGAGATTGTCACTTTGTGTAGCACTGCTCTAGGATGCTACACAAAGCATTGTATTGTGAAATAGCAGCCTAATTTTACTACTAAATTCATTTTAAAAATCTGCAAACATGATAATCTGGGTGACAATAATACAGAATTTAGCTCTCTTTCAGCTTCTGCATTAAAAAAATATCAATAACTCATTCATATTATATGTATGGTATATTATGTTTAGGCTGCCAGAGAACAGTGGCTTTAGATTCTGTTCAGCGTGCCATGAGCAGAAATGGTTTCTTAACTGCTGTTTCCTATATAATAAGATCACCAGTGTGGTGTACTAGTTCAGATGTTGTACTGCAACTCTAGGAAACAAGGGTTTGAATTCCCATTCACCTGTAGATACCCATTGATCATGCTACATACACTCAGACTAGGAAGAAGGCAGTGGTAAATCCCCCCTGAATAAATCTTGCCAAGAAAACCTTTGATAAGATTGACACAAGAAAACATTGACTTTGAAGTGACATAAATATATATACCCATGTGAAGACCTGTTAAAAGATACTGGCAGGGCTCCACCTGTCGGTAACAGATTGCAGAACTGTTTGGCTACCAGTCCTGAAAAACACCAAAATCAAGGCCCAGCAAATGCAAATGAAAATCAGGGTGAGGGGGTTTTCCCAGCAGACAGTGGATCATTAATTAAATAGACACCCTGAGGCCTTACCATTCAACAACAGATTAACATGTAAATTGCTTCCTCTCAACCAACAGTATATATGTACCACTCACTTCCATGCCAGTATTTTTTGAAGATGCCAGCTGCTGGTGACAGACAGGTCAGGAATAAACTCTTCTAGAACATAGCCCCCCCCCCCAAAAAAAACCTATGGTTGCCGGCCATGAAAGCGTTTGACTTCACATGATTACCAGATGTTTGTTTCTTGTAGAGCTGGCATGTAAATAAAATTTTATTCAGATTTCTGTATCCTCCCACGTTTGAAATTTAAATAATATTGCCATAACCTCAGTATAGTCTTGAGAATAATAGAAACCTGTTTTTCTGCATTTTGAGTAGAAAGTGAACTTTTAAAACAAGATTATGTAGTTCTAGGTATGCTAATAGGGAAAAATGTAGTTATACCTGCATTCTGGATTTTCCAGTAATGTTCAATAAATGTCACTTACATCTCTGGAAATATCTGTTTTGAAAAGGAAGAAGGGAAAGATAAGAAAACAAGCAGCAGCCCAGGTAATGTAACACCTTATTTGTTAACTTGGGCCCCATTCTTGCTTCTAGTTCAGATCAACATACATGTTTCCAAGGTTATTTGTTTTTGCAGTAGTGTTCAAGGAGGACCTCACTTTCCTAAGCAAAGCGAACACTTTACTGCAGTGAAGTCCAAACTCTGGCCTTCCAAGTATTTTGGACTTCAGCTCCCAGAAGCCTCAGCCATCTTAGCTAATGGTCTGGGAAACTGGGAGCTGAAGTCCAAAACACCTGGAGGGCCATTAAGAATTCAACCATTTAGATTTCTTTGCTAACTGAAGCGTTCCATTTCAGAAATTTCTCCAACCAACTACAGTGGAGCCTTACCTTACACGGGGATCTTCCCCCCCCCCCCCATGTAAGGCAAATACTGCGCAAGTTCATTCAATAGAATGGGGCCTGTGCTTGTGGCAGTGCAGTGCGCCCACACCACAGGCACACGTGCCATTCAATTGATTACAGTGAGGTTTCCACATAAACAGGAAGATGCATATGGCACGCCTGCATATGGAGCGGGTGCACTGTATACATTTTTCCCCAGCATAGTACATTTGCTCTCCATCCCCCTCCATATGGGTTTTTTTCTGATCCAAACACTATTGTACTCAGCAATCTGTGACCCCTGAATATATTCAGTTTAAGGGAGAGGGTCTCCTGAAGGCCGTATCTGTTTCTATAAACTTGGGTTTTGTCAACAATTCTCATGCCTTCATCTTGTTTTTCAGTAGCCTAGTTTTGGTTACACAGTGTTGAAAACTCAGGATTTGAGTTTATCATTTGTATTTATAGAAGTAGATGATAAACAGAAGCCCATGAAAATTCCAGTTAGTTTTGGACAGTTAGGGATCTATAATACTAGGTTCAAGAGCTGGGGGTAAAACAAGAAGCAATAGTGCATAATTTTGTTAAAAACTGAACACTTATGACTGAATATATGTAATAGCAACCAGTTGTGTTTGAATACCAAGTTTTTGTAGTAAATTATGTATTGAGAGAAAATTGGCATAAAAGTTAAATAAATAAAATAGTAAAGTATTAGGAATAAAATGTCAGTAACAGAAACATATAATTTGCTTATTCTTTTAATATTATGAAAAGTAGAGTTTTGTTCTATGCTTCCCATCAAGAGTAGGTATGTACATGCTGTAGGCACTGGTGTAAACAGCTCTGTATGCTAAATTCAGCATCAGCCTTAACTAAAATAGACCCACTGAACTAACTATGACCCTTGCTAGTTGTGATTAACCAGTCCCATTCATTTAATTAATTCAGTTAGCACAAATATTTAATCTACCCCTCTGTCCTTCACCCCAATTTCTTACCAAAAGATGTCGCAAATATACACACACTAACCAAAGGATACATTTTGGCAATGAAATAGCTGTTCACAACCCTTTCCTTGAATTTACAGAGAGTTTTTGTGTGTTTATTTTTTCTTAGGCTGTTTGTGCTAATTGTTTACCTCCCAATAATTTGAAATGTTAATGAACATTGCAGTAGTTCAAGCAAGAACACTTGAAAGGAAGATCTCTGTTTTCATATTTCTGGGAGACCATAGACCCAGCCAGGAGCTAGCAAAAGCTTTTTAAGATGTATAAGTAACTGCTAGTCAATGGTTGTGTTGTTTAGCTTTATAAGAATAAGCCATGGGCTTGCATGCACCCATTTCCCTTCTGAAGTAGCTAGGAGGAGGAGACTGGAACTTAAGCTTCCTGTTTATATTAACTGTGGTTAGGGTCATCGAAATCCTAAACTGTAATTTTAACAATGTCTAGTTGAAACAAGCCTCATTAATAAAACAATGACTTGAAATTGTATTTCAGCATACCACAGGTAACATTAACCATGGTTTGTCCAGGTTTGAGTATTATAGCAAGTGCTGGTTAATAAATGCAGCAAAGCTTCCTAGTTTCTCACATACTTAGCAGAATAGTGTGTGGGAGGGTGCCCAAAGTTCAGTGTTACTGGTTCCTGTAACACTAAACTCTACTTCAATTTTAGCATTAAGTATGAGTTAGGCCTTTGGCCTTATTTTATCACCAGCAAATATATATAATTTATATTTTAATCTGACACCTGTCAGTATAATTGTACAGTCTGCCCTTGCCATACGTGGGGGATTCCCCATATATGGCAGATTTCGTGTATACTGGAGTCCCATTGATTTGAATGGCGGTGCACTCACATTTTGTCCCTTGTCACTCACCGCCCGCGTAAGCTTAAAGCCACGTATGGAGAGGGCGGACTGTAGTAGGTAAAAACAGCAGCCATATAAAAAGTTACCTGCTTTAAAACGACAAATCAAATGCCTTCTGGCTAATAGTCAAATTTGTTACCTACCAGCCAGCCAACCAGAATTACTGAAAAACTTGATGTATAAATAACAAGTAAGCATGCTAGTTTGTGCTGCATGAGCCTTTTGCAAGTAGAAGTGACTATAGAAAGCACATATACCAGCCATGGAATACTTAGCACCTTGAACTCATGGTTTATGATGACTTCACACTGTAGTTTGTTAGAATAAAGTATTTATTCAGATTCTGATTTGTTAGAGGACCAATAAGCTGAACTTGGCACTTGTAGCACTCAGTTTTCTGCAGCTGGGAAGTTTCTGTTCACCATAGTCATTACCACTTGCAGAAGGAGCTGGCTGGAAACAGGCAACGTGAACAGTGTTGCCAACAAGCCTCGAAGATAATTCCCGAAAATGTTTGTCCAAAACACACTGAATCCCCCCAATCACACGGAATATTCAGTCACAATTCCCGGAAAATTCCCATAATGTTAAAATGGCAGATGTTTTGCAAATAAACGTAAACATAATTGAATAAAAATAATTGTAACTTATTTCAACTCTCAAAATCACCATTGAACCAAACAAAGAATCTTTCAGTCTTTTAAAGATATTTATCTTGACATGAAGGGGGTTCAGGAAGCTTTGTGCCAAATAGAAACGTGTTCGGATGCAACCGCACTGCCAAAATAAATCCAGTTTGACACCCTTTTAATTGCCATGGCTCAGTGCTAGGGAATCCTGGGAATTCTAGTTTTCGGAGACATTTAACCTTCTCTCTCAGCAAACTCTGGTGTGACAACAAACTACAATTCTCAGGATTTCATAGCACTGGGCCATGGCAGTTAAAACGGTATGAAACCGGATTGTCTCTGGAGTCTGGAGTGAAGATGCAGCCTGAGTTGGGTCCAAGACACACTGCAGAAATAATCCAATTTGAGACTGCTTTAACTGCCCTGGCTCAGTGCTAGGGAACCCTGGGAAGTGTAGTTTTGTGAGACATTGACCCTTCTTTATCAAAAAGAGCTCTGGTGCCACAACAAACTACAATGCCCAGGATTCCCTAGCACTGAGCCAGGAGAGTTAAAGCGGTCACAAACTGGATTATTTCTGCAGTGTTTTGGACCTTCGTTATTAAAAATGCTCAAGGTCCAATCCATACTGCAGAAATAATCCAGTTTGAGACCACTTTAACTGCCCTGGCTCAGTGCTAGGGAACCCTGGGAATTGTAGTTTTGTGAGAAAGAGCTCTGGTGCCACAATGAACTACAGTTCCCATGCATCTGAGGAAATACGCTTAAGTCTAGGAAAGCTCATGCTGCCAACTTTTTTTTCAGTGAGACTCAAAGGTGCTAACAGATCTCTCTATCATCATCCATCATTATCATTATTATTATTATTAAAATCCAAATGCAGCTGAAGAAGTGGACTTAAACTGGCAACACTGATATCCTGTAGACTCATTCTCTGGGGCTGTGATCTGGAAGCGTGGAGGCAATTCCCTTGTCAAACCAGGGAATCCTGGGAATTGTAGTTTGTTGTGACATGTTGAGACACTGCTTTTACCAGCCAGGGCTCCATGCATGAAATTCTGGGCTTGGTGGTTTGTTGTGCCCAGAATCCCATCATCGCAGGGAGCCTTGCAGTAAGAAGCAGTGCCAAACTGGATTATTTCTGCAGTATGGATGGCAATGGAAAAGAGAACGAAAAAGAGATCCACAAAACAAAATTCTTGGAAGACAGGGCAGGGATGCCAACTTACCAGGTGCTCTGCCCATGCTCAGAGGCATATTTAATCACTAACACACACTCTCAGGGACATCACATTCACATGATCACACAAGCAGCCACTTTGCCTTCCTCTGGAGCCTGAGATGCCTGAGGGGGGGGGGGGGGAATCACTGTCCTCTCTCTGATTGGCTGAAAACTGTTAGTGTGATTCCTCCAAACAGTTGGTTGGTTGGCTCTTGCTCTGTTCTCGCTCTCTCAGAGGGAGTCATTGAGAGAGAGAGAGAGAGAGAGAGAGTTTTTTCTCCAGCCCTCTCTCTGATTGGCTGAAAACTGTTACACTCCAAAGGGTTGGTTGCTCTGCAGCCGTCTGGAGCTGAAATGGGCCAAAGTCGCGGAAAAGGCACTGAAATAGAGCCAGGCACGAAAATCACACGAAAAGCTCTGAAAAGTCCCCGTTTTCGCGTGAAAGTCACGAAATTGGCAACACTGAACATGAACCAATACACCAATAAATTTGAATTTTCAGCAAATAACTTGCTGCTGGCCCAAGTTTTCAATTCACCACCCATTCTTTGGACTTCAGTGTAAAATGAAACTTAGATACTAAACCTGAAAGAAAGTTTAGAAAGTGACAGTCTTTTCCTCTGTAAAGACATGATTTGATGTATATTCTGATTTATACAGTACATTTAAAAATAGACAGTGTAACATCCTTTAATCTCTTTTGCTTACCTATTTGGCTAGAAAATCCTTGTTCAGCTTCAACTTAATCTCTCAGTTTAAGCCTGTTAATTAGTTTTCCATAGCTATTGCATACAGGGGAAATGAACAAGCTACAAACTTGTTTTGCATTTTTGAAAAGTAGTTTTTTCTTTTTTACTAGTTGTATTCTTTTCATTTGAAAAATGAAAGGACTCTTGTTTTGTGTTCTCAGATTACAAACTAATTTTGACATTTGACATGAGTGTATTCTAGTAAATTCAACAAAGACAGTGAGGAAATTGAAATAGTTAAAGAGTTCCCATACCTTGGATCAAGCATTGACCAGAATCACCATGTACCATTGTCTTGATTGCTAACTTAAACGCTGGATAAGAGACCATTTTTAGGAAACAATATGAAGAAACAGTGGTTTCCAATTAGCCAAAAGATGAGATAAGGCTACAGTTTATTACTCTTATCTGTTTTATCTGTACACAGAACTCTTTCCTCTTTCAAGGAAAAAGTGTATGTATGTGAAAAAGTGCTCTGCAATGTTCTGCCCTTTCACATTGCCAAAAGTGTATTTGTATGTCATAGACACTTAAGACTGCTCCAACTGAGTTTCCCATTTCTTTTCTTATTTGTAAATTCCATAATTTTTCTTTCTGAAAGATAGCAGCACATCACGAATACACCAAATTCTAAGGAATTCTTGGTCATAAAACAAGTTCTAAAGCATAGTTAAACATTTTCAGAAAGGAGAAAACCACTGACATCACCCAAGCAAATGTTTGAATAATTAATACTTTGTTTAGCCTGAAAGTGCTAGATCATTGTTGATTCCAGTGTTATAATTTTGAAATACCAGGGTCTGTTGCAAGGTCTGTTAATTCTTTGAAACTTGAAAATTGGGAAAAATAATCTCCTTGGACTTTGAAGAGTACATAAACTGTTTTAGATGCAATAAACTGTTTTAAATGCAATCCCCAGTAGTCTCCCATTTATGATTGTAATGTTTGTACACCAGTTTACAAATCGTGTAGAGGCTATCCAAATCTTAGGGCAAGGACAGATTAAAATGTAGTGTGATGGCCTGGATAGCTTATATAAAAGGTGACTTGTCAACACAATGTTTCCAACATTTGCTTTTGAAAAATCTTTGTGAAGTATGGATATGAACTTTTGATGGATGCAAATGTGTTTGTGCTTCATCAGATACATCTATCACAGTTTAGATGAAGCTATGATAGAAGATTGACCTGTACCAGAGTTGGCTGTTCCTCCACAAGACTTTATAATTTGATTCTGAGAGACTAGGGCCCTGGACAGACGGGCCTTTTAGTACGTAATGAATACGTTCTAGGGTTGCCTCGGAGCATCGCTTACAGACACCCCGCAACCTGTACACATGGGCACTGTCATTTTGATGTGACGGACAATTGGCGTCCGCATGTCGCGGCCCGCTTGTGATGTCGCGAGTGTGCCATTGGCGCACTTGGGTGTCACAAGTGCGTCAGAAAAAGAATCCACTTTTTGCAGGTTCTTTTTTGCTGTGCGAGGGAGCCGCGCGGTTTGTCCATTGTGGTTCCCTTGCGCAGCAAAACAAGGCGCTGGCAGACCACCCTTTTTGGGTGGTCTGTACCCCTCCTAGGAGTCCAGCATCTTGGATTCAGTTCAATCTGGAGGAGGCTTTTCTTGATACCCAGATGGCCCTGGGTAATACACCAGCACTTAGCCTGACCATTCTGTATAATCACCTCAGGATTGGTTCAGACAGGTTGCCTATGTAGCTAATAGAGACAGAGAGAGCTCCATCCATAGGCTGGTGAGTGTCCATTTGTCTTCTAGCCTGGTGAAGAAAAGTACTCTTCATGGGACAGAGAGATCTCCATCCCCATGATGCGGGGATTCCCACCTGTTAGAGATAAGTATTCCTGTGCTGGTATGATATCACAGTCCAAGACTGAGTTGAATGAGATTAGTCAAGGTAATTCAGACTGACATACCAGTTTTATATCAGTATTTTCCTGGTTTTAGCGCATTGGAGTTGGCGAATACCACTTTCAGTATCTTACCATACCATACCAGAGTAGTCAGGTATCAACTGCAGTACCATTTTCCATTGTATCAAGTACATTCTGTGGTCCATATCAATTTCAGCATAGCACTGCTCTGGAAACATCAGATATCAGTTTTGCAACCTACCTGAAAGTGCAAAGGCATAATTACTCCTGAACATAAAGAAAACAAAAATAATGACCATGGGGCATCTACATAAATTCAGTCTAGACAGTGAGGAAATTGAAATAGTTAAAGATTTTCTATGTGTTGGATCAAAAATTGATCAGAACGGAGACTATAGTTAAGAAATATGAAGACTTGGAATGAGTAGGCAGCCATGAAAGAACTAGGCAAGATCCTGAGGTGTAAAGAGATACATATGAGTACTAAAGTAGGAATTGCCCAAGCCATTGTATTCCCTGTCACTGTGTATGGATGTGAGAGCTGGACAGTTAAGAAAGCAGATAAGAGGATCAACTCATTTGAGATCTAGTGCTGGAAAATAGTGCTGAGGATACCATGGCTGTCCAAAAAGACAAATAAATGGGTCCTAGAATAGATCAAGTTTGAACTCTCCTTGGAAAACAGGATGATCAAATTGAGGTTGCTGTACTTTGCCCACATTTTGAGGGGGTATGAAGCATTAGAAAAGACAATAATGCTGGGTAGAAGGTAGTAGAAAGAGAGGAAGACCACATGCCAGATAGATAAACTCAAGGAGGCCATGGGCCTGAACTTAGAGGACCTAAGCAGAGCAGTGAAAGACATGGGGTCTTGGAGATTTCTCATCCATTGAGTCATCATGTGTTGAAGTTGATTCAAGCGCAGTTAACAACAACAAACCTATAATGTCAAGCAGACTTCAGTGGTAACTCATCTGACTTGTCAAGTATCAATTTTGGCATGAAACCATATCAAACTCCTTAGGTAATGATCTTGATACCATCATCCAAGGTACCAAGTAAAATTCATTTTTTGATACAGAACCCGGTCAGAGTTCTTAGGTATCGGTGTGGGCACCATCAACCAAATCATCTGCCTTTGTTAGTTCTTTCTCCCTCTGTATCCAAGGAGCAACATTGTTGGCTAGGGCATTGAAGGCTGTGTCACATCTGGCCTTATTGACATTGGAATAACAGTCATTTCTTCTTCAACATCTTTTCATTTTCCAACTTGAGTCACCACTTTACTTACTGATGATGCCTGCTCCTACACAGTTTAGATGTTTCATATGATGAAAGCACCTGATCTCTAGATCAATCAGCCTGCTAGTTATACTGATGTCAACAGTCTGTTTCACAATGACAGGAAGGATCTCTGCAATGTTATGCTCATTTACATTGCCAATTATGATGTCTGTAAGTAACCATAATGTGGCAAGGATCTGACAGAACTCATTGCCTTGCATAGCCATGCTTGGTTATGCTAGTCTGTTCCCTCCCGACTTTAGCAGAACATTCAATTGCTGAGAAGGGCTTATTCAATCCCATTGCTGCCTCTGTACCAAGTCTTATGCAGAGAATGCCTACAGCAGCATGATACTTTGTAATTATGCACCAGCTTTTGCTCAGCCTGTAAACATCAGACATATTTATGCACTTTTGTCCTTTGTTGATGAAAAGAGTTGTTCGGCTTGCTTTTTCATGCTGGCAGTTAGGAAGCATCATGGATTCCCTGGGTACTTACCTGTAACTTTAGTTCTTCGAGTGGTCGTCATCTGTGGATTCACACAATCCGGCCCATCCTTCCTTCATCATATCCTCACCTCTCCTTAGATCTTTGGCTGCTGCTTAGATCCTTGGCAATCCATGGAACTCAGGGTTTAGGTGGGAAACAGTCTGGTAGGGCTCTCTGATAGTGGGTAGGACTACCACAAACACACTAACATAATATCTCAAAAGGTTCTGTATGATGCACTGTGAAGGCACATATAACCCATTTGTATGAGTTCACAGATGACAACTCGGAAAACTACAGTTATACAGTAAGCAGCCAGTCCTTATCCAGCTTCAATCTGCCCTGTTTACATGACTGTAAGATATACAAATGCCGTAGTATGTATTTGATAGATGGATGCAATCCAATAAAATTAAGGGCTGGTAGTTTTGTTTAATTAAAAGAAAGCACTTACTCAGACATCTGGATAATGAGAGGAAGATGGAGGTTGGTATTCAGTACAACTGGTGTTAATTCTGACATCCTTCCCACCAGTATTAACAATAATTTTACAGACTACAAAACGCATCGTTGATTTTTTTTCCTCCTTAGCTTAATTCTTTGTTGGCTAGATTATAGTCAAAATCTACTTTATAATTTGCTTATATTTTCTCCATTCTGTACTAATGATGTCTGTGATTGAGTTCTCTTGGTGAAAAATAAATAGACATACTGATATGCAATGTAGGAACAAACCCTTCCTCCCCTCCCATTGGCTGCTTGGACTTCTTCAAGTGTGACCTGTGTTTGGCATGGGAGTGACGCAATCCACATTGTGTTTCCTTTAGGGGTCCTTGCAAATCATGGGACCTTTACATCCTATAATGATGGCAGATATTTGGATAGTAGCATATTTAGCTGTTGTAATTTTCTTTATGGTCTGTTACCTTTTCAGGATCCACATTTCTCCAATTCCTTGGTACTTACTATTAAATTGGTCTTCCTGGGTGGCCTACTATGCAATACAGTATTATGCCTCATCAAAGCATGTACTATCTGGTCTTATTGGTCCAGTCTTTTACTGTAAGAATGACATTTTTGTTTCTTCATTCAGGTTCATGTACTCCTTTCTGTGGTATGGCTGGTAATGGATCAAGATCAGAATCTGTCAGTGGGTTAACTATGAAATCACAGCTTCAGATCACTGGTATGTGTCTAGGTCAAGCCTGTGGATGGTCTCTTTGTGACTGCAGAGGGAATTGCAAATACCCATTGTCTGTCTATGTCCATTCTGCTTTGACCACGAGGATGAGAACATTTCTGTGTCATTCTTAGGGTGGCAGGTGGAGCAATCCATCACATTTAGGTTTATCCCAATGTGCTAACCAGACTAGGCAGGAGTCAAAGTTCTTTTTCTGTTACTTTGGTTAAGACTGTAACTTCTGTTAAGACTTTTATTGTGTCTGTGTTACTTTTTATCTTCATCGTTTCAGTGGTGCTGATGTATTTTTATGGCAGACATTCTTTAAAGAATTCTGAATTTTGTGTTCTGGATAGTGCTATTGTTTGTCATCTTACCTTCATTACAGATTTCTCTGTGTTGTCAGCACATTTTTACACATCTTTTTGTAAAATGGATAACCTAACTTGCAACTAGTGCACAACAGCAAACATGCCATCCTGTGGCCATGATAAAGAAAGATGCTTTGGGCACACCCAAGCACATTCACATATTTGTGCCTCACTAGAAAAGGAAAGATTTAGAATGGGACAGATGTATCTGTTTTCTACTTTTGTACTCCAATATGAGTTTTCAGTTGGTAGCTACATACCTTTTAGATTCTGATTAGTGAAAGAAGCTCATGTTATGTTGGTATTTTAAATGTTTAGAGTAAATTAAATTAAAATTATTTAAATTTAATTAAATAATGCTTAAATAGTTACATTATATGATAAATTTCAGAATGAACTGCGTTTTTTTTCCTTTACCCCCACAGGTTTTCTTATGTTAAGTTTTAATAATACTAACAGTTAATATTTGAAATTAGTGGTCCTATTTATTGTTGTTACACGCTGCCAAGTTAGCCAATGTCAACCCTACAAATGAGGGATCTCCAAGAGCCCCGTTTGTCAACTGCTCTACCTAGGTTTTGCAAACGCAGGGCTATGGCTTCTTTAATTGAATCAAACCATCTGTAATGTGTTTTCCCTGTTTTATTAAGATATTTATATCCTGTTCTCTATCTAAAGATCTCTTGGTGGAGTATAATAAAATCACCCTCATCAATTTAAAACAATGTAAACTAAAAAAGAATTTTAAATGACCAAAAACATATTACACCATTTTACAAGTTAAAAGAAGGCAGATTAAGGTTGATTAAAATGCAGTTGGCCCTTCTTATACACGGATTTCTTATACACAGATTCAAGCATGCATGGTTTGAAAATGTTAAAAAAAAGTATAAATTTCAATTATCAAACCTTGATTTTCCATTTTTTATAAGGGACACCATTTTGCTATGTCATTATATTTAATGGGACTTGAGATCTACGGATTTTGTTATCCACGGGGGATCTTGGAACTAAACCCCAGCGTATAACAAGGGTCCACTGTAGTTAAAACTATTTAAAACCATGGCTGAGTGCTATTTAATTTTGGGAATTGTAGTTTTATGGGACATTTAGCCTTATCTGTCAGACAGCTCAGGTACTACAACCAGCTGCAGTTTCCAGAATTCCATAGCATGGAGCCATGGTAGTTAAAGTGGTGTCAAACTGGATTATTTCTGCAGTGCAGCCAACATCTGCTTTTTTATGGAATGCATTTTCATGCATTCCCTTTTATTAGAGTTTGGAGTAGGAAACTTAAAACGTGAATGAAACAAGATTTGTAAATACAGTGGACCCTTGTTATACGCTGGGGTTTGGTTTCAAGATCCCCCGTGTATAACAAAATCCGTGCATGCTCAAGTCCCATTAAATATAATGACGTAGCAAAATGGTGTCCCTTATAAAAAATGGAAAATCAAGGTAAATTTATACTTTTTTGGAACATTTTCAAACCATGTTTGCTTGAATCCGTGTATAAAAAATCCGTGTATAAGAAGGGCCGACTGTACAGTCTCTTGAAGATACGGGGCATGCAAGCACAAGCATCACGGGTTTTCAAATCTAGATGAGAAAAGGAAATTTCTTTTAAAAGACGTGAGGTTGCCATCTTTCTGTAGACGACATTCCATTTAAACATTTCTTCCACCAAGCAGAACTTGGTTGTAAATAGTTAATAAATAATGTGGGATCTACTCTTTGTTAGTCATTATAGACTTTACTCTTGTTGTGACATGCATGAGTGCTACTTCAGAACACAGGTCTTAAATCCTCACAAAATCAGAATAAAACTCTGATTCTTTCCACAGAAAATCTAAGCTAATGCTTGCAGTACAATAATACTTTTCAGAAGGTGTTAGATGAAAATTGAGAAACAGACCCATAGTGGTCCATTAAAGGGTCTGTCAACATTGTGCTAGCTGCGTGGGGACAGGTTTGGAGAAAGGGTACATGTTAGAATGGAAGGCAGAATCAATTCCTTCTCTCTCCCAAGAGGCATGTAGAACTAATTGTAAATCAGTTTGACCATAGGATCATATAAGGGTTGGAGAGGGTTGGACTTGGACTTTTTAATTTTAACTCTGTATGTTTTTTTAAAAAATTATATTTGTAATTTTTATATTTTTATACTTTTAATTGTACAGTTTTAACTTATGTTTATATATGTTCACTGCCTTGGGTCCCGTTTTGGGAGAAAGGTGGGATAAAAATAAAATAAATAAATAAATAAATAAAAGCAATACTGTATGTAAAGGATTCAGAAAATTTGAAAATGACAGATTGCATGTACTGTTGGCCCTGTTGTAAGTGACTGGTCATATATTGATATATGGACCACCTCTGCTTCTTCCACACACACAAACTATAAAATAGAATAAAGTGCATGGCATTGTGGTTTGTTTATATCAGTCTCTCCATTTGCAGAACACTTCACAAATATGTTTTGACAGGCTCTTTCATCAAGGTCTCACAAGCTAAAAACGGGGGGGGGGGGGGGGAGGAAGCAAAAGAGGGAGGGAAAGAAATGAAGGTAAGAAAAGAATATGTGATTATTTCAGTTGCATGTAATTTGATAGGGCATTGGAACTATGGGTGTTCTAAAAAATTCATGGAAATGGAGATTTTTTAAGAGGAATATGAAGAAAATGCATAGTAGCAAAGAAGATTGCAGTTTAGGTTTGTGAGTGGAATCTTTCAAGGAAATAGGAGGCCTTCAGATATATGAGGCTGCTGAAGCTGCAACAGCAGAAAGATGTGAGAGCACAGAAAGCATGGAACATTTTGAAGCTTATTCAGGATCTTGTGTAGATCAGAGTAACAAGATGTGAAAAAATTTGGGAGCAGAGTTCTAGATAGACATGATCAGAAGACCAGAGAGAAGCCACTTCTGATGTGAGTAATGGAAAAATTGCTTCCACTCAGTAGTAACACTTCTGAAAAGAAAACCTTAACCACCTCTGAACAAATCTTGCCAAGAAAACTCCTTAGGGCTGCCATAAGTAGAAAACAACTTAAAGACACCTTCAACACCAAATGTTCTCCAATATTCATCTTTCAGAATCAGATTCTTTTTGTTTTGTCTTAATTGCAAACTGGAGTTTGCACTTTGATGTTCTAAATCAGGCATCTTGCAAGTTTATAATTGAAGTGAGAGGCCTGACACTTTGTTTGGTGCTAATTTAAGCTTACTTGGCAGTATTAATATGTTTGAGAGCTTAGTGTGGTGTAGTGGTTTCAGTGTTAAACTAGGACACTGGGAGACTAAGCTTCAAATCCTTACTTGGCCAAGGAAATCCACTGGATGATCTTGGGCATGTCACACACTCTCAGCTTCAGAAGGAGGCTGAGGGAAACCCCCTTTGAGCAAAGTTAATAAAGAAAGCCCAATGATAGATTCAGCTTAGGGTCTCCGTAAGTCAGAAACAACTTGAAAGCACACAAGAATAAGTCAAAGCAAAATGACAACATGAAACATTATTTATTCTAATTATGCTACTCCAATCACTTTTTGAAATGTTATGTGTAGTTAATATTGTTGTAACCAAACCTCAAAGAAAACGAGATTTTGAAAGCTAAACTAGATGAATATAAAGCAGTACAGGTTGAATCTCTCTTATCCAAAGAGATGTTTTGGATTTTGGAATATCTGTACAGTATTTGCATATACAGTGGGCCCTCCCCTTACGTGGGCATCCTTTCCGGATCCCTCCGCATAAAGGGAAATCCGTGTGTGCTGGAGCCCCATTAGAAGTAATGGAGCTCGTGTATGCCATAAGCACAGCCTCCATTACTTCTTCCAGGGCACGTGAGGGGCTTTTCGGCGCGGCTTTCAGCATATGCTGAAAACCGCATATGCTGCACCTGAGTAAAACGCAGGCACACTGTACATACATAATGAGATATCTTGGAGATGGGATCCAAGATTAAACACAAAATTTATTCATGTTTCATATACACCTTATACACATAGCGTGAAGGTGATTTTATACATACTATTTTTAATGATTTTGTACATGAAAGAACGTTTGTGTACACTGAACCTTCAGAATGCAAAGGTGTCACTGTTTCAGCCTTCCATGTGGACAGTGTTGGATTTTGAAATATTTTGAATTTCTGAATTCCATATAAGGAAGACTCAATCTGTATTGCTAGCTAATACAATATTTAGTGATGTAATAATTTCTGGTGTTAATGTTCTTTTATTTTCAACAGTTATTTCTGCAAAATTGAAAGAAAACAAAAACAAATGGTTTGGTCCCAGCCCTTATGTAGAAGTCACAGTTGATGGACAGTCCAAGAAGACAGAAAAATGCAACAATACTAATAGTCCAAAATGGAAGCAACATCTTACAGTGTAGGTTTGGAAATGTTATTCACTTTGATTTTCTATTGTAAATAACAATAAAAACAAATTAAGCCAGTGTGTCATAAGAAAGACACTGGAAGAAATTAGTACTTCTAACTTGTGCACTCTTGCATGCTCACCCTCTCTCTATGGAGTTTTGCTTTGAACTTTTCCCAGGATCTATCATTAGGGGATTTTCCCAGGTTGTGTAACCGTGATAAAATTGTTTCAGATGTTGTTATCACAGAGGCAGAGCAATAGCTGTATAAGCTGGGGCACATGACTAGAGATTTTTGTTTCCAGTCACAGTTCCTTGTACTATGTCAAGTGTGATACCAGAATTCCCTGATCAGTATGAATGGCTTTTAGAGGGGGAATATCAAAAGCCATTGCATGAAGAAGTCCTCAAGAATGCAATGTACATTGAGGATCAACACTTCTTCATATCTCAGCCACAGTTTTTTCCAACAAGGAGTTGGGGGGGGGGGACCCAGCAGCCATGTTCAAATAGATTATAATTTAATTGTCAGAAAGGATGACATTTTTTTGGTACAAAGTTAGAAAGACTGCAAATGGATTTGTCTATTATTCTTAGAGAACTGGCTCAGTCTACTTAAACGCATTTACAACCATGCATGTGACATCAAGAATTCACTGTGAATGGTCAAATACCTTTTTATAATCAGTTATTTTTGAGTCTGCATGAGGTTTGTCATTATGTAACTGTAATTCTGAAATAAATAAATAACATGGCTTACTCACATTGACTGTGCCAAATTAGTCTTCCATGAAAGCACTCGTTTTTCTTTATGAATCCTATTGTAGTTTTGAATACAGTGGTTTCCATTGAGCTTGTCAGGACTTTTTGTTGTTTCCTTTATCAAGATGCTTGATCTTCCATTGAGAATGTAAATACTACATTTAAATATTTATGTATAGTCAGTCTTTAAAAAAATAAACCCACTGTTTCACTAGCACTGCAATGACAGTACAGCAGAATTTCAGATGACTTTTTATCCTTCCAGAGCTGGTTTTGGGGGTGCATGGCAGAGGGATCTTAAGTGAGGAAGAGAGATTTCTACCTCTTGATTCGGCTGATAGAAGCAGTTTGGATTTAGGCCTGAGAAAAGTAGCAGGTGTCAGAAGTAATCAACATTAATGTGTAGCTTGGAATATATATATATACATACACACACACACACACACACACACACACACACACACGTTTAGAAACTATATTTATTGTTTCTAAAAACTGAACACATCTTCAGCCTCCAGAGCTGAAGTGTTGGTCAGATGTTTTGAAACAGACTTGTCAAGGGTATCTGTGGTATTTCAAAATGCAAGATGATAAAAAAGTATGATCCAGGGCAGTATATGTGCCAGCTTTATAACCTTGAAAATGAAAGATAGTTTGAAAAAAATTATTTGTGAAGTGTTAATTGCATTCTGTTTGTTTAGAATTGTTTCTCCGGTTAGCAAACTAAATTTTCGTGTATGGAGTCACCAGACGTTGAAATCTGATGTCTTACTAGGAAGTGCCACACTAGATATTAATGAGACACTAAAAGCAAACAATATGAAACGTAAGTATTTGTAAACATTATATAACTTACAACATAGACAGTTGTGTGTGTTGTCCTTTGTTTGAAAAACTAACCTGCTTTACAGATCACAATACTGAGAGTTCAACATTATGATTCTATTTTTGCGAAATAAGGCTGTTAAATTAATACAGAAGTCTTGTGGCATAACAACAGTAGTAAACATTTTAAAGAAATTTACTTGTTATAACTTTGCTCTGGTGCCACAACAAACTACCATTCCCAGAATACCATAGCATTAAGCCATGGCTGTTAAAGTGCTGTCAAACTAGATTATTTCTGCAGTGCTGATGCAGCCTTAGTCTGCTGTACCATTGGGAAATCATTTCAGATGGTGGTGAAAAAGCAACAGTCCCATGCAGCTTGAGGTGTTAGATACAGAACATGTTAACACCAGGTACAATTCATTTAGATAGGGGAAACAAGTTTCTTAGCTTTGCTAACATTCCTATACCTGAAAAATAGATGAGAAAACAGGAGAACACTAAGGTACTGCTGCTAACATTTCTGAGATTTGAGAAAGGGCAGGAAATGGGAAAGGACTCTGTGAAGTATGGCTGATTAGATTCCTGAGGTAAAAGAAAAGAGGTTCAAAATACAGAAAACCCACTCCCGGACTCCTTTTGGGGTGTTAAATTCTGAATATTAGTAGGTGCACTGCAGCTAAAATTATATAAAATGGTTTGTGCTATAGAGTACATCTGACATATTTGGAACACAGTGGGTGTTTCCCACTCCCCTGTACTCTTGCAGATTTACTGCAGTGCAGATATGATAGGATGGAGCTGCAGGAAAGAGGCATACACCATGAATGACAACTGTGTGTATGTATTTTAAAGATTTAGCAGAAGAAAATAATTATGTAGCATCAACTTCATTCCACATGAACTCTCTACCGGTAGCTACAATTCTGTCCAGGTGTTGATTACCTGATTTCAGTCAGCATGAAAGGAGGGGCATATCTACCCTTTCTGTTCTCACATGTCTACCCTCTCCATTCTCAAAGAAGCAACTATGAGAAGAAGTTTCCATTTGCTAGGAGACCCCTCATAAGCAAATAGGTGAAAGGTCAGGGTCTCCGGCTTGTATAAATATTCCCCACCTAAATAGGAGCCTCTTTTCACTTGTCCTTTTCCTCACATATAAAGTGACAATGAAGAGGGTATGTCTTGATGTTGCTATTCTACATGTTGATTGAAGCTGCAAATGTAACACAAAGACAGTTTATGTTTCCATTAATTTCCATGAGAGAACTCCGTTTATGTTAGTAAGTACAAGATTTTTTTCCTCTCCTCTTCCTAGTCTTTAGTCTTCAGATAAATTAGGAACTATGTAATTTGAATATCAGTGTAGAATTTTAAATAACTGCCTTCTATGTTGCTACCACATCTTTCTTTCCTTTCTAGTTACTCAGAAATCCTCAGGATTGGGACATTTGTGAAGTCGAAGGCTTTCATGGCCGGCATCCATAGTTTTTTGTGGGTTTTTCAGGCCATGTGGCCATGTTCTAGCAGAGTTTCTTCCTGATGTTTCGCCAGCAACTGTGGCTGGCATCTTCAGAGAATGTTTGCCTGGAAAGGACTTGGCTATACAGTATATATTGTGTGACCTGGAAAGGCAGGAGTGATTTGCATGTGTATTGTTGGTTGCTGATGGCAGTCCTCAGGGTGTGAGGGTCTGCAGAAGAGGATTAATGTCTGCTTGATTAGTGCTCATTGTCTGCTGGGAAAACCCTGACCCTGGGAGATTTGCAAATGAGAAATCTGTTTCCCTGTACTTTGCTAGCATCATTGTCTTTTCTAATGATTCATGCCTTCTCATGATGTGGCCAAAGAACAACAACTTCAGTTTAGTCATCCTGGCTTCCAGGGAGAATTTGGGCTTAATCTGTTCTACAACCCATTTATTTGCCTTCTTGGTCATCCATGGTATTCCTAGCCCTCTTCTTCTGTGCCTCATCTCAAATGAGTTGATTTTCTTTTTATTGACTTTCTTCGCTGTCCAGCTGTACATTTTTTAAACCCATGCAGTACATGGTGATGGGGAATACTATGGACTGGATGATCCTAACTTCAGTCTTCAGAGTTGATTGTAAAATCTTGTCCATTTCTCTCGTAGTTGCTTTCCCCAATTCTAGTCTTTTAATTTCTTGACTGCAGTCTTCATTCTGGTCAATATTTGATCCAAGATATGGGACTCTTTGACTATTTCTATTTTCTTGTTAATTTGTAGAGTTTGCATGGCCGTTATTTTTGTTTTCTTAGCATTAAGCCTACCTTGGCTCTTTCTTCCTTGAAAGAAGGAAGCGTAATTGTTTGAGGTCTTTATTTGTTTCTGCTTGTATTATTGTGTCATCTGCATATCTTAGGTTGTTCCTTTGTCCTGTCTTCACTCCTCTTTCTATGATGTTTTCTGAAAAATACTTGTAGTCAAATTTGCATTCCATCCATATTGATTTAAACATGCACATGCTTAATCATACATCTTTATGTTATCAAAAAAACTTCACAAGTTTTTCAGACCTCTTCTTTGCTGTTCTTGCACAGCACAGACATTTATGTAAGGAAACAAAAAATACTGTGCACACTTATACATGTAGTGTGAAATTAATGTATTCTTTATATAAATCAAATTCTGCTTTTCCTTGATTCACTTTGCCTAAAAGGAAGCTGTTAGCCATTTCTCAAATATCAACTCATCGCTTTCTGCAGTGTTATTCTAGCTAATTTCTAACACCTTTGAAAGCACGGTAATGTGTGAGGGCATGTCTGATGAGTCTTGGTGTTGCCTTTGTGTGGAAGTAGTGAGAAGAAATAAGAGATCTGGTTTGCATGGAGGCCCTATTTTAAGGTTCAGATAAGGGGAGAACTGTGTGATAATAACTGTTGTTGAATGGCAGCCTAAACCAGAAGCCCTTATTCAGGATTTCAGTTCTGACTTGAATCTCTTGAGACAATAGTGGGCAACAATAGAAAATGTCCATCGGCGTTAAAAGAAATTTTCAATATTGTTTATGTTGATGAAGGTATTTATAGGCACGAGTTTTTTTCAGCTCACTGTTGAAAAAAGAGTTATGCAGCCTGAGATTGATATGAAAAATTATGACATATTCTGCTGTATTGGCAACATTGGTGTTGTCCAGTTATTTTGGAAAATCATATCTGTCAGTTCCACTTGGAATTATCATTGGCCAGAAAAGATGGACACTGTATGTGGAAGCTGGTAAAGGCTTCTGAACAACGTAGGGAAAATGTTTTTATTGCAACTGTAGTGACTGTTCCAAGACTAAATCTTGCTTGTGGACTTCTGTAGCAGTTCTCCTGAGAGCATCTATTAACCGTTTTGATGCATGGCCAAATGTGCTTTTCAGTGTAAAACTGAACCTAAATCTCCAGGATACTGTTTTAAATAAGAGAATAATACCTATCTTGGTTTTAAAAGGTGCATCAGCATTGAATTGTATTACCAAATATACTCAACTGTAAATTGATCTCACTGATACGTCGAGAGCAGATTTGGGGCCCAAAATTATGGAATTTGCTATGACCCATGGATAAATCAAGGGTAAAACTTAGGAGGCATATAAAAAGGGATGTAAAGGATGAAACGAAGAAAATGGTGACTATATTAGCAGTAATTCTAGCCTTTAATTTTAATTTGATAATTTTGCCTGACTTTAGCCCGGACACTGGAAAAGCTGACAAACATATGTGCCTTTGTTCATGGGATGCAGGAGCAGGAGTGGGGAGGCTGTCCAGGCGGCTAGCAAGAGCAGTGATGGAGTCAGCAGTTCACCCTTTGCCACTGCCTGGCCTCTGAAGAGAATGAGTTGGAGTCAAAGTGTGGAGCTGGTGTGGAGGGAGAGCGATGAGCACATTGTCTCTGGTCTGTTGTGTGGGAAGGGAAGAGACAAGGCTGAGGGAGATAGGGAAGAAGAACTAAGTGCTTAGACAGACAGTAGTAAATTGAGGGGGCAGGTCAGCAAAAAGGAGACAGACAGACACTGCCAAAGGGCTGAGCCAGAGGAAAGAGACAGAAAGAAGGGGAGAAGTAATGAGTAAGTGCAGGAGGGTGGAACGTGGACAGAAATAGAGGCAAGGGAAACCAGAGAGGAAACTAAATGGAGGCAAGAGGAGCACTGGAATTGTGTGGAGAGCTGCTGAGGAAAGAAAGGGCTGCGAGGGGCACAGAGAGAAAAGCGATTGAGCAGTGAAGTAGGATGTGGGGAACCAGCAGAAATCAATCAGCTCTTTATTGAAGAGAGAAGTTCCAAGATTGGCACAGGAAGGAGGAAAAGGAAAGTGAAGAGTTGAGGTGGAAAGAGAGGGTTCCTGTCCAGGAAGCGACCAAAGAGAGCCAGGTGTCCTGGTAAAGAGACCATACCTTCTGGAAAACCAGGTGTTGTGTGATAACAGCATACTCCTCTGCACTGAGACATACAGGGGGGGGGGGGGGGGGGGACAACTCCTATGGAAACCAGTGTTGACTCATGGATAAATCAACCCAGTTTTCACAGTAAGTTTTTAGACTAAGATTTCTTGCCTTACAGTTCAGTGTATACACTAAATATTACAAATGTGATTGAACTGTTACCTTAAAATCTTTTGTATGGAGAACTTTTTTTCAGTTTTTGCAACTGGTTTTAATAATTAACTGCCATAAGAAATTAAAAACTGACTTTCCTCAATATGTTATCAATAGTTGAAGAAGTTATTATGAACATGGTGCTTACTGGTGACAAAGAACAAGGCGATGGGATTGGAGAACTTTCTGTCTGTTTAGATGGTATGCAAGTAGATCCTGAGCTTCTAATTAATGGTGATTCCTCAAGTATAAAAAGTAAGTAATATTTCCCTACTGTGTGTTCATACTTTATACTGCATTATATAAGGAATGGAATCAGTGCATACCATGAGGAAAGAAAAATTAAAATTTGGGTTAAATTCCTTATTTTCCTTTTCTTTGGAGACATGACACTTTATGAATCATGGTTTTCCAATGGCAGTTCATGTCTACTCTGAATGAACAAATAGAGAGGCTTTTAAAAATTAAAGTTACTTTTTCCATCTTCTGGAGTAGGCATAGGCAATGTTTTGCTCTCCAGATGTTTGAGACAACAACTTTCATAATTCCTGACCATTGAACATGTTGGCTGGGTCTTACAGAAATTGTAACCCAAAACCTCTACAGGTGACATGAGGTTGCCCCATTATATTTTGAATTTTAGTATGTGGAAGCAGATGGAACTTAGAATTTTTGGAGGACAGTAATTTTTGTGGACTTGCTCACAATATTACTTTGCATTAAACAATAGAACTAGAGGGGTCTTATGGGTCCACAGATCAGTCCATTCCCAGAAAGTCTTTGACAAAGATAGTTTAAGGTTGGTTGACCTTCAGCTCCAATTATGAACAAACATCCTTGTACATTTAACTGGAAGTGACAACATAAGACCTTGCTATCAACTCCCAATTTAAGGTGTTGATATATCTAAAGTGGAGTTGTGGTGGAGTGCATCCCCTCAGCTTCTGGAGCCCCCTCAGTAGAGAGATATCAGATGCATGAAACAGTGTGTGTAAAGCTTGTCACAGCAAACAAGATGTAGTCCAGACACCACCACCCCTCCTTCCACACAAACACTCTTCTTCCATTTCTCACTTAACTTCTTTATCTCTTGTTCTCCAACAGAAAATTTGTCCCTCGGATACAAATGTTCCCAATGTTTCTTCCATTGTCCTTATTCAAGTCCCTGCTTAATTTCTTCACTGCTTGCCCTTGGCCCTTGTCAATAGCCCAGAGGGCAAAAAGAATAAAAACCACACCACACCACACCACACAGACACACACACACACACATATATATATCAGTGCAGTATTTTTATTCAGACTCATACTTGCCTTCTTCAGTGACTGCCATCCTGTATCTGTGTATGTGAAAGAGTGAATTGCAAGGTCACTTAGCTAGTTAGGCACTCTAAGGAACTCCTAAGGCTCTGAACTCTGCGGTGACAGTCTATCTTTCCACCAAGCAACTAGGAGTCACATAGGAACTCTGGAACTGCTAGCAAGTCTACATCCAGTGTAGTAAGTGAGATGCTGAAATAGTTATGTTCTCTGTCTCTCTCTCTCTCTTTCTCACACACACACATCTAGTTTTCCATATTATAGTATCATTTCACTTATCAGAAGTAATTAATTAGGAGTAATCAATTACAATTAATTATTCTATAAATATCAGGATTTCCTCCCCCAAAAATAGAATTTTTAAAAGAAAATGTGAAATCCCCCACATAGTTCCTGATGCCCAAATACAACCCTTGGCCTTGCAGCAGTTTCCAAATCCTGATATAAATAGACCCAGTGGAAAGCTTTGTTATCAGCTGTGGAGGACTTCCTGTGGGGAAGAATCCACTATAATCTTGGGTAACTTGATTATAGCAGTTGGATCCATACTTAGTCAGTGAAATTCCTCTTGAACTGGAAAGGTAAGTGTTGTGCTAACTTTTCTTGATTTTTGACAGCCCTCTGTGACCTGGATTGAGGGTCCTCTAGAACAGTGTAGAAGATTATGCTAGGGATTGCCAGAGAAAGAGCATTGATGAAAATTATTATTACACTCCCATCCTCTAGCAGGCACCCTTTTTTGTATCCATGTTCTCTCTGCATACGTAAAAGAGAAGGCCTTCCATTACCAGAGAAGCAGGTTTAGTTTGAGTGCAGTGTGCTCTTTGCAAGTAAAACTGTGTGTATACTTGTTACCGTTTATACAAGTTACAAATAGAACCACAAAAATGTTGCAGTGTTTAGGATTTATATAACTCAAATGATTTATATAACTATTTTTACAGTTTTTTTTTTTTGTTATGCTTCCTTATATTTTATATTTATAAAGTAGAATTGAAGTTTATTTATTGTATTTTGGGGGGTGCCTTATAAAAAATTTCTGGGCAGTGAATAGTGCTATTTAAAATATAAAATGCAAACTACGAAACATAAACTAAAATAGTACATAATAAAACCAGGAGCAAAGAGTAAAAGCAGTATGGCATATAAAACCAAATAAAACTAGTAGCACCTAAAACAAACATAAAGCAACATCAGAATAAGAGTACTGTATTAAGATCTAAAAATACTGAAAATGTTTTCATAATAACTGGGTAAATAGAAAGCTTTTACCTGCATTGAAACAATTGTAATGTAGGTGTCAGATAATCTTTTTCTATAGATTGATTCCACTGTTGAAAAGGCCCTCTTTTTTATAGTTACTCACCTTATTTGGTGGGTACATATGAACCAATTATAAACATAGAGTCTGTAGACTGGCAAAACCACCTCGTGAGTATTCCTTGCCTGAGAAACCCTATGGGGTTGCCATAAGTCAGCAGGTGATTTATGGGCACATAAACACAAACAGGTATGGGAGGAAGTGTTCCTTTATATCAATGCTTATTATGTGAGGGTCCAGAAATTCCCTCTGCTGTATGTTAGGGACTGTAACATATTGAGCCTGTTGATACTTTCTTTCCTGGAAATTCTCCAGGGGTTGGCAGCTGATGGACTTGCACTGATCCATAGACCACCACTTTCAGTAGTACTGTTTTAGATCAAAGCCCAATGCTTTTCAGGGTTTTAAAAGGTTAAAATAATTTTAGAAGATTGATTATAAAAGCTCATTGCATTCTCTGTGATAAATTTAGGAGCAGAGCTGATATGGAAAGTCTGAATCCTTGCTGTCTCGCAGTAATTAAAAGATGTCATACATGAAAAAAAGGGACAAGATAATTCTCATTCGCTGTGGCTCTTTGGAAGTCTGCACATGTGTAAACTAAGATGTTATTTTCCCTCTATTAAAGGTCCCACACAGAATGATGCCTCCAGAGTGAAAAATGAAACTAGGTAAGGTGATTTTACTGCAGCTGTTGTGAGCTTTAAATGATAGTTAGAGTTGTAATTAGTGGATGCCACAGAAGTTTCTGTTTTGTATTGGAGACTATCTAGAAGTGGTCTTTGGGCAGAAAAGATTTAATACTGTAAAGGCTGTCTGGCTTGTTAAAATATTGGATGTTGGCCTGTTTAAAAAAAGGAATAAAATAGACTATTTGTTTTTTAATTTCCCTTAAAAATAAGCCAGTACAGTATAAATCTGTGTTACATAGAACCTTGATTAATAATCCTATAAAACACTTCATCATGTCTGGTGAAATGCATCTAGTGTCTTAACCCCACAGACATTTTGTCACCTGTCTACTGTTGTTTCGCTTTATTTATTTATTTAATGTTATTTCCCATCTTTTTCCCAATAAGGGGCACAGGGTGGGTGGCATGAAGCCGCATGCCCCACCGCATGATGGGAGACATCACAGTGCTCAGCGCAGTGTGCACATGCGCTGTTCCAAATGAGTGCTGAAAAGCTGTGGTGCTGGCGGCTATGGCACCCTTTCCGCACTGCAAAAAGGAGCTGCTTTTTGTGGCTCCTTTTTGCATCGTGGAAAGGCCAGATTGGGGCCGCAGCATGTAATTGTAGTGTCCTTAATCCAGCTAGGAAAGGGGCGGCGTCCTGTCACCCCTTAGGGGCTGTCTATATAGCCCCATAGAACAGCATTGCAACACACACACACACATTTTGAAACTTACCATTGCTGATACTTGTGATATCCTTCAGGATGTTACATGAAATCTAGTACCTGTTTAGCAAGAGTGCTTCCTGGATATAACTCAGAGTTTGAACCTGAATTAATGACACTGTGGGAAGGGGAATAAAGCACGTTAAGTAACTGTTCTCATTATGCTCTAGAAAAGTATCTCAGGGCACTGAAGGGAAGAGCTGGTGCAGGCATATTCTAGCAATAATTCTGGGACTTCTTCTATGCTAATAATAATAGAACAAACCTGCATATCTGATTAGATTACTATTTTAATCTGTGTTCTCTATAGTAAAATGGGATAGGTTGCTCTAATATTACATACATGCCACTGTGTATCCTCTCCATGCTAGCCAAAGACTATTGCAGATGTCAGTAGCTCTTCAGAAAATTAGTTTCCCAGTTCTGCCTGCATTTGGTCCATCTCTCTCTCTCTTCCCACTGGGTGAGAAAGGACTTAACAGCGCTATATAAATAAAGGATAATAATAATAATAATAATAATAATAATAATAATAATAATAATAATAATAATAATATATGAGTGAAAGGTGGGATTTGGTGAGAAAGGGGAAAGAGGTGTTCTGCTCTCCAGCTCAAATTAAAATTAAAATCTGAATCAGAGAAGAATTCTGTGGTTATATTTGGACCAAGGATTGTGAGCTTTTTAAATCTTTCTTGCTGCCACAGGTAACACAAGTTTTAGTAACATTCTTCTTTATAGATAATTTTGAATCTACAGAATTCTGGGGGGGAGGAAGTATAATTTGTTGATTTGTTGCAGGACTTAATTTGTGACAATTTATCATTTAGAAATAGGATTTAGAAAAAGAAATTAACATGGAGTCACATTTTTCAAGTCTCCATAATAACTGTGTTGTGCTTTCCCACAAAGGAATAACACAAATGGTCCTGAAAACTGTGAGGCTGCTGGATCCAATGAAAGCAGGGTGACTAATGGCAGTGATTCTCCTTTAATTGCCAATGGAGGATTTAAGCCTCCTAGACCTCCCAGACCCTCTCGACCTCCTCCACCCACTCCACGTAGGCCCTCTGCTCCATCTGGTATGTACACCAATGTGAATTGTTGAGTTCAAAGTTCTATTTAAGATTATTTTTAAAATATAACCTTCCCACTGTACTGTTGATTAACTATTGTATTAAAATCCTACTCAGTTTCTGTAACATCCATTTTTCTTCTTCAAAAATCCCCTGTGGATTAAACTGTAATAAACATGTTTTAGCATTAATGAAGTAAGATATCTGTTTGATATTCAACAAAATAATTCTCAAACTGCTGAAAGGCAAAATTTATAAAAAATATATGGGGCTTGAATAGGGCTGTTCTGAGAATGTACATTGTTCTGCAGTTAAATTATGGATGTTTTTTCTTCATGGCAGATATTGAAATAGCTTTATGTGTCACCCACTGAAATTACAGTCTCTGAAATGCTCTCTTCAAAGATGTCCAGATTTTCTGTGATCAAATGAAGGAGAGAATTGCAGCAAAATCCGTTAAATAACTAAGTGGGAATACAGACAGCCTCAAAGCGGTGGCTTAAAGCCACCCCTTTTAGGCTGGATCAGGGCCAGAGCAAACAGATGCCTGGCCCCAATCAAGCCAGATTCCACCCCAAAAAGGAGTGGATAAGATCCGCTCTTTTTTGGGTCAGAAAAAAGCCACCCCTTCTCCCAGAAGTCGGCTCTGGGGAAAGTGGTGTCTAAATGCCACATACCTAAGTGGGAGAGTAGCTGGCCGGCATGTAATCGCCAGCCTGGCTTCTGTCTGGCTTGGGGGCATGGTGCATGTACACACTATGCCCCCAAGCCAACCCCAAGCAGGACTAAATGGGCCATCTGTTTTGGCCCTATGAGTTTAAATACAACAGTTCTTAAATTTCCATTTAAAAAGAATGTGGACAGTACTTCATAATCTCATTGTTTGCTTTTGCTTAAAAGTCTAGTAGCATTACATGTACCAATTAGAGTGCTTATCTGTTCACAGCTTGTAGTTCTGAAATTAGAACAGCATTTAACATTTGTCTGTTACCTATTTATGTTCTCTGCAGCATGTGTCAATGGTGCTTCCTCTACAGAATCAGAAGGTCCTAGTGCAGAACTAGTTCTAGCTGCAAAAAATTCAGGATCAGAACCAAGCACTGATGGAGTAACATCAGGAACAGTTGTTCCTGCATCAGCACATTTGACTACACCACCAGTTTCAAGACAGGTTCAGCCAGTCACTCCAGTTTCACAGCCACATCATACAGTTAATCAAGGCCCCCTTCCACCTGGGTAAGAGTTTGATACGCTTGTGTTTTATATTACCTGTACACTTATAACCCAACTCTTCTTTTCTAAAATGCCATTCTTTCCTACACCTCATCTACAATTTCCAAAACATCCTAAAATATGCTAGTTGTTATAAAAGGGAGGTGGGGACTTGCACTGGCTAGGTGGGAATTTTTAAAAGCTGCTAAAGTTGAATTGAAACAGTGATTAGCTAATGAATAAAAAAGAAATCAAAGAAGATGAAATCAAGAGTGAAATGAGTGAATCCAGATGAGATTTTAATGATTTCTTAAAGTAGGAGTGTTCTAAATATTGAAAAAGGAGGATTTCTAGGTCTAAGTAATGGTGTGAGAGTAATTGCAGAGAAAAATATTAACATAAAGGCATGGAAATTTAGAAGATCAGCACTTTTACAACTGAGAGCTGCAATAAAGTGTTGCAGCGTGGGATGCTCTTGTGCAGGATTCTAGCCAGTCATGCCCTACTCTATTCCATTTCCTACAAAGCAGGACAATTAAGAAAAGAAAAGAAAAATAATTTGAAATGAAAGATTAGAATACCTAAAAGTAAACCATAAATAAACAGCTTGAGAAAGTTTGGCATTAGCGCACTGGAGCAACGCAGTGATGTCCCTTGTGCACTGCACCGTTTGGACGCAGCGCACAAGGCACATCATCATCGCGCGTGCCTTCTGAACAGGCGTGCACCAAGATGGCGCCTGGACAGCGCAGTAGCCCTTGGGAGCGTGTGGATGCTTCACTCCCCCGAGCCTTAAAATCAGCCCCAAATCAGTTCCTCACTTGGCCATGAAAACCCACTGACCTTGGGCGAGTCACACACTTTCAACCCCAGTAAACCTGCGATAGGTTTGTCTTAGGGTCAGCTGGTTGGAAACTTGTTATGATCTGATTTTATTTTTCCAGTTGGGAACAGAGAGTGGATCAGCATGGCCGAGTATATTATGTAGATCACGTTGAGAAAAGAACTACATGGGATAGGCCAGAGCCTCTCCCTCCAGGGTAAGTTAGTCATTTCTCTTACTTGGTAACAAGCCTTGAAGATGGCAATACAAATCCAACATCTTTATGTATGGCTTAGATCTTCAAATAACGCATGGCCTAGATCTGGAAATATTACCTTGGCTAGGAGAAAGTGAAGTCTGATTTGATATCTTAATGTATGTATGGTGCATCTTTACTAACAATACCTAGAGATTAACAGCTGTTAATCATATCAGGTTACAGGTGACCAATTTTTGCATTAACTGCAGCTATTCTGCTATTCCCAGGGGCAGGAAAAGAAAGATCTGTAGACCTAAATATGGCAGAGTAGGTCCAACTGTACTGCTGTTACTGCATGCATCTTGACTCAATGTACCAGAAGCAAGGTCTTCATATATATATAGTGGGCTCTTGTTATCTGCTGGGATTTGATCCCACGACCCCCTGTGGATATCAAAATCCATGGATGTTCAAGTCACATTATATGACTGTATCATAAAGGTAAAGGTATTCTCTTGACAGATTTAGTCTAGTCGTGTCTGGCTGCTCCTCTCTGTTACTAAGCTGAAGAGCCAGTGTTGTCAAAGATTACTCTGTAGTCATGTGGCCAGCATGACAGCACAGAATGCTGTTACCTTCCCACCGAAGTGGTACCTATTTATCTACTTGCACTTTTACATGCTTTCAAACTGCTAGATTGGCAGAAGCTGGAGCTCATTCCGTCATGCGGTGCTGGGGCCTCGACCTGCCGATCTTGCAGTCGTCAGAGTCAGCGCCTTAACTGCAGAGCCACCATATCCTGACTGTACCATGGTGCATATTAAATTGCCATTTTCTCATGTTTTGAACTAGCAAAGAAAGGCTTATCATTGCTGTACTACGCTTGAAAGATTTCCCAAAAGAAATAGGTAGACCATAAGGTTTCCTGGTTCAGATATAGTAAGTTATAGAGGAGTACCCTAGGCGCAGAACTTATACTTCAAAGACCGGCAAATTGTTGTGCTCCATATGTTGCTAGATTACACCTCCCATAATCTCACTGGCTTTGCTGGTTTAAGTTTGGTGGGAGTTGTAATGCATCAACATCTGTAGGCCCATAAATTGCCTACCCCTGTTTAATCAATGAATAAAAGTCTTGGGAATTGAGTAGTGGCATGATATACAGATGACACTGAAGAGAATACTGCCATTTCCTCACTCCTCCAGTAAAACAGGAATTGTTGTGCTTGACCCACATTGTCTTTTGTGTTGAACAAGCTCTCCTCGTCCCCATCCCAATGCAACTGTAAGGTACTTTGAGGTCAGTCCATGGATTTGAATGTCTTATCTGTGTTGTTTAGCTGGGAGCGTCGAGTTGACAACATGGGACGGATTTATTATGTAGACCATTTCACCAGAACAACAACCTGGCAACGGCCAACTTTGGAATCTGTCCGAAATTATGAACAATGGCAGCTTCAGCGCAGCCAGCTTCAAGGAGCTATGCAACAATTCAACCAGAGGTTCATATATGGGGTGAGAAAATTGAGAACTGGTCTGAAATTAATATGCAACAGCTATACTGGCAAAGCACCGCTACTACAAATTAAACTGCCCAGTCTCTATATTTAACCTGTTATTTCCGACAAGAACCAACTAAGAAGTAGTACAGACCAGCACTTTGTCCCGGCCTGACTGCGGAATAGGGCTGAACTAGGACTGAGTGTCCACATGTCCCCAGCCCTAGTTCTGCTGCTCGGCTGCCATCATGGCATGCACCTGTCCATACGGTGCATGCCATGATGGCGGCTGTGGTTTGCAGTGCCCAAACAGTGCTGGCCAAAAGGGCGTGAGCACACCAATGACTCCCCTTTCGGAAAGCTGCTCAGAGCAGCTTCTTTTGGGGCATGGATTGGTGCTGCAGCGTGCGGCTGCTACAGCACTGATCCAGGGCATACAGGGTCAGTGTTTAGCAGTCCATCTGTATAGCCCCTAAGACTCCAAAAGCATAAAGATAGAGTACAATCTAAATAGAGCAATGTAATTGTTTATTGAATTTTTTTTTTCATATTTTCCTTGTTTCAACAAAAATAATATTTACTCTATAAAATAAAATTAGGCAATTTGAACTGTAACTTTGAGTGATATGTATCTTAAAGTAAATAAGTTTTATCCAGTGGAGTCCCTCTGTTGGTGAAAGGTATCTTTGATCTTCTGATTTTCACTCCTACTCCCTTGCAGTCTCCCATATCCCATTTCATGCTGTTCCAAGGGGTCCCATGGCGCTATGCACAGTCCCATAGTTCCTCTTCCTAAATTGAACAGTTTTCATGACTAAAACAAGAAATGTGGTTTGTATGCTCTGTGGTGTCAAGTTTTTGTTTTTGAAATTTTTTCAACTTTCTAAACCACATTGAGTCCAACGTGGGAAATAGACAGCATATAAATAAGTGGAGGAAGGGACTGATGGATCAAATTTATCTTCCTTTCTTTTTTTCTTAGTTATTTGCTTGATTGAGTTAGAAAAAAGTCAAGAACCTTAGTCTCTCAAGTAATGCATTTAACTATACAGTATTTATCAGGTGAATCTGACAATTGTCTGGTGAATCTCTTCCCTCTCCAGTGTGTAGCAACAGCCAGTGCCTCTGGAGTGGGAGAAATAAAGCTTCCTACAACTTCAGTAATCTCTTATTTCAGTTTTGCTTTATTTATTACCTTTATGATTTATATGTTGCTTTTCTCCCAAATTGGACCCAAGGCTGCTCACAAAAGAGGCTTAAAAACAACAATAACACAGTTCCATTTTAAAAAACAATTGAAACACCACATTAATATAACAAGTCAAAAATGTAAAGCCTTATACTTCTGTTATCTAATGATGCATATTTTAAAAGAACTTAGTCCTGTTAACTTTTTAATATTATTTATGATTTCAATTAGTTTTTTAGAAATAGGACATTTAGTAAGAATAGTTATAACTGTAATGTGTATGATATGTGAGCACCTATCATTTAGTGTTACATTGTGCCTTCTTGTGACTGCAGAATCAAGACTTCACACAGAACAAGGAGTTTGATCCTCTTGGTCCCCTGCCAAATGGATGGGGTAAGATCTTTGCAAATACTGTTCTACAACATCACTTGAATAAAACTATGGGCAAAATGATTTAATAGCAATCTGGCTGAGATTTTCTAATTAGCATACAAGATCCATCCATCTGTTCCAAGATATAAGCAGCCATGTAAACTATACCTTGGTATCCTAGATATACAACATATTTTTGTAGCTGCTTTATTATTATTATTATTATTATTATTATTATTATTATTATTATTAGAGTGATGTGTTTATGGGTGGCAACAGTTAAGATAGTCTTTCTCAACCTTTTACCCAGGAGGAACCCTTGACATAAAATAAACTAAAAATTAGTATATCTAAGGTTCAGAAAATGTGTGGGTATTTCAATGATAGTCTCTCAGAGAACCCCTAGCAACCTCTTGAACCTCAGTGAACCTTAGTTAAGAAACCCTGGTTTACAATAGAAAGTTATGCTGCTCTTGCAAACTTGGACTCTTGTTTCATTGTGATAGCTGATGACATCTTACTGAGAACTACTGTTGTGATTCACGCTAATGATCTAAAGCAACATAGTTTCAATTTTTTGGTCTATTACTGTACCGCCATCTGTTTTACATTGCACTTGGGTGACTACAGAAATCTGATAAAATTAGTAGATTTTTCTTGAGACTCTGGAGAATTTGATGTAATTTTTAGTTTGTAGCTCTCTGACCACACGGGACACAAAGTGTGTTTTAGTCGGTCTCCTTACCAAAGATACAGACAAAATCTGTTTTAAGCTTACATCTTTTATGGTTAAATAGGATCAGTGTAACATGTCACATAAATATAAAGAAAGCATTACAATTTGTATAGATGACCAGGCATATTGGTTGTATCCAAACACGTGTCTGCAGAAGAAAACTTCCTTGCCCCCACTTCCTGTTTACATCCTCTCAGAAGTTCACACACATTGCCTCTGCCTGGTTTTTTCCCCATCTCCCTCTCCCCTCACATTATTACACATCTTAAGGCTTTGTGTGAGGATTCCCCAACATTTATGTTTTTTTTTAGGGGGACAGTGGGTGCAGCAGGGAAGACTGGGTGCAGTATTCCCCTTATGTGTGGGCCCTTGAATAAACACTTCTTTGGAGACAGCAGAGTGACATTATTTTAACATCAAAAGTTTATGTCTGCTAGAACAATTGTAGCACTAATATTATTATTTTTCCCCTCAGAAAAGAGAACAGACAACAATGGCAGAGTGTATTTTGTCAATCATAATACACGCATCACACAGTGGGAAGATCCCAGAAGTCAAGAGTAAGATTTATCTCTTACTGTTCCAAACCTCATGTTTAATTTTTTAAAGCACTAAGTGAAGAAGCACAGGGCACAGTTTTAATAACTAAAACATTCAGCTTATGAAAGTTTTATTATTAACAATGGAGGAAAAAGCAGATATTTTTAAAATGATATCTTAATAGAGCTATTTCAGATTAAAATGGAAACTTGCAAGAAATGTTTAGTAGATAATCAGTGAAGTTAGTCTTCTTATTTGCATCTGACACATAGAAAAGTCTTCTACTTAATATCTTAGTAATTTTAGGCAGAGTATGTTTTGTCAAGTGCAGTACTGCGACATACTTACAGTAGTCCCAAACACTACATGTTGTCCTTTATTTATCAACAGGAGTTTTAGCCCCTTCTTTATACTATGTATAACCTTAAAATAGTATACCATAGGCTACAAGAACCTGCTGACACAATAGAAAATCAGCTGCTTTCCAAGAATGAACAGGAGAGCTTTATGCCAATTTGTGTGCTGCTTGAAGTCTGAAATGAAGACTTATAAGATTTGTTTTCAATATTAGCATTCTGCTAAGAGAATAGAAAAAAATCATGTGTGACAGGCAGAGTACCCTACAGTGTAGAGTTTTAAAGCAGTAGCTCAAAGGATAAGTACTAATTCTTCTGTTTAGAGGTTCTGAAACAAATGGAGAAATTAACAGCAAATTGAGGTTTTAAGATATAGTGAAAATTCTGACAGAAAATAATTAATGTTTAATGTCTTCAGATCTGTTCCAGCATTACGCTTATGTAATCCTGTTTTTCCAAATATGCAAATAAACAAAAACAACACACTTAGCTAATGACTTCATACTGAAGTCCTGGACATGCTAGGAGGTGACCTGAATACACTTCTTAAGAGGTAATAATGCCTGTTTAATTTTTTGATGACATCCACATCAGAAAGGTTTAACAAAGGTAGTTTTTATCTCCTGTTCTGATAAATAATTGAATAATTCTATTAACATGTCTCCTTTTGGAACAGGGAGAATGGCTGTTAAAGGGGGGATTATGGCCAAGATTTTACACACTATTTTGGGCATAGCATAATGACAGCATATTGATGCTGGATGTCTGGGTAGCTGGCATCAGGGCCTTGAGTTCAGCTGTTGAACAGTAATCAAATAGCTCCTCACTTGAGTCAAAAGTGTGAGAGAGGGGCTGTGTGTGTGCTTGTGGAATAATTGTCTGCACCAGGGACTTCATTGACACAATCTCTGAAAAAGCATACTAGTTCTGCAACTATTTCTATGCTAGTGTGGTGCTCCAACAGGATTCCAAGTGTAGTATTCTCCAGTTTGGATTTGTGTTTTTGGTTTTCTCTTCCCTAGAGCTCAGTATAACAAGGGGATGCTGAAAAGTTTTTGGCCCAGCCCAATTCCCAAAATTTGAGCACAAATTTATTATTGTAGCTTGAAAAAGTGTTCTTTTGTATTGTAAATTGCCAATTTGCAGGATTGTAGCTCTAATTTCTGGATTTTTAAGTGCTGAACTCTGAGCCTTCATGTTGTTCCTGTTCCTGCAAAATAAAACTTCAAAGAATATCCATGAGTATATGATGTAAACATTGAGTAATAAGCGCTCATAATACTCAACTGTGAAGAAGTGGTGTGCTAACTTTCAGTGTGGGATTTTTGAAACCATTAACAGTGTCAACTTTTGAAATTGTTGAGTGTGTTCATTGCCTGATTTTGACAGATCAGTAAATCTCACCTAAAACAATTGCTGAGGTACTAAAAATATTCTGGGAACTCATTGGGTTTACAATTCATGAGCAGTTGGCTATGCAAAAGTTGTCAGCCAAGTGGGTGCTGAAATAGTAGAATGCTGACTGGAAACGAGGTGAAAAGGATACCTCCAAGTTGATTTTGCAGCATTTTGAGGGATCTACGTAGTGATATTTTTTTGGAATGACTTATCACTGTTGATAAAACATGGTTATATCACCATGACCCAGAGACCAAACAGCAATCCTTACAGTGGCAGCACTCAGGTTCTCCATGGCTGAAGAAATTCAAGACTCAACAGGTTGGCAGGAAAGGCCATGACCAGTTTTGGAGAATAAGGAAGATATTTTGATGACTGACTGTCTTCAGAAGGACCACACAGTTAATGCAGACTACTCCTCTAGCTTCCTGTGCTGATTAAAGGAGGCATTGAAGAAAAAACAGTGAGGGAAGCTGCAGAAAGGTGTTCTCTTTTTGCAGGATAGTGCACTTGCCCATGAGGCTGACGAGACGATGTATGTTTCGAAGGACTGGGGGTTTGAGTGTAGAGACCGGGGGTTCCCAACCTGGGGGTCAGAACCCCTTTGGGGGGG